>NC_133515.1:2724242-3027272 GCF_049354715.1 Callithrix jacchus
TTGCTCTGCCTAAACATTTCTTTCGTTATTTCCTGACATGTTCTTGCTTCTAGTTCCATTTCCATAAATGTTCTGGAGTTCCCTTATCTGGAATTGCCTTGCCTGATATTGCCTGGAATTTCCTTGACTGCAATGGCCTTTCCTGGAATTGCCTGGAATTGCCTTGATTGGAATTGCCTGAAATTTCCTTACCTGGGATTGCATTGCCTGTAATTGTGTGGAGTTGCTCTGCCTTGAATTACCGTGCCTGGAGAATCCTGAAATTGCCTTGCCGGGAATTGCTTTGCCTGGATATGCCTTGCCTGGAATTACCTTGCCTGGAAATGCCTAAATTTGCATCGCCTGGATTTGCCTGCCTGACATTACATGAAATAGCCTCTTCTGGAATTGCCTTGTCTGAAATTGCCTTGAGTTGCCTTGCCTGGGATCACCCTGCCTGGAATTTTTATGTTTTCTTGTTTCAAATTGCCTTGATTAAAAGTGCCTGGAAAAGCCTTGCCTGAAATTGCCTTGATTGGAATTGCCTGAAGTTGCCCTGGCTGATGTTGCCTGCAATTGCCATGTCTGTAGTTTCCTTACCTAAAATTTCCTGGAAGTTGTTCGACCCGAATTTCCTTGCCTGGAATTGCCTGTAGTTGCGTTGTCTGTAATTGCCTTTCCTGAAATTGCCTAATAATTTTTTCTTTTGTAGTTTCATTTTCTGTAATTGTCTGGAATTGTTTTGCCTGACATTTTGTTTCCTGGATTTGCCTTGCCTGGAATTGCTTGCTGTTGACTTTCCAGAAATTGTTTCATTTGGACATGCGTGGAAAGACCTATCTAGGAATTTTTTTTTTGGAATTGCCCATAACTTTTTTGCCTGGATTTTTTATGCCTCGAACTGGCTAAAATTGCCTTGGCTGGAATTGCTTGAAAATGAATTGCCTAAAATTTTTGCCTGGAATTGTCTGGAATTTTCCTATATCGAATCTCTTGGCCTGGAATTTCCTGGAATATACTGAAACTGCCTTGGCTGGAATTGCCTGCAATTGCCATATCTGGAATTGCTTTGCCTTTGATTGCCTAAAATAATCATTCCTGGAATTGCATTGCTTGGAATTGCCTGAAATTGCCTTGCCTCGAATTGCCGTCTTTATAATTTCCTTGCTGTAATTGCCTTTCCTGTAATTGCCTGGAATTGCCATACCTGGAAGTGCCTTGCTTAGAAATGCCTGGAAATGCCTTGTCTAAATCTGCTTTGCTGGAGTTCCCTGGATTTGCCTTGGCAGTTATTGCTTTGCATGAAATTGCCTGTCCTAGAGTTGACTGGCATTGACTTACTTAACTTATTTTGAGTTGAATTGCATGGAATTGCCTTGCCTAAAATTACGTTGCCTCGAGTTGCCTTGAATTTCCTTACCTGAAATTGTTCTGCCTGGTATTGCCCGGAATTGCCTTGCCTGGAATTGCCTTCTATATAATTGCCTTGCTTGGATTGCCTTACCTGGAATTGCTTGGAATTGCTCTACCTGAAAGTGCCTTGCTTAGAAATTGCTGGAAATTCCTTGCCTGAAACTGCCTTGCCAGAAGTTGCCTGGATTTGCCTTGCAAGAAATTGTCTTGCCTGGAATTGTTTGAAATTGTCTTGCCTGGAATTGCCTTGCCTATAATTTTCTGAAGTTGCCTTGCCTGAATTTGCCTAGCCTGGAATTGCCTGAAATTGCCTTGCCCTGAATCACATTGCCTTGTATTTCCTAAGGTTTTATAGTTTAAAAATGCCTTGATTAAAATGGCCCTGAAAACCCTTGCCTGATATTTCCTCGCTCAGAATTGCCTGAAGTTGTATTGGCTCCAATGGCCTTGGCTGGAGTTGCCTGTAATTGCCCTGCCTAAACTTTTCTTGCCTGTTATTTTCTGAAATGTTCTTGATTCTAGTTTTATTTCCAGAAATTTCCTTGTGTTGCCTAATCTGGAATTGCCTTGCCTGATACTGTCTGGAATTTCCTCGACTGCAATGGCCTTTCATGGAATTGCCTGGAACTACCTTGTTTGGAATTGCCTGAAATTTCCTTACCTGGGATTGCATTGCCTGTAATTGTTTGGAGTTGCTTTGCCTTGAATTGCCTTGCCTGGAGTATCCTGGAGTTGCCTTGCCTGGAATTGTTTTGACTGGATATGCCTTGCCTGGAATTGCCATGCCTGGAAATGCCTAAAGTTGCATTGCCTGAATTTGCCTGCCTGACATTCCATGTAATAGCCTCTTCTGGAATTGCCTTGTCTGAAATTGCCTTGAATTGCCTTGCCTGGGATCGCCCTGCCTGGAATTTTCTTGTTTCCTTGTTTGAAATTGCCTTGATTGAAATTGCCTGGAAGAGCCTAGCCTGAAATTGCCTTGATTAGAATTGCCTGAAGTTGCCTAGGCTGGAGTTGCCTGGAATTGCCCTGCCTGGAGTTTCCGTACCTGGAATTTCCTATAAGTTTGTCGACTCGAATTTCCTTGCTTGGAATTGCCTGTAGTTGCACTGTCTGTAATTGCCTTTCCTGAAATTGCCTAATAATTTTGTTTCTGGAATTTTATTTCCTGTAATTGCCTGGAATTGTTTTGCCTAACATTGTGTTTTCTGGATTTGTCTTGCCTGGAATTGTCTGCTGTTGACTTTCCAGAAATTTTTATATTTGGAAATGCGTGGAATGACCTAGCCAGGAATGAGGTCCTCTGGAATTGCCCATAACTTCCCTCCTTGGAATTGTCTTGCGTTGAACTGGCTGGAATGGCCTTGGCTGGAGTTGCTTGGAAATGCCTTGCCTAAAATTTCTTGCCTGGAATTGTCTGGAATTTGCTTATATCGAATCTCTTTGCCTGGAATTGCCTGAAATTGCCTTGCCTGGAATATCCTGGAATTGCCATGGCTGGAATTGCCTACAATTGCCATGTCTGGAATTGCTTTGTCTTGGATTGCCGAAAATACCCGTTCCTGGAATTGCATTGCATGTAATTGCCTGAAATTGCCTTGCCTGGAATTGCCTTCTGTATAATTGCCTTGCTGAAATTGCCTCTCCTGGCATTGCCTGGAATTTCCATGCCTGGAAGTGCCTTGCTTAGAAATGCCTGGAAATGCCTTCTCTAGATCCCTTTTCCTGGAATTCCCTGGATTTACCTTGCCAGGAATTGCCTTGCATGAAATTGCCAGCCTCAGAGTTGACGGAAATTGCCTAACCTAAAATTATTTTGACTTGAATTGCATGGAATTGCCTCGCCAAAATTACCTTGCCTCGAGCTGCCTGGTATGTTCTTACCTGAAATTGTTTTGCCTGGTATTGACCGGAATTGCCTTGCCTGGAATTGCCTTTCCTGGAATTGGCTGGAATTCCTCTACCTGGAAGTGCCTGGCATAGAAATTGCTGAAATTGCCTTGCCTGAAACTGCCTTGCCTTAATTTGCCTCGATTTGCCTTGCCAGGAATTTTCTTTCCTGGGATTGTTTGAAATTGCCTTGCCTGAGATTGCCCTTCCTAAACTTTTCTTGCCTGTTATTTCCTGAAATGTTCTTGATTCTAGTTCCATTTCCAGGAATTTCCTGATGTTGCCTCATCTGGAATTGCCTTGCCTGATATTGCCTGGAATTTTCTTGACTGCAATGGCCTTTCCTGGAATTCCCTGGAATTTCCTTGTTTGGAATTGCCTGAAATTTTCTTACCTGGGATTGCATTGCCTGTAATTGTGTGGAGTTGCTTAGCCTTGAATTGCATTGCCTGGAGTATCCTGGAGTTGCCTTGCCTGGAATTGTTTTGCCTGGATTGCCTTGCCTGGAATTGCCTTGACTGGAATTGCCTAAAGTTGCATCGCCTGGATTTGCCGGCCTAACATTCCATGAAATAGCATTTTCTGGAATTTCCTTGTCTGAAATTGCCTTGAATTGCCTTGCCTGGGATCGCCCTGCCTGGAATTTTCTTGTTTTCTTGTTTAAAATTGCCTTGATTGAAATTGCCTGGAAAAGCCTTGCCAGAAACTGTCTTGATTGGAATTGCCTGAAGTTGCCTTGCCTGGATTAGCCTGGAATTGCCCTGCCTGGAGTTTTCTTACCTTAAATTTTCTGGAAGTTTTTCGACTCAAAATTTCTTGCCTATAATTGCCTGTAGTTGCGTTGTGTGAAATTGCCTATTAATTTTGTTTTGGAATTACATTTCCTGTAATTGCCTGGAATTGTTTTGCCTGATGTTGTGTTTTCTGGATTTGTACTGCCTGGAATTGCCTGCTGTTGACTTTCGAGAAAATATTTTATTTGGACATGGGTGGAATGACCTAGCCAAAATTTTGTTCTCTGGAATTGCCCGTAACTTTTTTGCCTGGAATTGTCTTGCCTCGAACTGTATGGAATTGCCTTGGCTGGAGTTGCTTGGAAATACCTTGCCAAAAATTTCTTGCCTGTAATTGTCTGGAATTTTTTTATATCCAATCTCTTTGCCAGGAATTTCCTGAAATTGCCTTGCCTGGAATATCCTGGAATTGCCTTGGCTTGAATTGCCTGCAATTGCCATGTCTGGAATTGCTTTGCCTTGGATTGCCTAAAATACTCGTTCCTGGAATTGCATTGCATGTAATTGCCTGAAATTGCCTTGCCTGGAATTGCCTTCTTTATAATGCCCTTGCTGAAATTGTTTCTTTTGAATTGCCTGGAATCACCATACCTGGAAGTGCCTTGCTTAGAAATGCCTGGAAATGCCTTGTCTAAATCTGCTTTTCCTGGAATTCCCTGGATTTGCCTTTCCAGGAATTGCCTTGCATATAATTGCCTGTCCTGTAGTTAACTGGAATTGTCTTACCTAAAATTATTTTGATTTGAATTGCATGGAACTCCCTTGCCTTAAATTACCTTGCCTCGAGTTGCCTGGAATTTTCTTACCTGAAACTGTTTTGCCTGGTAGTGCCTGGAATTGCGTTGGCTGGAATTGCCTTCTATATAATTGCCTTGCTTGAATGGCCTTTCCTGGAATTGCCTGAAATTGCTATACCTGAAAGTGCCTTGCCTAGAAATGACTGGAATTGCCTTGCCTGAAACTGTCTTGCCTGAAGGTGCCTAAATTTGCCCTGCCAGGAATTGTCTTGCCTTGAATTGTTTAAAATTGCCTTGACTGGAATTGCCCTGCCTGGAATTGCCTTAAATTGCCTTGCCTGGAATCGCCTGGCCTTGTATTTTCTATAGATTTTTTGTTTAAAATTGCCTTGATTAAAATGGCCTTTAAAAGCCTTGCCTGAAGTTTTCTCTCTTGGAATTGCCTTAGATTGTATTGGCTCGAATTGCCTTGGCTGGGGATGCCTGGAATTGCCCTGCCGAAACGTTTCTTGCCTGTTATTCCCTGAAATGTTCTTGATCCTAGTTCCATTTCTAAGAATTTTCTTGAGGTGCCTTATCTGGAATTGCCTTGCCTGATATTGCCTGGAATTTTCTTGAGTGCAATGGTTGTTTTTGGAATTGCCTGGAATTGCCTTGTTTTGAATTGCCTGAAATTTCCTTACCTGAAATTGCATTCCTTGTAATTGGGTGGAGTTGCTATGCCTTGAATTGCCTAGCCTGGAGTATCCTGGAATTGCCTTGCCTGGAATTGTTTTGCCTGGATATGCCTTGCCTGGAATTGCCTTGCCTGGAAATGCCTAAAGTGGCATTGCCTGTATTTGCCAGCCGGACATTCCATGAAGTGGCCTATTCTGGAATTGCTTTGTCTGAAATTGCCTTGAATTGCCTTGTCTAGGATTACCCTTCCTGGAATTTTCTTGTTTCTTTCTTTAAAATTGCCTTAATTGATATTGCCTGGAAAAGCCTTGCCTGAAATTGCCTTGATTGGAATTGCCTGAAGTTGCTTTGGCTGGAGTTGCCTGGAATTGCCCAGCCTGGAGTTGCCTTACCTGGAATTTCCTGGAAAATTTCGACTCGAATTTTCTTGCCTGGAATTGCCTGTAGTTGCGTTGTCTGTAATTGCCTTTTTTGAAATTGCCTAAATGATTTTTCCTGGAATTTCATTTCCTGAAATTGCCTGGAATTATTTTGCCTAACATTGTGTTATCTGGATTTGCCTTGCCTGAAATTGCCTGCTGTTGACTCTCCAGAAATTTTTTTATTTGGATATGTGTGGAATGACTTATCCAGGAATTGTATTCTCTGGAATTGCCCGTAACTTCTTGCCTGGAATTGTCTTGCCTGGAACTGGCTGGAATTGCCTTGGCTGGAGTTGCTTGGAAATGCCTTGCCTAAACTTTCTTGCCTGGAATTATTTGGAATTTCAATATATCGAATCTCTTTGCCTGGAATTGCCTGAAATTGCCTTGCATAGAATATCCTGGAATTGCCATGGCTGGATTTGCCTGCAATTGCCATGTCTGAAATTGCTTTGTCTTGGATTGCCTAAAATACCCGTTCCTGGAATTGCATTCCATGTAATTACCTGCAATTGCCTTGCCTGGAATTGCCTTATTTATAACTGCCTTGCTGAAGTTGCCTTTCTGGGAATTGCCTGAAATTGCAATACCTGGAAGTTTCTTGCTTTGAAATGCCTGAATATGCCTTGTCTAAATCTGCTTTTCCTGGAATTCCCTGGATTTGCCTTCCCAGGAATTGCATTGCATGAAATTGCTTGTCCTGGAGTTGACTAGAATTGCCTTACCTAAAATTATTTTGACTTGAATTCCATGGATTTGCTTGCCTAAAATTACCTTGCCTCGAGTTGCCTGGAATTTTTTTACCTGAAATTGTTTTGCCTGGTATTGCCTGGACTTGCCTTGCCTTGAATTGCCTTGTATATAATTCTCTTGCTGGAATGGCCTTTCCTGAAATTGCATGTGCCCTACCTAAAAGTCCCTTGCCTAGAAATTGCTGGAATTGCCTTGCCTGAAACTGCCTTGCCTGAAGATGTCTGGATTTGCCTTGACAGGAATTGTCTTGCCTAGAATTGTTTGAAATTGCCTGGCCTGGAATTGCCTTGCCTGTAATTTTCTGGAGTTGCCTTGCCTGAAATTGCCTTTCCTGGGATTGCCAGAAATTGCCTTACCTAGAATCGCCTTGCCTTGTATTTCCTAATGTTTCCTTGTTTAAAATTGCCTTGATTATAATGGCCTTGAAAAGCCTTGCCTGAAATTTTCTCGCTTGGAATTGCCTGAAGTTGTATTGGCTCGAATTGCCTCAGCTGGAGTTGCTGCAATTGCACTGCCTAAACTTTTCTTCCTGTTATTCCCTGAAATGTTCTTGATTCTAATTCCATTTGCAGGAATTTCCTGGAGTTGCCTTATCTGGAAATGCCTTGCCTGATATTGCCTGTAGTTTCCTTGACTGCAATGGCCTTTCCTAGAATTGTGTCAAATTGCCTTGTTTGGAATTGCCTGAAATTTTTTTTACATGAAATTGCATTGCCTGTAATTGTGTGGAGTTGCACTGCCTTGAATTGCCTTTCCTGGAATATCCTGGAATTGCCTTTCCTGGAATTGCTTTGCCTGGATGTGCATTGCCAGGAATTGCCTCACCTGGAAATGCCTAAAGTTGCATTGCCTGGATTTGCCTGCCTGACATTTCATTAAATAGCCTCTTCTGGAATTGCTTTGTCTGAAATCGCCTTGAATTGCCTTGCATGACATCGCCCTGCCTGCAATTTTCTCATTTCCTTGTTTAAAATTGCCTTGATTGAAATTGCTTGAAAGAGCCTTGCCTGAAATTGCCTTGATTGGAATTGCCTGAAGTTGCCTTGGCTGGAGTTGCCTGCAATTTCCTTGTCTGGAGTTTCCTTACCTGAAATTTCCTGGAAGCTTTTTGACTCGAATTTCCTTGCCTGGAATTGCCTGTAGTTGCCTTGTCTGTAATAGCCATTCCTGAAATTGCCTATAAATTTTTTTTTTGGAATTTAATTTCATATAATTTCCTGGAATTGTTTTGCTTAATATTGTCTTTCCTAAATTTGCCTTGCCTGGAATTGCCTCCTGTTGACTTTCCAGTAATTTTTTTTATTTGGACATGCGTGGAATGACCTACCCAGGAAGTGTGGTCACTGGAATTGCCCACAACTTCCTTTCTCGGAATTGTCTTGCATCGAACTGGCTGGAATTGGCTTGGCTGGAGTTGCCTGCAATTTTATTGCCTGGAGTTTTCTTACCTGAAATTTCCTGGAAGCTTTTCGACTCGAATTTCCTTGCCTGGAATTGCCTGTAGTTGCGTTGTCTGTAATGGCCATTCCTGAAATTGCCTAAATTTTTTTTTTGGAATTTAATTTCCTGGAATTGTTTTGCTTAATATTGTCTTTCCTAAATTTGCCTCACCTGGAATTGCCTTCTGTTGACTTTCCAGTATTTTTTTTTTATTTGGACATGCGTGGAATGACCTAGCCAGGAAGTGTGTTCACTGGAATTGCCCACAACTTCCTTGCTCGGAATTGTCTTGCATCAAACTGGCTGGAATTGGCTTGGCTGGAGTTGCTTGGAAATGCCTTGCCTAAAATTTCTTGCCTGAAATTGTATGGAAATTCCTTATATCGAATTTCTTTGCCTGGAATTGCCTTGGCTGGAATTGCCTTCAATTGCCATGTCTGGAATGGCTTTGCATTGGTTTGCCTAAAATACCCATTCCTGGAATTGCATTGCATGTAATTGCCTGAAATTGCCTTGCCTGGAATTGCATTTTTTTATAATTGCCTTGCTGAAATTACCTTTCCTGGAATTGCCTGGAATTGCAATACCTGGAAGTGCCTTGCTTAGAAATGCCTGGAAATGCCTTGTCTAAATCTGCTTTTCCTGGAATTCCCTGGTTTTGCCTTGCCAGGAATTGCCTTGCATGAAATTGCCTGTCCTGGAGTTGACTGGCATTGCCTTACCTAAAATTATTTTGACTTGAATTACATGAAATTGCCTTTTCTAAAGTTACCTTGCCTCGAGTAGCCTGGAATTTTTTTACCTGAAACTGTTTTGCCTGGTATTTCCCAGAATTATGTGGCCTGGAATTGCCTTCTACATAATTGCCTTGCTGGGATTGCCTTTCTTGAAATTGCCTGGAATTGCTCTACTGAAAGTGCCTTGCCTAGAAGTTGCTGAAATTGCCTTACCTAAAACTGCCTTGCCTGAAGTTGCCTGGATTTGCCTTGCCAGGAATTGTCTTTCTGGAATTGAATGACATTGCCTTGCCTGGAATTGTCTTGCCATTATTTTCTTGAATTGCCATGCCTAAAATTGCTTTAAATTTCCTTGCCTAGAATCGCCTTGCCTTTTATTTCCTAAAGTTTTGTTGTTTAAAATTGCCTTGATTACAGTGACCTTGAAAAGCCTTGCCTGAAATTTCCTCGCTTGGAATTGCCTGAAGTTGTACCGGCTCGAGTTGCCTTGGCTGGAGTTGCCTGGAATTGCCCTGGCTAAACTTTTCTTGCCTTTTGTTCCCTGAAATGTTCTTGATTCTAGTTTTATTTCCATAAATTTTCTAGAGTTGCCTTATCTGGAATTGCCTTGCCTGATATTGCCTGGGATTTCCTTGACCGCAATGGTTTCTCCTGGAATTGCCTTGTTTGGAATTGCCTGAAATTTTCTTACCTGGGATTGCATTGCCTGTAATTGTGTGGAGTTGCTTTGCCTTGAATTGCCTTGCGTGGAGTATCCAGGAATTGCCTAGCCTGGAATTCTTCTGCCTGGATATGCATTGCCTGGGAGTGCCGGCCTGGAAATGCCTAAAGATGCATTGCCTGGATTTTCCTGCCTGACATTTCATGAAACAGCCTCTTCTGGAATTTCCTTGTCTAAAATTGCCTATAATTGCCTTGCCTGGGATCGCCCTTCCTGGAATTTTTTGTTTCCTTGTTTAAAATTGCCTTGATTGAAATTGCCTGGAGAAGCCTTGCCTGATATTGCCTCGATTGGAATTGCCTGACGTTGCCTTGGCTGGAGTTGCCTAGAATTGCCATGCCTGAAGTTTCTTTACCTGCAATTTTCTGGAAGATTTACGACTCGAATTTCCTTGCCTGGAATTGCCTGTAGTCTCGATGTCTGTAATTGCCTTTCCTGAAATTGCCTAATAATTTCATTTTGGGATTTCATTTCCTGTAACTGCCTGGAATTGTTTTGCCTAACATTGTGTTTCCTGGATTTGCCTTGCCTGGAATTGCCTGCAGTTGACTTTCCAGAAATTTTTTTATTTGGACATGCGTGGAATGACCTAGCCAGGAATTGTGTTCTCTGGAGTAGCCTGTAACTTCCTTGCCTGGGATTGTCTTGCCTCGAACTGGCTGGAATTGCCTTGGCTGGAGTTGCTTGGAAATACTTGCCTAAAATTACTTGCTTGGAATTGTCTGGAATTTCCTGATATCGAATCTCTTTGCCTGGGATTGCCTGAAATTGCCTTGCCTCTAGTATCCTGGAATTGCCTTGGCTGGAATTGCCTGCAATTGCCATGTCTAGAATTGCTTTGCCTTGTATTGCCTAAAATACCCGTTTCCGAAATTGCATTGCATGTAATTGCCTGAAATTGCCTTGTTTTGAATGGCCTTTTTCATAAGTGCCTTGCTGAAATTGCCTTTTCTGTGATTGCCTGGAATTGCCAAACCTGGAAGTGTCTTCCTTAGAAATGCCTTGTCTAAATCTGCTTTTCCTGGTATTTTCTAGATTCCCTTGCCAGGAATTTCTTTGTATGAAATTGCTTGTTTTCGATTTGACTGGCATTGCCTTATTTAAAATTATTTTGACTTGAATTGCATGGAATTGCATTGCCTAATATTACGTTGCCTCGAGTTGCCTCGAATTTTATTAAGGGAAATTCTTTTGCCTGGTATTGCTTTGAATTGTCTTGCCTTGAATTGCCTTCTATATAATTGCCTTTCTGGAATGGCCTTTCCTGGAATTTCCTGGAATTGCTCAACCTGAAAGTGCCTTGCCTAGAAATGGCTTGAATTGCAGTGCCTGAAACTGCCTTGCCTGATGTTGTCTGGATTTTCTTTGTTAAAAATTGTCTTGCCTGGAATTTTTTGAAATTGCCTTGCCTGGAATTGCCTTGCCTATAATGTTTTGGAGTTGCCTTGCCTGGAATTGCCTTGCCTGGAATTACCTAAAATTTTGTTGCCTGGAATCGCCTTGCCTGGAATTGCCTAAAATTTTGTTGCCTGGAATCGCCTTGCCTTGTATTTCCTACAGTTTCCTTCTTTAAAATTGTTTTGGTTAAAATGGCCTTGAAAAGCCTGGCCTTAATTTTCCTCGCTTGGAATTGCCTTAAGTGGTATTGGCTCGAATTGCTTTCTCTGGAGTTGCCTGGAATTGCCCTTCCTAAACTTTTCTTTCCTGTAATTCCCGGAAATGTTATTGATCCTAGTTTAATTTCCAGAAATTTCCTGGAGTTGCCTTATCTGGAATTGCCCGTAACTGCCTTGTTTGCAATTGTCTTGTTTGTAACTGCCTGAAATTTCCTTACCTGGTGTTGCATTGCCTGTAATTGTGTGGAGTTGCTTTGCCTTGAATTTCCTTGCCTGGAGGATCCTTGAATTTCCTTGCCTGGATTTGTTTTGCCTGGATATGCCTTGCCTGGAATTGCCTTGCCTGGAAAGGCCTAAAGTTGCATTGCCTGGATTTGCCTGCTTGATATTCCATGAAATAGCCTCTCCTGTAATTGCCTTGTCTGAAATTGCCTTGAATTGCCTTGCCTGGGATTGCCCTGCCTGGAATGTTCCTATTCCCTTCTTTCAAATTGCCTTGATTGAAATTGCCTGGAAAAGCCTTGCCTGAAATTGCCTTGATTGGATTTGCGTGAAGTTGCCTTGGATGGAGTTGCCTAAAATTGTTCGTCCTGGAGTTTCCTTACTGGGAATTTCCTGGAAGTTTTTTGACTCGGATTGCCTTGCCTGGAATTGCCTGTAGTTGCGTTGTGTGTAATTGCCTTTCTTAAAATTGCCTAATAATTTTTTTTTGAATTTCATTTCCTGTAATTGCCTGGAATTGTTTTGCCTAACATTGTGTTTCCTGGATTCGCCTTGCCTGGAATTACATGCTGTTGACTTTCCAGAAATTTTAATATCTGATCATGCGTGGAATGACCTAGCCAGGAATTGTGTTCTCTGGAATTGCCCGTAACTTCCTTGCCTGAAATTGTCTTGCCTCGAACTGGCTGCAATTTCCTTGGCTGGAGTTGCTGGGAAATGCCTTGCCTAAAATTTCTTGCCTGGAATTGACTGGAATTTCCTTATATCAAATCTCCTTTCCTGGAATTGCCTGAAATTGCCTTGCCTGGAATTGCCTTTGCTGAAATTGCCTGCAATTGCAATGTTTGGAATTGCTTTGTCTTGGATTGCCTAAAATACCCGTTTTTTGAATTGCATTGCATGTAATTACCTCAAATTGCCTTGCCTGGAATTGCCTTCTGTATAATTGCCTTGCTGAAATTGCCTTTTCTGGATTTTCCTGGAATTGCCATACCTGGAAGTGCCTTGCTTAGAAATGCCTGGAAATGCCTTGTCTAAATCTGCTTTTCCTGGAATTCCCTGGATTTGCCTCACCAGGAATTGCCTTGGATGAATTTGCCTATCCTGGATTTGACTGGAATTGCCTTACCTACAATTATTTTGACTTGAATTGCATGGAATTGCCTTGCCTAATATTACCTTGCCTTGAGTTGCCTGGAATTTTATTTTCTTAACTTGTTTTTCCTTGTAATGACCGAAATTGCCTTGCCTGGAATTACCTTCTATATAATTGCCATGCTGGAATAGTCTTTCCTGGAATTGCCTGAAATTGCTCTATCTGAAAGTTCCTTGCCTAGAAATTGCTGGAATTGCCTTGCCTGAAACTGCCTTGCCTGAAGATGCCTGGATTTTTGTTGCCAGGAATTGCCTTGCCTGGATTTGTTTGAAATTGCCTTGCCTGGAATTGCCTTGCTTCTAATTTTCTGGAGTTGCTTTGCCTGGAATATTCTTGCCTGGAATTGCCTGAAATAGTCTTGCTTGGAATCGCCTTTCCTTGTATTTCCTAGAGTTTTCTTGTTTAAAATTGCCTTGATTAAAATGGCCTTGATAAGCCTTGCCTGAAATTTCCTCGCTTGAAATTTGCTGAAGTTGTATTTGCTCGAATTGCCTTGGCTGGGGTTGCCTGGAATTGCCCTGCCTAATCTTTTCTTGCCTGTTATACCCTGAAATGTTTTTGATCCTAGTTTTATTTTTAGGAATTTTCTGGAGTTGCCTTATCTGGAATTGCCTTGCCTGATATTGCCTTGGATTTTTTTGACTGCAATGGCCTTTCCTGGAATTGCCTTCTTTGAAATTGCCTGAAATTTTCTTACCTGGGATTGCATTGCCTGTAATTGTGTGGAGTTGCTTTGCCTTGAATTGCCTTGCCTGGAGTATTTTGGAATTTCCTTGCCTGGAATTGTATTGCCTTGATATGTTTTGCCTGGAATTTGCCTTGCTTGGAAATGCCTAAAGTTGCATTGTCTGGATTTGCCTGCCTGACATTCCATGAAATACCCTCTTCTGGAATTGCCTTGTCTGAAATTGCCTCGAATTCCCTTGCCTGGGATCGCCATGCCTGGAATTTTCTTGTTTTCGTGTTTAAAATTGCCTTGATTGAAATTGCCTGGAATAGCCTTGCCTGAAATTGCCTTGATTTCAGAATTGCCTGAAGTTGCCTTGGCTGAAGTTGCCTGGAATTGCCTTGCCTGGAGTTTATTTACCTGGAATTTTCTGGAAGATTTTCGACTCGAATTTTTTTGCCTGGAATTGCCTGTAGTTGTATTGTCTGTAATTACCTTTCCTGAAATTGCCTAATAATTTTTTTGAATTCCATTTCCTGTAATTGCCAGGAATTCTTTTGCCTAACATTGTGTTTTCTGAATTTGCCTTGCCTGAAATTGCCTGCCGTTGACATTCCAGAAATTGTTTTATTTGGACATGTGAGGAATGATCTAGCCAGGAATTGTGTTTTGTGGAATTGCCCATAACTTCCTTGCCTGGAATTGCCTTGCCTCGAACTGGCTGGAATTGCCTTGGCTGGAGTTGCTTGGAAATGCCTTGCCTAAAATTTCTTGCCTGGAATTCTATGGAATTTTTTTATATCAAATTTCTTTGCCTGGAATTGCCTGAAATCGTATTGCCTGGAATATTCTGGAATTGCCTTGGCTGGAATTGCTTTGCCTTGGATTGCCTAAAATACCCGTTCCTGGAATTGCATTGCATGTAATTGCCTGAAATTGCCTTGCCTGGAATTGCCTTCTTTATAATTTCCTTGCCTAAATTGCCTTTTTTGGAATTGCCTAGAATTGCCATACCTTGAAGTGCCTTGCTTAGAAATGCCTAGAAATGCCTTGTCTAAATCTGCTTTTCCTGGAATTTCCAGGATTTGTTTTGCCCGGAATTCCCTTGCATGAAATTTACTGTCCTGGAGTTGACTGGCATTGTGTTACCTAAAATTATTTTGACTTTAATTGCATGGAATTGCCTTGCATAAAATTACCTTGCCTCGAGTTGCTACGAATTTTCTTACCTGAAATTGTTTTGCCTGGTATTGCCCAGAATTATTTTGCCAGAAATTGTTTTCTGTATAATTGCCTTGCTGGAATTGCCTTTCCTGGAATTGCCTGGAATTGCCCTACCTGAAACTACCTTCCCTTAAAACTTCTGGAATTGCCTTGTCTTAAGCTGCCTTGCCTGAAGTTGTCTGAATTGGTCTTGACAGGAATTGCTTTGCCTGGAATTATTTGAAATTATTTTGCCTGGAATTGCCTTGGCTGGAATTGCCTTCTATATAATTGCCTGGCTGAATTTACCTTTTTTGGAATTCCCTAAATTGCTTTTCCTGAAAGTGCCTTGCCTAGAAACTGCTGAAATTGCCATGCCTGAAACTGCCTTGCCTGAAATTGCCCGGATTTGCCTTGCCAGGAATTGTCTTGCATGGAATTGTTTCAAATTGCCTTGCCTGGAATTGCCTTGCCTATAATTTTCTGGAGTTGTCTTGCCTGGATTAGCTGGCCTGGAATTGCCTGAATTTGCCTTGCCTAGAATCGCCTTGCCTTGTATTACCTAAAGTTTCCTTGTTTAAAGATGCCTTTATTAAAATGGCCTTGAAAATCCTTGCCTAATATTTCCTCGCTTGGAATTGCTTGAAGTTATATTGGCTCAAATTATTTTGGCTTGTGTTGCCTGGAATTGCCCTGCCTAAACTTTTCTTGCCTCTTATTCCCGGAAATGTTCTTGATTCTAGTTCCATTTCCAGAAATTTCCTGGAGTTGCCTTATCTGCAATTGCCTTGCCTGATATTGCCTGGAATTTCCTTAACTGCAATGGCCTTTCCTGGAATTGCCTGGAATTGCCTTGTTTGGAGTTCCCTGAAATTTCCTAACCTGGGATTGCATTGCCTATAATTGTGTGGAGTTGCTTTGCCTTGAATTCCATTGCCGGGAGAATCCTAGAATTGCCTTGCCTGGAACTGTTTTGCCTGGATATGCCTTGCCTCAAATTTCCTTACCTGGAAATGCCTAAAGTTGCATTTCCTGGATTTGTCTGCCTGACATTCCATGAAATAGCCTCTTCTGGAATTGCCTCTTTTGAAATTGCCTTGAAATGCCTTGCCAGGGATTGCACTGCCTGGAATTTTTTGGTTTCCTCGTTTAAAATTGCCTTGATTAAAATTGCGTCTAGAACCCTTGCCTTAAATTGCCTTCAATGGAATGGCCTGAAGTTGCCTTGGCTGGAGTTGCCTGGAATTGCCCTGCCTGGAGTTTCCTTACCCAGAATTTCCTGGAAGCTTTTCGACTCGAATTACCTTGCCTGGAATTGCCTGGAATTGCATTGTCTGTAATTGCCATTCCTGAAATTGCATAATAATTTATTTTTGGAATTTCATTTTCTGTAATTGCCTGGAAATGTTTTGCCTAACATTGTGTTTCCTGGATTTGCCTTGCCTGAAATTGCCTGCTGTTGACTTTTTAGAAATATTTTTATTTGGACATGCATCGAATGACCTAGCCAGAAATTATGTTCTCTGGAATTGCCCGTAATTCTTTTGCCTGGAATTGTCATGTGTCAAACTAGCTGGAATTGCCTTGGCTGGAGTTGCTTGGAAATTTTTTGCCAAAAATTACTTGCCTGGAATTGTCTGAAATTTTCTTATATCGAATCTCTGTGCCTGGAATTGCCTGAAATTGCCTTGCCTGGAGTATCCTGGAATGGACTTGGCTGGAATTGCCTGAAATTGCCATGTCTGAAATTGCTTTGCCTTGGATTGCCTAAAATACCCGTTCCTGGAATTGCATTGCATGTAATTGCCTGAAATTGTCTTGCCTGGAATTGCCTTCTTTATAGTTGCCTTGCTGAAATTCCCTTATTTGGAGTTGCCAGGAATTGCCATACCTGGAAGTGCCTTGCTTAGAAATGCCTGGAAATGCCTTGTCTAAATCTTTTTTTCCTGGAATTTCCTGGATTTACCTCTCCAGGAATTGCCTTGCATGAAATTGCATGTCCTGGAGTTGACTGGAATTACCTTACTAAAATTATTTTGACTTGAATTGAATGGAATTGCCTTGCCTAAAATTACCTTGCCTCGAGTTGCCTGGAATTTTCTTACCTGAAATTGATTTTCCTGGTATTGCCCTGGATTGCCTTGCGTGAAATTGCCTTCTATATAATTGCCTTGCTGGAATGGCCTTTCCTGGATTAGCCTGTAATTGCTCTACCAGAAAGTGCCTTGCCTAGAAATTGCTGGAATTGCCTTGCTTGAAACTGCCTTGCCTGAAGTTGCCTGGATTTGCCTTGCTAGGAATTTTCTTGCCTGGAATTGTTTGACATTGCCTGGCCTGGAATTGCCGTGGCTATAATTTTCTGGAGTTGCCTTGCCTGGCATTGCCTTGCCTGGAATTGCCAGAAATTGCACTGCCTGGAATCTCTTTGACTTGTATTTTCTAAAGTTTTCTTGTTTAAAATTGTTTTGTTTAAAATGGCCTTGAAAAGCCTTGCCTGAAATTTCCTCGCTTGGAATTGCATGAAGTTGTATTGGCTCAAATTTTCTCGGCTGGAGTTGCCTGGAATTGCAATGCCTAAACTTTTCTTTTCTGTTATTCCATGAAATGTTCTTGATTCTAGTTCCATTTCCAAGAATTTCCTGGAGTTTCCCTATATGAAATTGCCTTGCCTGATATTGCCTGGAATTTTCTTGACTGCAATGGCCTTTCCTCGAATTGCCTGAAATTGCCTTGTATAAAATTGCCTCAAATTTCTTTACCTGGGATTGCATTGCCTGTAATTGTGTGGAGTTGTTTTGCCTCGAATTGCATTGCCTGGAGTATTCTGGAATTGCCTTGCCTAGAATTGTATTGCCTGGATGTGGCTTGCCTGGAATTGCCTTGCCTGGAAATGCCTAAAGTTGCATTTCCTGGATTTGCCTGCCTGACATTCCATGAAATAGCCTCTTCTGGAATTGCCTTGTCTGAAATTGCCTGGGATCACCCTGCCTGGAATTTTCTTGTTTCCTTGTTTAAAATTGCCTTGATTGAAATTGCCTGGAAAAGCCTTACCTGAAATTGCCTTCATTGGAATGGCCTGAAGTTGCCTTGGCTGAAGTTGCCTGGAATTGTCCTGCCTGGAATTTTCTTGCCTGGAATTTCCTGGAAGTTTTTCGACTCGAATTTTTTTGCCTGGAATTGCCTGTAGTTGCATTGTCTGTAATTGCCATTCATGAAATTGCCTAATAATTTTTTTGGAATTTCATTTCCTGTAATTGCCTGGAATGGTTTTGCCTCACATTGTTTTTCCTGGTTTTGTCTTGCCTGGAAATGCCTACTGTTGACTTTCCAGAAATTATTTTATTTGGACATGCGTGGAATGACCTAGCCAGAAATTACGTTCTCTGGAATTGCCCGTAACTTTCTTGCCTGGAATTTTCTTGCCTCAATCTTGCTGGAATTGCCTTGGTTGGAGTTGCTTTGAAATGTTTTGCCTGAAATTTCTTGCGTGGAATTGTCTCGAATTTCTTTATATCGAATCTCTTCACCTGGAATTCAGTGAAATAACCTTGCCTGGAATATCCTGGAATTGCCTTGGCTGGAATTGCCTGCAATTGCCATGTCTATAATTTCTTTGCCTTAGATTGCGTAAAATACCCGTTTCCTGAATTGCATTGCATAAAATTGCCTGAAATTGCCTTGCCTGGAATTGCCTTCTTTATAATTTCCTTGCTGAAATTGCCTTTCCTGGAATGGCCTGGAATTGCTCTACCTTAAAGTGCCTTGCCTAGAAATTGCTGAAATTGCCATGCCTGAAACTGCCTTGACTGAAGTTGCCTGGATTTGCCTTGCCTGAATTTGCCTGGATTTCTTTTGCCAAAAATTGCCTTGCATGAAATTGCCAGTCCTGGAGTTGACTGGCATTGCCTTAACTCAAATTATTTTGACTTGAATTGCATGGAATTGCCTTGCCTAGAATTAACTTGCCTCGAGTTGCATGAAATTTTCTTACCTGAAATTGTATTGCTTTGTATGGCCCGGACTTGCCTTGCCTGGAACTGCCTTCTATATAATTGCCTTGCTGGAATGGCCTTTTCTAAAATTGCTCTACCTGAAAGTGCCTTGCCTAGAAATTGCAGAAATTGCCTTGCCTGAAACTGCCTTGCTTGGAGTTGCCTGGATTTGCCTAGCCAGGAATTTTCTTGCCTGGAATTGTTTGAAATTGTTTTTCCAGGAATTACCGTGGCTTTCATTTTCTGTAGTTGCCTTGCCTGGAATTGCCTTGCCTAAAATTGCCTAAACTCGCCTTGCCTAGAATCGCCTTGCCTTGTGTTTCCTATACTTTCCTTGTATAAAATTGCCTTGATTAAAATGGCCTAGAAAAGCCTTGCATGAAATTTCCTCGCTTGGAATTGCCTGAAGCTGTATAGGCTCGAATTGCCTTGGCTGGAGTTGCCTGGAATTGCCCTGCCTAAACTTTTCTTGCCTGTTATTTCCTGAAACGTTCTTGATTCTTGTTCCATTTCCACGAATTTCCTGGAGTTGCCTTATCTGGAATTGATTTGCCTAATATTGTCTGGAATTTCTTTGACTGCAATGGCCTTCCCTGAAATTGCCTGGAATTGCCTTGTTTGAAATTGCCTGAAATTTCCTTACCTGGGATCGCATTGCCTGTAATTGTGTGGAGTTGCTTTGCCTTGAATTGCCTGGCTTGGAGTATCCTGGAATTGCCTTGCTGGGAATTGTTTTGCCTGGATATGCCTTGCCTGGAATTACCTTGCCTGGAAATGCCTAAAGTTGCATTGCCTGGATTTGCCTGCCTAATATTCCATAAAATAATTTGTTCTGGAATCGCCTTTCTTGAAATTGCCTTGAATTGCCTTGCCTTGGATCGCCCTTCCTGGAATTTTCTTGTTTCCTTGTTTAAAATTGCCTTGATTGAAATTGCCAGGAAAAGCCTTGCCTGAAATTGCCTTGATTGGAATTGCCTGAAGTTGCCTTAACTGGAGTTGCCTGGAATTGCCCTGCCTGGAGTTTCTTTACCTGGAATTTTCTGGAAGTTTTTCGACTCGAATTTTTTTGCCTGGAATTGCCTGTAGTTGCGTTTTCTGTAATTGCCTTTCCTGAAATTGCCTAATAATTTTTATTAGGAATTTCATTTCCGGTGAATGTCTGAAATTTTTTGGCCTAACATTGTGTTTCCTGGATTTGCCTTGCCTGGAATAACCTGATGCTGACTTTCCAGAAATTTTTTTATTTGGACATGCATGGAATTACCTATCCAGGAATTGTGTTCTCTGGAACTGCCCGTAACTTTCTTCCCTGGAATTGTCTTGCCTCGAACTGGCTGGAATTGCCTTGGCTGGAGTTTCTTGGAAAAGCCTTGCCTACACTTTATGGCCTGGAATTGCCTGAAATTTCCTTGCCTGGAATATTCTGGAATTGCCTTGGCTGGAATTGCCTCCAATTGCCATGTCTGGAATTGCTTTGGCTTGGATTGCCTAAGATACCCGTTCCTGAAATTTCATTGCATGTAATTGCCTGAAATTGCCTTGCCTGAAGTTGCCTGGGTTTCCCCTTGCCAGAAATTGTCTTGCCTGGTATTGTTTGAAATTGCCTTGCCTGGAAATTTTTGGCCTAAAATTTTCTGGAGTTGCCTTGCCTGGAATTGCCTGTAATTGCCTTGCCTAGAATCGCCTTGCATTGTATTTTCTAAAGTTTTCTTGTTTAAAATTGCCATGATTAAAATGGCCTTGAAAAGCATTGCCTGAAATTTCCTCGCTTGGAATTGCCTGAAGTTGTATTGGCTAGTGTTGCCTTGGCTGGAGTTTCCTATAATTGCCCTGCCTAAATTCTCTTGCCTGTTATTCCCTGAAATGTTCTTGATTCTTGTTCTATTTCCAGGAATTTCCTTGAACTGCCTTATCTGTAATTGCCTCGCCTGATATTGCCTGGAATTTTCTTGACTGCGGTGGTCTTTCCTGGAATTGCCTTGATTGAAATTGCATGAAATTTCCTTACCTGGGATTGCATTGCCTATAATTGTGTGGAGTTGCTTTGCCTTGAATTGCCTTGCCTGGAGACTCCTGGAATTGCCTTGCCTGGAATTGTTTTGCCTGGATATGCCTTGCCTGGAATTGCCTTGCCTGGAAATACCTAAAGTTGCATTGCCTACATTTGCCTGCCTGACATTCCATGAAATAGCCTCTTCTGGAATTGCCTTGTCTGAAATTGCCTTCAATTGTCTTGCCTGGGATCGCCCTGCCTGGAATTTTCTTGTTTCCTTGTTTAAATTTGCCTTGATTGAAATTGCCTGAAAAAGCCTTGCCTGAAATTTCCGTGATTGGAATTGCCTGAAGTTGCCTTGGCTGGAGTTGCCTGGAATTGCCCTGCCTGGAGTTTTTTTACCTGGAATTTCCTGGAAATTTTTCGACTCGAATTTTCTTGCCTGGAATATCCTGTAGTTGCATTGTCTCTAATTGTCTCTTCTGAAATTGCCTAATAATTTTTGTTGGAATTTCATTTCCTGTAGTTGCCTGAAATTGTTTTGCCTAACATTGTGTTTCCTGGATTTGCTTTGCCTGGAACTGCCTGCTGTTGACTTTCCAGAAATTTTTTTATTTGGACATGCGTGGAATGCCCTAGCCAGGAATTGTGTTCTCTGGAATTGCCCGTAACTTCCTTGCCTGCAATTGTCTTGCCTCGAACTGGCTGGAATTGCCTTGGATGGAGTTGCTTGGAAATGCCTTGCCTAACATTTTTTGCCTGAAATTGTCTGGAATTTTTTTATATCGAATCTATTTGCCTGGAATTGCCTGAAATTGTCTTGCCTGGAATATCTTGTAATTGCCTTCGCTGGAATTGCCTGAAATTGCCATGTCTGGAAGGGCTTTGCCATAGATTGCCTACAATACCCGTTCCTGGAATTGCATTGCATATAATTGCCTGAAATTGCCTTGCCTGGAATTGCCTTCTTTATAATTGCCATGCTGAAATTGCCTTTTCTGGAATTGCCTGGAATTGCCATACCTGCAAATGCCTTACTTAGAAATGCCTGGCAATGCCTTGTCTAAATCTGCTTTTAATGGAATTCCGTGAATTTCCCTTGCCAGGAATTGCATTGCATGAAATTTCCTGTTCTGAAATTGACTGGCATTGCCTTACCTAAATTTTTTTGACCTGAGTTGCATGGAACTGCCTTGCCTAAAATTACTTTGCCTCGAGTTACGTGGAATTTTCTTACCTGAAATTGTTCTGCCTGGTATTGCCCTGAACTGCCTTGCCTGGTATTGCCTTCTATATAATTGTCTTGCTGAAATGGCCTTTACTGTATTGCCTGGAATTGTTCTACCTGAAAGTGCCTTGCCTAGAAATTGCTGGAATTGCATTGCCTGAAACTGCCTTGCCTGCAGTTGCCTGGATTTGCCTTGCCAAAAATTGTCTTGCCTGGAATTGTTTGAAATTGCCTTGCTTGGAATTGCCTTGCCTATAGATTTTTAAAGTTGCCTTGCCTGAAATTGCCTTGCCTGAAATTGCCTTGCCTGGAATCGCCTTGCCTTGTATTTCCTAAAGTTTCCTTTTTTAAAATTGCCTTGATTAAAATGGCCTAGAAAAGCCTTGCCTGAAATTTCCTCGCTTGGAATTGCCTGAAGTTGTATTGACTTGAATTGCCTTGGCTGGAGTTGCCTGGAATTGCCCTGCCTAGTTTTTTTGCCTGTTATTCCCTGAAATGTTCTTAATTCTAGCTCCATTTTTAGGAATTTCCTGGGGTTGCCTTATCTAGAATTTCCTTGCCTGATATTGCCTGGAATATTCTTGACTGCAATGGCCTATTCTTGAATAGCCTGAAATTGCCTTTTTGGTATTGCCTGAAATTTCCTTACCTGGGATTGCATTGCCTGTAATTGTGTGGAGTTGCTTTGCCTTGAATTGCCTTGCCTGGAGTATCCTGGAATTGCCTTGCCTGGAAATGCCTAAAGTTACATTGCCCAGATTTGCCTGCCTGACATTCCGTGAAATAGCCTCTTCTGGATTTGGCTTGTTTGAAATTGCCTTGTATTGCTTTGCCTGCGATTGCCATGCCTGGATTTTTTTTCTTGTTTAAAATTGCCTTGATTGAAATTGCCTGGAAAAGCCTTGGCTGAAATTGCCTTGATTAAAATTGCCTGAAGTTGCTTTGGTTGGAGTTGCCTGGAATTGTCCTGCCTGGAGTTTCCTTACCTGGAATTTTCTGGAAGTTTTTCTACTCAAATTTCCTTGCCTGGAATTGCCTGTAGTTACGTTGTCTGTAATTGCCTTTCCTGAAATTGCCTACCAATTTTTTTTTTGAATTTCATTTCCTGTAGTTTTCTGGAATTTTTTTGCCTAACATTGTGTTTCCCGGATTTTCCTTGCCTGGAATAGCCTGATGCTGACTTTCCAGAAATGTTTTTATTTGGACATGCATGGAATGACCTATCCAGAGACTGTGTTCTCTGGAATTGCCCGTAACTGCCTCGAGCTGACTGGACTTTATTTGGTTGGAGTTGCTTGGAAATGCCTTGCCTAAAATTTCTTGCATGGAATTGTCTGGAATTTGCTTATATCTAATCTTTTGCCTTGAATTGCCTGAAATTGCCTTGCCTGGAATGTATTGGAATTGCCTTGACTGGAATTGCCTGCAATTGCCATGTCTGGAATTGATTTGCCTTGGATTGCCTAAAATACCCGTTTCTGGAATTGCATTGCCTGTAATTGCCTGAAATTGCCTTGCCTGGAATTGCCTTCTTTATGATTGCCTTGCTAAAATTGCCTTTCCTGGAATTGCCTGGAATTGCCATACCTGGAAGTGCCTTGCTTAGAAATGCCTGGTAATACCTTGTTTAAATCTGCTATTCCTGGAATTTCATAGATTTGCCTTGTCAGAAATTGCCTTGCATGAAATTGCCTATCCTGGAGTTGACTGGAATTGCCTTACCTAAAATTATTTTGACTTAAATTGCATGGAATTGCCTTGCCTATAATTACGTTGCCTAGAGTTGCCTGGAATTTTTTTTACCTGAAATTGTTTTGTTTGGTATTGCCTGGAATTGCCTTGCCTGGAATTGTTTTCTATGTAATTGCCTTGCTGGAATGGCCTTTCCTTGAATTGCCTGGAATTGCTCTACCTTAAAGTGCCTTGCCTCGAAATTGCTGGAATTGCCTTTCCTGAAACTGCCTTGACTGAAGTTGCCTGGATTTTCCTTGCCAGGCATAGTCTTGCCTGGAATTATCTAGGATTGCTTTGCCGTGAATTGTCTTGCCTATAATTTTCCGGAGTTGCCTTGCCTGGAATTGCCTGAAATTGCCTTGACTGGAATCACCTTGCTTTGTGTTTCCTAAAGTTTCCTTGTTTATAATTGCCTTGATTCAAATTACCTAGAAAAGCCTTGCCTGTATTTTTTTCGCTTGGATTAGCCTGAAGTTATATTGGCTCGAATTGCCTTTGCTTGAATTGCCTGGATTTGCCCAGCCTAAACTCTCTTTGCTTTTTATTCCCTGAAATGTTCTTGATTCTAGTTCCATTTCCAGAAATTTCCTTGAGTTGCCTTGCCTGGAATTGCCTGAAATGGCCTTGCCTGGAATGGCCTTACCTATCCTTGTGTTTTTTGAAATTGCTTTGCTTGGAAGTGTGTGGCCTCGAATTGCCTTGCCTAGACTTTCCTTGCTGAAGTTCCATTGCCCGAATTTTCCTGGATTAAAATTACTCGTCTTGGATGTGCCAGGTATGTTTTTTTCTGGAATTGCCTTGCCAAAGATTGCCTTTCCTGAAAATGCCTGGAATTGCCTAGCTAAATCTTGTTTCGTCACGAATTGTCTTACATGCAGTTGCCTTGCCAGGAACTTTCTTTTCTCCAATTGACTGAAATAGCCTTTCATGGAATTGCCTTCCCTAAAATTGACTTGCCTGAAATTGCCTTGCCTGTCTTCCTCTCTTTTAAAATTCGTTGCCTGGATTTGAATTGCTGGAAATCGCCTGGAATTGCCTTACATGTAATTGCATTGCCAGGAGTTGCACAGAGATACCTGGAATTACCTTGCCTATAATAGCCTTGCCTGGAAATTTGTTCATGATATTGCATTTTCTAAAATAATGTGGAGATGCCGTTCTTGGAATTTCATTGCCTGAAATTGTTTTTAATTTCGTTGCTTGAAATGGCCTTCCCTGGAATTGCCTAAAGATGAATTGCCTGGAATTGCCTCGCCTGGAATTGCGTGAAATTGCCTTCCCTTGAATCGCCTTACCTTGTATTTCCTAAAGTTTACTTGTTTAAAATTGCTTGATTGAAATGGCCTTGAAAAGCCTTGCCTGAAATTTCCTCTCTTGGAATTGCCTGAAGCTGTATTGGCTTGAATTGCCTTGGCTGGAGTTGCCTGGAATTGCCCTGCCTAAAGTTTTCTTGCCTGTTATTCCCTGAAATGTACTTGATTTTGGTTCCATTTCCAGGAATTTCCTGGAGTTGCCTTATCTGGAATTGCCTTGCCTGATATTGGCTGGAATTTTCTTGACTTCAATGGTTTTTCCTGAAATTGGCTGGAATTGCATTGTTTGGAATTGCCTGAAATTTCCTTACCTGGGATTGCATTGCCTGTAATTGTGTGGAGTTGCTTTGCCTTGAATTGCCTTGCCTGGGGTATCCTGTAATTGCCTTGCCTGGAATTGTTTTGCCTAAGTATGCCTTGCCTGAAGTTGTCTTGCATGGAAATGCCTAAAGTTGCATTGCCTATATTTGCCTGCCTGACATTTCATGAAATAGCCACTTCCGGAATTGCCTTGTCTAAAATTGCCTTGAATTGCCATGCCTGGGATCGCCTTGCCTGGAATTTTCTTGTTCCATTGTTTAAAATTGCCTTAATTGAAATTGCCTGAAATTGCCTTGGCTGGAGTTGCCTGGAATTGCCCTGCCTGGAGTTTTTTTTACCTGGAATTTCCTAGAAGTTTTTTGACTCGAATTTTTTTTGCCTGGAATTGCCTGTCATTGCATTGTCTGTAATTGCCTTTTCTGAAATTGCCTAATAATTATTTTGGAATTTCATTTCCTGTAACGGCCTGGAATTGTTTTGCCTAATATTGTGTTTCCTGGATTTGCCTTGCCTGAAATTGCCTGCTGTTGACTTTTCAGAAGTTTTTTCATTTGAACATGCGTGCAATGACCTAGCCAGGAAGTGTGTTCTCTACAACTGCCCGTAACCTTTTTGCCTGGAATTGTCTTGCCTTGAACTGGCTGGAATTGCCTTGGATGGAGTTGCTCGGAAATGCCTTGCCTAAAATTTCTGGCCTGGAATTGTCTGGAATTTCCTAATATCGAATCTCTCTGCCTGCCTAGGAATTTCCTAGTTATGCCTTGCCAGGAATTGCCTTGCATGAAATTGCCTGTCTTGGAGTTGACAGAAATTGCCTTACCTAAAATTATTTTGACTTGAATTGCATGGAATTGTCTTGCCTATAATTACCTTGCCTCAAGGTGCCTGGAATTTTCTTACCTGAAATTGTTTTTACTGGTATTACCCGGAATTGCCTTGCCTGGAATGGCCTCCTATATAATTGCCTTGCTGTAATGGCCTTTCCTTGAATTGCCTGGAATTTCACTACCTGAAAGTGCCTTGAATAGAAATTGCTGGAATTGTTTTGCGTAAAACTGCCTTGCCTGAAGTTGCCTGAATTTGCCTTGCCAGGAATTGTCTTGCCTGGAATTGTTTGAAATTGCCTTGCCTGGAATTGCCTGGCCTATAATTTTCTGGAGTTGCCATCCCTGGAATTTTGTTGCCTGAAATCGCCTAAAATTGCCTTGCCTGGAATCGTCTTGCCTTTTATTTCCTAGAGTTTTCTTGTTTAATATTGCCTTGATAAAAATGGCCTTGAAAAGCTTTGCCTGAAATTTCCTCGCTTGGAAATGCCTGAAGTTGTATTGGCTCGAATTGCCTTGGCTGGAGTTGCCTGGAATTGCCCTGCCTAAACCCTTCTTTCCTGCTATTCCCTTAAATGTTCTTGATTCAGTTTCCATTTCCAGAAATTTACTGGTTTCACATTACCTGGAATTGCCTTGCCTGGTATTGCCTGGAATTTCCTTGACTGCAATGGCCTTTCCTGAAATTGCCTGGAATCGCCTTGTTTGAAATTGCCTGAAATTTCTTTACCTGAGATTGCATTGACTGCAATTGTGTGGAGTTGATTTGCCTTGAATTGCCTTGCCTGGAGTGTCCTGGAATTGCCTTGCCTGTAATTGTTTGCTTGGATATGCCTTGCATGGAATTGTCTTGCCTGGAAATGCCCAAAGTTGTATTGCCTGGATTTGCCTGCCTGACATTTCATGAAATAGCCTCTTCTGGAATTGCCTTGTCTGAAATTGCCTTGAGTCGCCTTGCCTGGGATCGCCCTGCCTGGAATTTTCTTGTTCTTTTGTTTAAAATTGCCTTGATTGAAATTGCCTGGAAAAGCCTTGCCTAAATTGCCTTGATTGGAATTTCCTGAAGTTGCCTTGGCTGGAGTTGCCTGGAATTGCCCTGCCTGGAGTTTCCTTCCTTGGAATTTCCTGGAAGTTTTTCGACTGGAATTTCCTTGCCTGGAATTGCCTGTAGTCACATTGTCTGTAATTGCTTTTTTGACATTGCCTAAAATTTTTTTTTTTTGCAATTTTATTTCCTGTAATTGACTGGAATTGTTTGGCCTCAGATTGTGTTTTTTGGATTTGCCTTGCCTGGAATTGCCTGCTGTTGACTTTCCAGAAATTTTTATATTTGTACATGCGTGGAATAATCTAGTCAGAAATTGTGTTCTCTGAAATTGCTTGTAACTTCCCTGCCTGGAATTGTCTTGCCTCGAACTGGCTGGAATTGCCTTGGCTGGAGTTGCTTGGAAATGCCTTGCCTAAAATTTTTTGCACGGAATTGTCTGGAATTTTTTATATCGAATCTCTTTGCCTGGAATTGCCTGAAATTGCCTTGCCTGGAATATCCTGGAATTGCCTTGGCTGGAATTGCCTGCAATTGCCATGTCTGGACTTGCTTTGCCTTGGATTGCCTAAAATACCCATTCCTGAAATTGAATTGCATGTAATTGCCTGAAATTTCCTTGCCTGGAATTGCCTTCTTTATAATTTCCTTGCTGAAATTGCCTTTCCTGTAATTGCCTGGAATTGCCATACCTGGAAGTGACTTGCTTAGAAATGGCTGAAAATGCCTTGTCTAAATCTGCTTTTTTTGGAATTCCCTGGAATTGCCTTGCTTTGTATTTCCTAGAGTTTCCTTGCTTAAGATTGCCTTGATTAAAATGGCCTTGAAAAGCCTTGCCTGAAGTTTCCTCGCTTGGAATTGCCTTAAGTCATATTCGCTCAAATTGTTTTGGCTTGAGTTGCCTGAATTTGCCCTGCCTAAACGTTCTTTGCCTTTTATTCCATGAAATGTTCTGGATTCTAGTTCCATTTCCAGAAATTTTTTGGAGTTGCCTTGCCTGGAACTGCCTTGTCTGGAATTGATTGACATTGCCTTGCCTGTAATGTCTTTACCTATCCTTGCGTTTTCTGAAATTGCTTTGCTTGGGAGTGTGTGGACTGGAATTGCCTTGCCTAGACGTGCCTTGATGAAATTCCATTTCCTGGAGTTTCCTGGACGAAAATTACTCGTCTTGGATGTGCCTGGTATGTTCTTTTCTGGAGTTGCTTTGCCAAAGATTGCCTTTCCTGAAAATGCCTGGAATTGCCTAGCTAAAACTTGTTTTGTCAAGATTTGCCTTGCCTGCAGTTGCCTATCCAGGAATTTTCTTTTCTCTAATTGACTGAAATTGCCTTCCCTGGAATTGACTTGCCTGAAAGTGCCTTGCCTGCCTTCCTTTCTTTTAAAATGTGTTCCTGGATTTAAATTGCTGGAAATCGCCTGGAATTGTCTTGCATGTAATTGCCTTGCCAGAAGTTGCACAGAGAAACCTGGAATTACCTTGCATATAATAGCCTCGCCTCGAAATTTGTTCACCAATTTGCATTATCTGGAATACTGTGGAGATGCCTTTCTTGAAATTTCATTGCTTGAAATTGTTTTTAATTTCATTGCTTGAAATGGCCTTCCCTGGAATTGCCTAAAGATGAATTGCTGGAATTGCCTTGCCTGGAATTGCCTGAAATTGCCTTCTCTGGAATTGCTTTGCCTTGTATTTCCTAAAGTTTCCTTGTTTAAAATTTCCTTGATTAAAATGGCCTTGAAAAACCTTTCCTGAAATTTCCTCGCTTGGAATTGCCTGAAGCTGTATTGGCTCGAATTGCCTTGGCTGGAGTTGCCTGGAATTGCCCTGCCTAAAGTTTTCTTGCCTGTTATTCCCTAAAATGTACTTGATTTTAGTTTCATTTCCAGAAATTTCCTGGAGTTGCCTTATCTGGTATTGCCTTGCCTGATATTGCCTGAAATTTCCTTGACTGCAATGGCCTTTCCTGTAATTGCCTGGAATTGCATTGTTTGGAATTGCCTGAAATTTTCTTACATGGTATTACATTGCATGTAATTGTGTGAAGTTGCTTTGCCTTGAATTGTCTTGTCTGGAGTATCCTGGAATTCCCTTGCCTGGAATTGTTTTGCCTGGATATGCCTTGCATGGAGTTGTTTTGCCTGGAAATGCCTACAGTTGCTTTGCCTGGATTTGCCTGCCTGACGTTTCATAAAATAGCCTCTTCTGGAATTGCCTTGTCTGTAATTACCTTGAATTTCCAGGCCTGAAATCGCCTTGCCTAGAATTTTCTTGTTCCCTTGTTTAAAATTGCCTTAATTGAAATTGTCTGTAAAAGCCTTGCCTGAAATTGCCTTGATTGGAATTGCCTGAAGTTGCCTTGGCTGGAGTTGCCTGGAATTGCCCTGTCTGGAATTTCCTCACCTGGAATTTCCTGGAAGATTTTCGCCTCGAATTTCCTTGCCTGGAATTGGCTGTAGTTTCGTTGTCTGTAAAGTCCTTTTCTGAAATTGCCTAATAAATTTTTTTTGAATTTCATTTTCTGTAATTGCCTGGAGTTGTTTTGCCTAACATTGTGTTTCCTGGATTTGCCTTGCCTGGAATTGCCTGAAATTTCCTTGCCTGGATTTGCCTGACCTTGTATTTTTTAAAGTTCCCTTGTTTAAAATTGCGTTGATTAAAATAATCTTGAAAAGCCTTGCCTAAAATTTTTTCACTTGAAATTGCCTAAAGTTTTATTGGCTCGAACTGCCTTGGTTGGAGTTGCCTGGAATTACCCTGCCTAAATTTTCTTGCCTGATATTCCCTGAAATGTTCTTGATTCTAGTTCCGTTTTCAGGAATTTTCTGGAGTTGCCTTATCTGGTGTTGCCTTACCTGATATCGCCTGGAATTTCCTTGACTGCAATGGCCTTTCCTGGAATTGCCTGGAATTGCATTGGCTGGAATTGCCTGCAATTGCCATGTCTGGAATTGCTTTGCCTTGGATTGCCTAAAATACACGTTCCTGGAATTGCATTGCATGTAATTGCCTTGCCTGGAATTGCCTTCTTTATAATTGCCTTGCTGAAATTGCCTTTTTTGTAATTGCCTGGAATTGTCATATCTGGAAGTGCCTTGCTTAGAAATTCCTGGAAATGCCTTGTCTAAATCTGCTTTTTTTGGAATTCCCTGGATTTGTCTTGCCAGGAATTGCCTTGCATGAAATTGCCTGTCCTGGAGTTGACTGGCATTGCCTTACCTAAAATTATTTTGACTTGAATTGCATGGAATTGCCTTGCCTAAAATTACCTTACCTCGAGTTGCGTGGAATGTTCTTACCTGAATTTGTTTTGCCTGGTATTGCCCGGAATTGCCTTGCCTGGAATTGCCTTCTATATAATTGCCTTCCTGGAATTGCCTTTCCTGGAATTGCCTGGAATTGCTCTAACTGAAAGTGACTTGCCTAGAAATTGCTGGAATAGCCTTGCCTGAAACTGCCTTGCCTGAAGTTGCCTGAATTTGCCTTGCCAGGAATTGTCTTGCCTGGAATTGTTTGAAATTGCCTTGCTTGGAATTGCCTTGCCTATATTTATCTGCAGTTACCTTGCCTGGAATTGCCTTGCATGGAATTGCCTGAAATTGCCTTCGGTGAAATCGCCTTGCCTTGTATTTACTATAGTGGCTTGGTTGAAAATTGCCTTGATTAAAATGGCTGTGGAAAGCCTTCCGTGAAATTACCTCGCTTGGAATTGCCAAAAGTTTTATTGGGTCGAATTGCCTTGGCTGAAATTGTTTGAAATTGCACTGCCTAAACTTTTCTTGCCTGTTATTCCCTGAAAAGTTCTTGATTCTATTTCCATTTCTAGAAATTTCCTGGAGTTGCCTTAGCTGTGATTGCATTGTCTGTAATTGTGTGGAGTTGCTTTGCCTGGAATCTTTTGCCTGGAGTATCCTAAAATTGCCTTGCCTGGAATTGTTTTGCATGGAGTATCCTAAAATTGCCTTGCCTGAAAATGCCTAAAGTTGCATTGCCTGGATTTGCCTGCCTGACATTCCAGGAAATTGCCTCGAATGGCCTTGCCTGAGATCGCTTTTCCTGGTATTTTCTTGTTTTATTGTTTAAATTGCTTTGTTTGAAATTGCCTGAGAAAGCATTGCCTGAAATTTCATCGCTTGGAATTGCCTGAAGTTGTATTTGCTCGAATTGCCTTGGGTGGGGTTGCCTGGAATTGCCCTGACCAAACTTTTTTTGCCTGTTATTCCCTGAAATGTTCTTAATTTTAGTTCCATTTCCAGGAATTTCCTGGGGTTGCCTTATCTGGAATTGCCTTGCATGATATTGCCTGGAATTTTGTTGACTGCCATGGCCTTTCCTTGAATTGCCTGGAATTGCCTTTTTGGAATTGCCTGAAATTTCCAAACCTGAAATTGCATTGCCTGTAATTGTCTGGAGTTGCTTTGCCTCGAATTGCCTTGCCTGCAGTATCCTGGAATTCCGTTGCCTGGAATTATTTTGCCTGGATATGCCTTGCCTGGAATTGCTTTGCCTGGAAATGCCTAAAGTTGCATTGTCTGGATTTGCCTGCCTGACATTCCATGAAATAGCCTCTTCTGGAATTGCCTTGTTTGAAATTGCCTTGAATTGCCTTCCCTGAAATCATACTGTCTGGAATTTTCTTGTTTCCTTGTTTAAAATTGCCTTGATTGAAATTGCCTGAAAAAGCCTTTCCTGAAATTGCCTTGATTGGCATTGCCTTGATTGGCATTGCCTAAGTTGCTTTGGCTGGAGTTGCCTGGAATTGCCCTGCCTGGAGTTTCCTTACCTGGAATTATCTGGAAGTTTTTCTACTCGAATTTCCTTGCCTGGAATTGCCTGTAGTTGCGTTGTCTGTAATTGCCTTTCCTGAAATTGCCTAAAAGTTTTTTTGAAATTTCTTTTCCTGTACTTGCCTGGAATCGTTTTGCCTCACATTGTGTTTCCTGGATTTGCCTTGCCTTGAATTGCCTGCTGTTGACTTTCCAAAATTGTTATATTTGGACCTGCGTGGAATGACCTAGCCAGGAATTGTGTTCTCTGGAATTGCCCGTAACTTCCTTGCTTGGAATTGTCTTGCCTCGAACTGGCTGAAATTGCCTTGGCAGGATTTGCTTAGAAATGACCTTGCCAGAAATTTTGTTCTCTGGAACTGCCCATAACTTTCTTGCCTGGAATTCTCTTACCTCGAACTTGCTAAAATTGCCTTGGCTGGAGTTGCTTGGAAATGTCTTGCCTAAAATTCCTTTCTGAAATTTTCTTATGTCGAATCTTTTTGCCTGGAATTGCAATAGCCTTACCTAAAATATCTTGAAATTGCCATGGCGGGAATTGCTTTGCCTTGGATTGCCCAAAATAATCATTCCTGGAATTGCGTTGCATGTAATTGCCTGAAATTGTCTTGCCTGGAATTGCCTTCTTTATAATTGCCTTGCTGAAATTGCCTTCCCTGGAATTGCCTGGAATTGATATACCTGGAAGTGCCTTGCTTAGAAATGCCTGAAAACGTGTGTAAATATGCTTTTCCTGGTATTCCCTGGATTTGCCTTGCCATGAATTGCCTTGCATGACATTGCCTGTCCTGGAGTTCACTGACATTGCCTTACCTAAATTTATTTTGACTTGAATTGCATGGAATTGCCTTGCCTAAAATTACCTTGCCTCGAGTTGCCTGGACTTTTTTACCTGAAATTGTTTTGCCTGGTATTGCCCGGAATTGCCTTGTCTGGAATTGCCTTCTACATTATTAGCTTGCTGGAATGGCCTTTCCTGACATTGCCTGGAATTGCTCTACCTGAAAGTGCCTTGCCTAGAAATTGCTGGAATTGCCTTGCCTGAAACTGCCTTGCCTGAAGTTGCTTGGATTTGGCTTGCCAGGAATAGTCTTGCCTGGAATTATTTGAAATTGGTTGCCTGGAATTGCCTTGCCTATAATTTTTTGGAGTTGGCTTGCCTGGAATTGTCTTACCTGGAATAGCCTGAAATTGCCTTGCCTGGAATTGCCTTGCCCTGTATTTTCTAAAGTTTTCCTGTTTAAAATTGCCTTGATTAAAATGGCCTTGAAGAGCCTTGCCTGAAATTTCCTCGCTTGGGTTTGCCTGAAGTGGTATTGGCTCGAATTGCCTTGGCTGGAATTGCCTGGCATTGCCCTGCCTAAACTTTCCTTGCCTGTTATTTCTTCAAATGTTATTAATTCTAGTTCCATTTCCAGGCATATCGTGGAGTTGTCTTATCTGGAATTGCCTTGCCTGGAATTTTCTTGACTGCAATGGCCTTTCCTGAAATTGCCTGGAATTGCCTTGTTTGGAATTGCTTGAAATTTCCTCACCTGGGATTGCATTGCCTGTAATTCTGTGGAGTTGCTTTGCCTTGAGTTGCCTTGCCTGGAGTATCCTGCAATTGCCTTGCCTGGAACTGTTTTGTTTGAATATGCCTTGCCTGGAATTGACTTGCCTGGAAATGCTGAAAGTTGCATTGCCTAAATTTGCCTGCTTGACATTCCATGAAATAGCCTCTTCTGGAATTGCCTTTTCTGAAATTGCCTTGAATTGCCTTTCCTGGCACCGCCCTGCCTGGAATTTTCTTATTTCCTTGTTTAAAATTGCCTTGATTGAAATTGCCTGGAAGAGCCTTGCCTGAAATTGCCTTGATTGGAATTCCCTGAAGTTGCCTTGACTGGAGTTGCCTGGAATTGTTCTGTCTGGAGTTTCCTTACCTGGAATTTCCTGGGTGGTTTTTGACGCGAATTTCCTTTCCTGGAATTGCCTGTAGTTGCGTTGTCTGTAATTGCTTTTCCTGAAATTCCCTAATAATTATTTTGGGAATTTCATTTCCTCTAATTGCCCGGAATTGTATTGCCTAACATTGTGTTTCCTGGATTTGCCTTTCCTGGAATTGCCTGCCGTTGACTTTCCAGAAATATTTTTATTTGGACATGCGTGGAATGACCTAGCCAGGAATTGTGTTCTCTGGAATTACCCGTAACTTCCTTGCCTGGAATTGTCTTGCCTCGAACTGGCTGGAATTGCCTTGGCAGGATTTGCGTAGAAATGCCTTGCCTAAAATTTTTTGCCTGGGATTGTCTGGAATTTCTTTATGTCGAATCTCTTTGCCTGGAATTGCCTGAAATCGCCTTGCCTGGAATATTCTGGAATTGCCTTGGCTGGAATTGCCCGCAATTGCCATGTCTGGAATTGCCTTGCCTTGGATTGCCTAAAATACCCGTTCCTGGAATTGCATTGCGTGTAATTGCCTGGAATTGCCTTCTTTATAATTGCCTTGCTGAAATGGCCTTTCCTGGAATTGCCTTGCCTGAAACTGCCTTGCCTGAAGTTGCCTGGATTTGCCTTGCCAGTTATTGTCTTTCCTGAAATTGTTTGAAATTGCCTTGCCTGGAATTGGCTTGGCTGGAATTGCCAGCAATTGCCATGTCTGGAATTGGTTTCCCTTGGATTGCCTTAAATACCCATTCCTGGAATTGCGTTGCAAGTGATTGCCTGAAATTGCCTTGCCTGGAATTGCCTTCTGTATAATTGCCTTGCTAAAATTGCCTCTCCTGGAATTGCCTGGAATTGCCATACCTGGAAGTGCCTGGAAATGCCTTGTCTAAATCTGCTTTTCCTTGAATTCCCTGGATTTGCCTTGCCAGGGATTGCCTTCCATGAAATTACCTGTCCTGGAGTTCACTGGCATTGCCTTACATCAAATTATTCTGACTTGAATTGCATGGAATTGTCTTGCCTAAAATTACCTTGCCTCGAGTTGCCTGGAATGGTTTTGCCTGGTATTTCCCAGGATTGCCTTGCCTGGAATTGCCTTCTATATAATTGCTTTGCTGGAATAACTTTTTTTGGAAGTGCCTAAAATTGCTCTACCTGAAAGTGCCTTTCCTAGAAACTGCTGGAATGGCCATGCCTGAAACTGCCTTGCCTGAAAATGCCTGGATTTGCCTTGCCAGGAATTCTTTTGCATGGAGTTGTTTGAAATAGCCTTGCCTGGAATTGCCTTGCCCATAATTTTCTGGAGTTGTCTTGCCTGGAATTACCTGGCCTGGAATTGCCTGAATTTGCCTTGCCTAGAGTCGCCTTGTTTTGTATTCCCTAAAGTTTTCTTGTTTCAAATTTCCTTGATTAAAATGGCCTTGAAAAGCCTTGCCTGCAATTTCCTCGCTTGGAATTGCCTGAATTTGTATTGGCTCGAATTGCCACGGCTGGAGTTGCCTGGAATTGCAATGCCTAAATTTATTTTGCCTGTTATTCCCTGAAATGTTCTTGATTCTAGTTTAATTTCCAAAATTTTTTCGTGTTCCTTATCTGGAATTGCTTTGCCTGATATTGCCTGGAATTTTTTTGACTGCAATGGCCTTTCCTCGAATTGCCTAAAATTGCCTTGTTTGGAATGGCCTGATATTTCCTTACCTGTGATTGCATTGCTTGTAATGGTGTGGAGTTGCTTTGCCTTGAATTGCATTGTTTTGAGTATCCTGAAATTGCCTTGCCTGGAATTGTTTTGCCTGGATATGCCTTGCCTGGAATTGCCTTGCCTGGAAATGCCTAAAGTTGCATTGCCTGGGTTTGTCTGCCTGACATTCCATGAAAGAGCCTCTTCTGGAATTGGCTTTTCTGAAATTGCCTTGAATTGCCTTGCCTGGGATCGACCTGACTGGAATTTTCTTGTTTCCTTCTTTAAAAGTGCCTTGATTGAAATTGCCTGGAAAAGCCTTGCCTGGAATTGCCTTTATTGGAATGGCCTAAAGTTTCCTTGGCTGGAGTTGCCTGCAATTTCCCTGCCTGAAGTTTCCTTACCTGGAATTTCCTTGAAGTTTTTCGACTCGAATTTCCTTGCATCGATTGACTGTACTTGCGTTGTCTGTAATTGCCTTTCCTGAAATTGCCTAATAATATTTTCTTGGAATTTCATTTTCTGTAAGTGCCTTGAATTGCTTTGCCTCACATTGTTTTTCCTGGGTTTGCCATGCCTGGAATTGCCTGCTGTTGACTTTCCAGAAATTTTTTTATTTGGACCTGTGTGGAATGATATAGCCAGAAATTATGTTCTCTGGAATTGCCCATAACTTCTTTGCCTGGAATTGTCTTGCCTTGAGCTGGCTGGAATTGCCTTGGCTGGAGTTGCTTGGAAATGCCTTGCCTAAAATGTTTTGCCTTAAATTGTCTGGAATGTACTTATATCGAATCCCTTTGCCTGGAATTGCTTGAATTTGCCTTGCCTGGAATATCCTGGAATTTCCTTGGCTGGAATTGCCTGCAATTGCCATGTCTGGAATTCCTTTGCCTTGGATTGCCTAAAATACCCGTTCCTGAAATTGCATTGCATGTAATTGCCTGAAGTTGCCTTGACTGGAATTGCCTTCTTTATAATTGCCTTGCTGAAATTGCCTTTCCTGGAATTGCCTGGAATTGCCATACCTGGAAGTGCCTTGATTAGAAATGCCTGGAAATGCCTTGTCTAAATCTGCTTATCCTGGAATTTTCTGGATTTGCTTTGCCAGGAATTGCCTTGCATGAAATTTCCTGTCCTGGAGTTGACTGGAATTGCGTTCCATGAAATTATTTTGACTTGAATTGCATGGAATTTCTTTGCTTAAAATTACCTTGCCTCGAGTTGCCTAGAATTTTTTTTTCTGAAATTGTTTTGCCTGGTATCGCCCGGAATTACCTTACCTGAAATTGTCTTCTATACAATTGTCTTGCTGGAATGATTTTTCCAGGAATTGCCTGGAATTGCTCTACCTGAAAGTGACTTGCTTAAAAATTGTTGGAATTGCGTTACCTGAAACTGCCTTGCCTGAAGTTGCCTGAATTTGCCTTGCCAGGAATTGTCTTGCCTGGAATTGTTTGAAATTGCCTTGCCTGGAATTGCCTTGCCTATAATTTTCTGGAGTTGCCTTGCCTGGAATTGCATTGCCTGGAATTGCCTGGAATTGCCTTGCCTGGAATGGCTTAGCCTTGTATTTTCTAGAGCTTCCTTGTTTACAATTGCCTTTCTTAAAATGGCCTAGAAAAGCCTTGCCAGAAATTTCCTAGTTTAGAATTGCCTGAAGTTGTATTGGATCGAGTTGCCTCTGCTAAAATTGCCTGGAATTGCCCTGCCTAAACTTTTCTTGCCTGTTATTCCATGAAATGTTCTTGATTCTATTTCCATTTTCAGGCATTTCCTGGAGTTGCCTTATGTGGAATTGCCTTGCCTGATATTGCCTGGAATTTCCTTGACTGCAATGACCTTTCCTGGAATTCTCTGGAATTGCCTTGTTTGGAATTGCCTGAAATTTCCTTACCTGAAATTGCATTGCCTGTAATCGTGTGGAGTTATTTTGCCTTGAATTGCCTTGCCTGGAGTATCTTGGAATTGCCTTGCCTGAAATTGTTTTGCCTGGATATGTCTGTCCTGGAATTTCCTTGCCTGGAAATGCCTAAAGTTGCATTGCCTGGATTTGCCTGCCTGACATTCCATGAAATTGCCTCGTCTGGAATTGCCTTGTTTGCATTTTCCTTGAATGGCCTTGCCTGGGATGGCCCTGCCTGGAATTTTATTGTTTCCTTGTTTAAAATTGCCTTGATTGAAATTGCCTGAAAAAGCCTTGCCTGAAATTGTCTTGATTGGAGTTGCCTGAAGTTACCTTGGCTGGAGTTGCCTGGAATTGCCCTGCCTGGAATTTCCTTACCTGAAATTTCATGGAAGATTTTCGACTCGAATTTCCTTGCCTGGAATTGCCTGTAGTTGCCTTGTCTGTAATTGCCTTTCCTGAAGTTGCCTAAAAATTTTTCTTTGAATTTCATTTCCTGTAATTGCCTGGAATTTTTTTTGCCTAACATTGTGTTTCCTGGATTTGCCTTGCCTGGAATTGCCTGCTGTTGACTTTCCAGAAATTATTTTATTTGGACATGCGTGGAGTAACCTAGCCAAAAATTGTGTTCTCTGAAATTGCCAGTAACTTTCTTGCCTGGAATTGTCTTTGCTCGAACTGGCTGGAATTGCCTTGGCTGGAGTGGCTTAAAAATGCCTTTCCTAAATTTTATTGCCTGGAATTGTCTGAAATTTTCTTATATCGAATCTCTTTGCCTGGAATTGCCTGAAATTGCCTTGCCTGGAATACCCTGGAATTTCCTTGGCTGGAATTGCCTGCCATTGCTATGTCTGGAATTGCTTTACCTTGCAGTGCCTAAAATACCCATTCCTGGAATTGCATTGCATGTAATTCCCAGAAATTGCCTTGCCGGAAATTGCCTTCTTTATAATTGCCTTGCTGAAATTGCCTTTCCTGGAATTGCCTGGAATTGCCATACCTGGAAGTGCCTTGCTTAGAAATGCCTGGAAATGCCTTGTCTACATCTGCTTTTCCTGGAATTTCCTGCATTTACCTTGGCAGTAATTGCCTTGCATAAAATTGCCTCTCCCGGGGTTGACTGCAATTGCCTTACCTAAAATTATTTTGACTTGAATTGCATGAAATTGCTGTGCCTAAAATTTCCTTGCCTCGTGTTGCCTGAAATTTTCTTACCTGAAATTGTTTTGCCTGGTATTGCCCGGAATTGCCTTGCCTGGAATTGCCTTCTATATAATTGCCGTGCTGAAATGCCTTTTCCTGGAATTGCCTCGAATTACTCTATCTGAAAGTGCCTTGCCTATAAATTGCTAAAATTGCCTTGCCTGAAACTGCCTTGCCTGAAGTTGCCTGTATTTGCCTCGCCAGAAATTGTCTTGCCTGGAATTGTTTGAAATTGCCTTGCCTGGAATTGCCTAGCCGATAATTTTCTGGAGTTGCCTTGCCTGGAATTGCCTTGCCTTGAGTTGCCTGAAATTGTTTTGCCTGGAATCGATTGGCCTTGTCTTTCCTGAAGTTTTCTTGTTTAAAATTGCCTTGATTAAAATGGCCTTGTAAAGCCTTGCCTGAAATGTTTTCGCTTGGAGTGGCCTGAATTTGTATTAGCTCTAATTGCCTTGGCTGGAGTTGCCTCGAATTGCCCTGCTTAACATTTCTTGCCTGTTATTGCATGAAATGTTCTTGATTCTAGTTCCATTTCCAGGAATTTCCTGGAGGGGCCTTATCTGGAATAGCCTTGCCTGATATTGCCTGGAATTTCCTTGACTGCACAGACCTTTCGTGAAATTATTTGGAATTTCATGGTTTGGACGTGACTGAAATTTTCTTACCTGAAATTGCATTGCCTGTAATTGTGTGGAGTTGCTTTGCCGTGAATTGTCTTACCTGGGGTATCCTAGAATTGCCTTGCCTGGAATTGTTTTGCCTGAATATGCCTTGCCTGAAGTTGTCTTGCCTGGAAATGCCTAAAGTTGCATTGCCTGGATTGGCCGCCGGGCATTTTATGAAATTGCCTCTTCTGGAATTGCCTTGTCTGAAATTGCCTTGAATTGTTTTGCCTGGAATCGCCCTGCCTGGAATTTCTTGGTTCCTTGTTTAAAATTGCCTTTATTGAAATTGCCTGGAAAACCTTGCCTGAAATTACGTTGATTGGAATTGCCTGAAATTGCCTTGGCTGGAGTTGCCTGGAATTGCCCTGCCTGGAGTTTCCTTACCTGAAATTTTCTGGAAGTTTTTCGCCTCAAATTTCCTTGCTTGGAATTGCCTGTAGTTGCGCTGTCTGTAATTGCCTTTATTGAAATTGCCTAAATAATTTCTTTTTTGTAATTTCATTTCCTGTAATTGCCTGGAATTGCTTTGCCTAACATTGTGTTTCCTGAATTTGCCTTGACTTGAATTGCATGCTGTTGACTTTCCAGAATATTTTTATTTGGACATGCCTGCAATGACCTAGCCAGGAATTGTGTTCTCTGGAATTGCCTGTAACTTCCTTGTCTGGGATTGTCTTGCGTCAAACTGGCTGGCATTGCCATGGCTTGAGTTGCTTGGAAATGCCTTGCCTAAAATTGTCTTGCCTGGAAGTGTCTGGAATTTCCTTATATCAAATTTCTTTGCCTGGAATTGCCTGAAATTGCCTTGCCTGGAATATCCTGTAATTGCCTTGGCTGGAATTGCCTGCAATTGCCATGTCTTGAATTGCTTTGCCTTGGATTGCCTAAAATACCCGTTCCTGGAATTGCATTGCATGTAATTGCCTGAAATTGCCTTGCCTGGAATTGCCTTCTTTATTATTGCCTCGCTGAAATTGCCTTTCTCGGAATTGTCTGGAATTGCCATACCTGGAAGTGCCTTGCTTAGAAATGCCTGGAAATGCCTTGTCTAAATCTACTTTTTCTGGAATTCCCTAGATTTGCCTTGCCAGGGATTACCTTGCATGAAATTGTCTGTCCTGGAGTTGACTGGCATTGCCTTACCTATAATTATTTTGCTAAGAATTGCATGGAATTGCCTTCCCTAATATTACCTTGCCTCAAGTTGCCTGGAATTTTCTTACCTGAAATTGTTTTGCCTGGTATTGCCCAGAATTGCCTTGCCTGGAATTGCCTTCAATAAAATTGCCTTGCTGAAATGCTTTTTTCAGAAATTTTCTGGAATTACTCTACCTGAAATTGGGTTGCGTAGAAATTGCTGGAATTGCCTTGCCTGAAACTGCCTTGCCTGAATTTGCTTTTATTAGCCTTGCCTGGAATTGCCTTGCCTGGAATTTCCTGAAATTGCATTGCCTGGAATCGCTTTGCCTGGTTTTTCCTAGAGTTTTCTTGTTTAAAATTGCCTTGATTAAAATGGCCTTGAAAAGCCTTGCCTGAAATTTTCTCCCTTGAATGTGCCTGAAGTTGTATTGGCTCGAATTGCCTTGGCTGGTGTTGCCCGGAATTGCCCTGCCTAAATTTTCTTGCCTTTTATTCTCTGAAATGTTCTTGATTCTTGTTCCATTTCCAAGAATTTCCTGGATATGCCTTATCTGGAATTGCCTTGCCTGATATTGCCTGGAATTTCCTTGACTGCAATGGCCTTTCCTGGAATTTCCTGGAATTGCCTTGATTGGAAATGCCTGAAATTTCCTTACCTAGGATTGCATTACCTGCAATTGTGTGGAGTTGCTTTGCCTTGAATTGCCTTGCCTGGAGTATCCTGGAATTGCCTTGCCTGGAATTGTTTTGACTGGATATGCCTTGCCTGGAATTGCCTTGCCTGGAATTGCCTTGCCTGGAATCGCCTTGTTTTGTATTTCCTGAAGATCTTTGTTTAAAATTGCCTTGATTAAAATGGCCTTGAGAAGCCTTGCCTGAAATTTCCTCACTTGGAATAGCCTGAGGTAGTATTGGCTCGAATTGCCTTGGCTCGAGTTGCCTGGAATTGCCCTGCCTAGACCTCTCTTGCCTGTTATTCCCTGAATTGTTCTTGATTCTAGTATTATTTCCAGGAATTTCCTGGAGTTGCCTTATCTGGAATTGCCTTACCTGATATTGCCTGGAATTTTCTTGACTGCAAAAGTCTTTCCTGGAATTGCCTGGAATTGCCTTGTTTGGAATTGCCTGAAATTATCTTACCTGGAATTGAATTGCCTGTATTTGTGTGGAGTTTCTTTGCCTTGAATTGCCTTGCCTGGAGTATCCTGGAATCGCCTTGCCTGGAATTGTTTTGCCTGGATATGCCTTGACAGGAATTGCCTTGCCTGGAATCGCATTGCCTTGTATTTTCTAAAGTTTTTTGTTTAAAATTGCCTTGATTAAAATGACCTTGAAAAGCCTTGCCTGAAATTTCCTCGCTTGGGATTGCCTGAAGTTGTATTGGTTCAATATGTCCAATTGCCTTGGACAAGCGTGGTATGACCTAGAAAGGAATTGTGTTCTCTGGAATTGCGCGTAACTTCTTTGCCTGGAATTGTCTGGAATTTTCTTATACCAAATCTCTTTGCCTGGAATTGCCTGAAATTGCTTTGCCTGGAATATCCTGGAGTTGCCTTGTCTGGAATTGTTTGCAATTGCTTTGTCTGGAATTGCTTTGCTTTGGATTGCCTACAGTACCCGTTCCTGAAATTGCATTGCATGTATTTGCCTGAAATTGCCTTGCCTGGAATTGCCTTCTTTATAATTGCCTTGCAAAAATTGCCTTTCCTGGAATTGCCTGAATTTGCCATACCTGGAAGTGCCATGCTTAGAAATGCCTGGAAATGCCTTGTCTAAATATGCTTTTCAAGCAATTCTCTGAATTTTCCTTGCCAGGAATTGCCTTATATAAAATTGCCTGTCCTGGAGATGACTGGAATTGCCTTACCTAAAATTATTTTGACTCGAATTGCATGGAATTGCTTTGCCTAATATTACCTTGCCTCTAGTAGCCTGGAATTTTCTTACCTGAAACTGCTTTGCCTGGTATTGCCCGGAATTTCATTGCCTGGAATTGCCTTCTATATAATTGCCTTGCTGGAATGGCCTTTCCTGGAATTGTCTGGAATTTCACTAGCTGAAAGTGCCTTGCATAGAAATTGCTGGGATTGCCTTGCCTGAAACTGCCTTGCCTGAAGTTGCCTCTATTTGCCTTGCCAGGAATTGTCTAGCCTGGAATTGTTTGAGATTGCCTTGCCTGAAATTGGCTTGCCTATGATTTTCAGGAGTTGACTTGCCTGGAATTGCCTGAAATAGCCTTGACTGAAGTCGCCTTGCCTTGTATTTTATAAAGTTTTATTGTTTAAAATTGCCTTGATAAAAATGGCCTTGAAAAGCCTTGACTGAAATTTCCTCGCTTGGAATTGCCTGAAGTTGTATAGGCTCGAATTGCCTTGGCTGGGGTTGCCTGGAATTGCCTTGCCTAAATTTTCTTGCCTGTTATTCCCTGAAATGTTAATGATTCTAGTTCCATTTCCAGGAATTTTCTGGAGTTGCCTTATCTGGAATTGCCTTGCCTGATGTTGCCTGGAATTTTTTGGACCTCAATGGCCTTTCCTGGAATTGCCTGAATTTCCCTTGTTTGGAATTGCCTGAAATTTCCTTACCTGGGATTGCATTGCCTGTAATTGTGTGGAGTTGCTTTGCTTTAATTGCCTTTCCTGGAGTATCCTGGAATTGCCTTGCCTGGAATTGATTTGCCTGGATATGCATTGTCTGGAATTGCCTTGCCTGGAAATGCCTAAAGTTTCATCGCCTGGATTGCCTGCCTGAGATTTTATGAGATAGCCTCTTCTGGAATTGCCTTGTCTGAAATTGCCTTGAATTGCCTTGCCTGCGATCACCTTGCCTGGCACTTTCTTGTTTCCTTGCTTAAATTGCCTTGACTGAAATTGCCTGGAAAAGCCTTGACTGAAATTGCCTTGATTAGAATTGCCTGAGGTTGCCTAGGCTGGAGTTGCCTGGAATTGCACTGCCTGGAGTTTTCTTACCTGGAATTTCCTGAAAGTTTTTCGATTCGAATTTTCTTGCCTGGAATTGCCTGTAGTTGTGTTGTCTCCAATTGCCTTTCCTGAAATTGCTTAATAATTTTCTTTTGGCATTTTATGTCCTGTAATTGTCTGGAATTGTTTTGCCTAACATTTTGTTTCCTGGATTTGCCTTGCGTGGAATTGCCTGCTGTCGACTTTCCAGAAATGTTTTTATTTGGACGTGCGTGGAATGACCTAGCCAGGAATTGTGTTCTCTGGAATTGCCCGTAACATCCTTGCCTGGAATTGTCTTGCCTTGAACTGGCTGGAGATGCCTTGGCTGGAGTGGATGGGAAATGCCTTGCCTAAAGTTTCTTGCCTGGAATTGTCTGGAATTTCTTTATATCAAATCTCTTTGCCTGGAATTGCCTGAAACTGCCTTGCCTGGCATATCCTGGAATTGCCTTGGCTGGAATTGCTTTCAATTGCCATGTCTGGATTTGCTTTGCCTTGGATTGTCTCAAATACCCGTTCCTGGAATTGCATTGCATGTAATTGCCAGAAATTGCCTTGCCTGGAATTGCCATACCTGGAAGTGCCTTGCTTAGAAATGCCTGGAAATGCCTAGTCTAAATCTGCTTTTTCTGGAATTCCCTGGATTTGTCTTGCCGGGAATTGCCTTGCAAGAAATTGCCTGTCCTGGAGTTGACTGGCATTGCCTTACCTAAAATTATTTTGACTTTAATTGCATGGAATTTTTTTGCCTAAAATTACCCTCCTTCTAGTTGCCCGAAATTTTCTTACCTGAAATTGTTTTTTCTTAGTATTGCCCGGAATTACCTTGCCTGAAATTGCCTTCTATATAATTGCCTTTCTGGAATGGCCTTTCCTGGAATTGCTCTACCTGAAAGTGCCTTGCCTAGAAATTTCTGGAATTGCATTGCCTGAAACAGCCTTGCCTGAATTTGCCTGGATTTGCCTTGCCCGGAATTGTCTTTCCTGGAATCGTTTGAAATTGCCTTGCCTGGAATATCCTTGCCTATAATTTCCTGGAGTTGCCTTGCCTGGAATTGCCTTAAATTGCCTTGCGTGGAATGGCCTTACCTATCCTTGCCTTTTCTGAAATTGCTTTGCTTGCAAGTGTGTGGCCTGGAATTGCCTTGCCTAGACTTGCCTCGCTGAAATTTTATTGCCTGGAATTGCCTGGACTAAAATTACTCGTCTTGGATTTGCCTGGTAGGTTTTTTCCTGGAATTGCCTTGCCAAAGATTGCCTTTCCTGGAATTGCCTGGAATTGCCTAGCTAAAACTTGTTTGTCAAGAATTGCCTTGCGTGCAGTTGCCTTGCCATGAATTTTCTTTTCTGCAATTGACTGATATTGCCTTTCATGGAATTGCCTTCTCTGTAATTGACTCGCCTGAAATTGCCTTCCTTACCTTCCTTTATTTTCAAAAGCGTTGCCTGGATTTGCATTGCTGGAAATCGCCTGGAATTGTCTTGCATGTAAGTGCCTGGTCAGGAGTTGCACAGAGATACCTCGAATTACCTGGACTATAATAGACTTGCCTGGAAATTTTTCGACAAAATTGCATTTCCTGAAATAAGATGGAGATGCCTTTTTTGGAATTTCGTTGCCTGTAATTGTTTTTAATTTCATTGCTTGAAATGGTCTTCCCTGGAATTGCCTAAAGATGCATTGACTGGAATTGCATTTCCTGGAATTGGCTGAAATTACTTTGCTTACAATCGCATTGCCTTGTATTTCCTAAAGTTTCCTCGTTTAAAATTGCCTTGTTTAAAATGGCCTTGTAAAGCCTTTCCTAAAATTTTCTCGCTTGGAATTGCCTGAAGTTGTACTGGCTCGAATTGCCTTGGCTGGAGTTGCTTGGAATTGCCCTGCCTAAACGTTTTTTGCCTGTTATTCCCTGAAATATTCTAGTTTCTAGTTCCATTTCCAGGAATTTCCTGGAGTTGCCTTAACTGGAATTGCCTTGCCTGATATTGCCTGGAATTTTTTTGACTGCAATGGCCTTCCCTGGCATTGCCTGAAATTGCATTGTTTGGAATTGCCTGAAATTTCCGTACCTGGGATTGCATTGCCTGTAATTGTGTGGAGTTGCTTTGCCTTAAATTGCCTTGCCTAAAGTATTCTGGAATTGCCTTGCTAGAAACTGTTTTGCCTGAATATGCCTTGCCTGGAATTGACTTGCCTGGAAATGCCTAAAGTTGCATTGCCTGGATTTGCCTGCCTGACATTCCATGAAATAGCCTCTTCTGAAATTGCCTTGAATTGCCTTGCCTGGGATGGCCCTGCCTGGAATTTTCTTGTTTCCTTGTTTGAAATTGTCTTGATTAAAATTGCCTGGAAAAGCCTTGCCTGAAATTGCCTTGATTGGAATTGCCTGAAGTTGCCTTGGCTGGAGTTGCCTGGAATTGCCCTGCCTGGACTTTCCTTACCTGGAATTTCCTGGAAGATTTTCGACTCGAATTTTTTTTGCCTGAAATAGCCTGTAGTTGCGTTGTCTGTAATTGCCTTTCCTGAAATTGCCTAATAATTTTTTTTTGAAATTTTATTTACCATGATTGCCTGGAATTGTTTTGCCTAACATTGTGTTTCCTGGATTTGCCTTGCCTGAAATTGCCTGCTGTTGACTTTCCATAAATTTATTTATTTGGACATGCATAAACCTAGCCAGGAATTGTGTTCTCTGGAATTGCCTGTAACTTCCTTGCCTGGAATTGTCTTGCCTCGAACTGGCTGGAATTGTTTCGGCTGGAGTTGCTTGGAAATGCCTTGCCTAAAATTTCTTGCCTGTAATTGTCTGGAATTTTCTTATATCGAATCTCTTTGCCTGGAATTGCTTAAACATGCCTTGCCTAAAATATGCTGGAATTGCCTTGGATGGAATTGCCTGAAATTTACATGTCTGGAATTGCTTTGCCTTGGATTGCCTAAAATACCCATTAATGGAATTGCATTGCATGTAATTGCCTGAAATTCCCTTTCCTGGAATTGCCTGCAATTGCCATACCTAAAGGTGCCTTGCCTAGAAATGCCTGAAAATGCCTGGTCTAAATCTGCTTTTCCTGGAATTCCCTGGATTTTCCTTGCCAGGAATTGCCTTGCATGAAATTGCCTCTTCTGGAGTTGACTGGCAATGCCTTACCTAAAATTATTTAGACTTGAATTGCATGGAATTGCCTTGCCTCAAATTTCGTTGCCTCGAGTTGCCTGAAATTTTCTTACCTGAAATTGTTTAGCCTGGTATTGCCCGGAATTACGTTGCCTGGAATTGCCTATATAACTGCCTTGCTGGAATGGCCTTTCCTGGAATTGCCTAAAATGGCTTTACCTGAAAATGCCTAGCCGAGAAATTGCTGGAATTGCCTTGCCTGAAACTGCCTTGCCTGAGGTTGCCTGGATTTGCCTTGCCAGGAGTTGTCTTGCCTGGAATGTTTGAAATTGCCTTGCCTGGGATTGCCTTGCCTATAATTCTCTACAGTTGTCTTGCCTGGAATTGCCGTGCTTGGAATTGGCTGAAATTTCCTTGCCGAAAATCACCTTGCCTTTTGTTTACTAAAGTTTTCTTGTTTAAAATTGCCTTGATTAAAATCGCCTTGAAAAGCCTTGCTTAAAATTTCCTCGCTTGGAATTGCCTGAAGTTGTATTGGCTCAAATTGCATTGGCTTTGTTTGCTTGACATTGCCCTTCCTAAACATTTCTTGCCTGTTATTCCCTGAAATGTTCTTGATTCTAGTTCCATTTCCAGGAATTCCCTAAAGTTGCCTTATCTGGAATTACCTTGCCTGATATTGCCTGGAATTTTTTTTACTGCAACGGCCTTTTCTGGAATTGCCTGGAATTGCCTTATTTGAAATTGTGTGGGGTTGCTTTGCCTTAAATTGCCTTGCCTGGAGTATCATGGAATTGCCTTGCCTGAAATTGTTTTGCCTGGATATGTTTTGCCTGGAATTGCCTTGCCTAAAAATGCCCAAAGTTGCATTGCCTGGATTTGCCTGCCTGACATTTCATGAAATAGCTTCTTCTGGAATTGCCTTGTCTGAAATTGCCTTGAGTCGCCTTGCCTGGGATCGCCCTGCCTGGAATTTTCTTGTTTTTTTGTTTAAAATTGCCGTGATTGAAATTGCCTGGAAAAGCCTTGCCTGAAATTGCCTCGATTGGAATTGCCTAAAGTTGCCTTGGCTGGAGTTGACTGGAATTGACCTGCCTGGAGTTTCCTTACCTAGAATCTTCTGGAAGTTTTTTGGCTCGAATTTCCTCGCCTGGAATTGCCTGTAGGTGCGTTGTCTGTAATTACCTTTACTGAAATTGCCAAAATTATTTTTTTTGGAATTTCATTTCCTGAAATTGTTTTGCCTCAGATTGTGTTTCCTGGATTTGCCTTGCCTGGAAATGCCTGCTGTTGACTTTCCAGAAATTTTTTCATTTGGACATGCGTGGAATGACCTAGCCAGGAATTGTGTTTTCTGGAATTGCACATAACTTTCTTGCCTGGAATTGTCTTGCCTCGAACTGGCTGGAATTGCCTTGGCTGTATGTTGCTAGGAAATGCCTTGCCTAAAATTTCTTGCCTGGAATTGTCTGGAATTTCTTATGTCGAATCAATTTGCCTGGAATTGCCTGAAATTGCCTTGCCTGGAATATCCTGTAATTGCCTTGGCTGGAATTGCCTGCAATTGCCATGTCTGCAATTGATGTGCCTTGGATTGCCTAAAATACCCGTTCCTGGAATTGCATTGCATGTTATGGCCTGAAATTGTTTTGCCTGGAATTGCCTTCTTTATAATTGCCTTGCTGAAATTGCCTTTCCTGAAATTGCCTGGAGTTGCCATACGTGGAAGTGCCTTGCTTACAAATGCCTGGAAATACCTTGTGTAAATCTTCTTTTCCTGGAATTCCTTGGATTTGCCTTGCCAGGAATTGCCTTGCATAAAATTGCCTGTCCTGGAGTTCACTGGCATTGCCTTACCTAAAATCATTTTGACATTAATTGAATGGAATTGCCTTACATTAATTTACCTTGCCTCGAGTTGCCTGGAATTTTCTTACCTGAAATTGTTTTGCCTGGTATTGCCCGGAATTGCCTTGCCTGCTATTGCCTTCTATATAATTGCCTTGCTGGAATTGCCTTTCCTGGAATATCCTGGAATTGATCTACCTGAAAGTGCCTTGCCGAGAAATTGCTGGAATTGCCTTACCTGAAACTGCCTTGCCTGAAGTTGCCTGGATTTGCCTTGCCAGGAATTGTCTTGCCGGGAATTGTTTTAAATTGCCTTGCCTGGAATTGCCTTGCTGATAATTTTCTGGAGTTTTCTTGCCTGGAATTGCCTGAAATTGCCTTGCCTAGAATCGCCTTGCCTTGTATTTCCTTGAGTTACCTTGTTTAAAATTGCCTTGATTAAAATGGCCTTGAAAAGACTTGCGTGAAATTTCCTTGCTTGGAATTGCCTGAAGTTGTAATGGCTCAATTGCCTTGGCTGGAGTTGCCTGGAATTGCCCTGCCTAAACTTTATTTGCCTGTTATTACCTGAAATGTTCTTGATTCTAGTTTCATTTCCAGGAATTTCCTGGAGTTGCCTTATCTGGAATTGCCTTGCCTGATATTGCCTGAAATTTCCTTACCTGGGATGGCATTGATTGTAATTGTGTGGAGTTACTTTGCCTTGAATTGCCTTGCCTGGAGTATCCTGGAATTGCCTTGCCTGGAATTGTTTTGCCTGTATATGCCTTGCATTGAATTGCCTTGCCTGGAATTGTTTTGCCTGTATATGCCTTGCATTGAATTGCCTTGCCTGGAATCGCCTTGCCTTGTATTTCCTAGAGTTTCTTGGTTTAAAATTTCCTTGATAAAAATGGCCTTGAAAAATCTTGCCTGAAATTTCCTCGTTTGGATTGGCCTGAAGTCCTATTGGCTCTAATTTCCTTGGCTGGAGGTGCCTGGAATTGCCCTGCCTAAATTTTCTTGCCTGTTATTTCCTGAAATATTCTTGATTCTAGTTTTATTTCCAGGAATTTCCTGGAGTTGCCTTATCTCGAATTGCCTTGTGTGATATTGCCTGGAATTTCCTTGACGGAAATGGTTGTTCCAGAAATTGCCTGGAATTGCCTTGTTTGGAATTGCCTGAAGTTTCCTTACCTGGGACTGCATTGCCTGTAATCGTGTGGAGTTGCTTTGCCTTGAATTGCCTTGCCTGTATTATCCTGGAATTGCCTTGCCTGGAAATGTGTAAAGTGGCATTGCCTGGAATTGCCTGCCTGACATTCCATGAAATAGCCTCTTCTGGAATTGCCTTGTCTGAAATTGCCTTGAGTTGCCTTGCCTGAAATCGCCCTGCCTGAAATTTTCTTGTTTCCTTGTTTAAAATTGCCTTGATTGAAATGGCCTGGAAAAGCCTTGCCTGAAATTGCCTTGATTGGAATTGCCTGAAGTTGCCTTGGCTGGAGTTGCCTGGAATTGCCCTGCCTAAAATTTCCCTACCTGAAATTTTATGGAAGTTTTTCGACTCGAATTTCCTTCCCTGGATTTGCCTGTAGTTGCGTTGTCTGTAATTGCCTTTCCTGAAATTGCCTAATAATTTTTTTTTTGAATTTCATTTCCTGTAATTGCCTGAAATTGTTTTGCCTAGCATTGTGTTTTCTGGATTTGCCTTGCCTGGAATTGCCTGCTGTTGACTTTCCAGAAATTTTTTTATTTGGACATGCGTGGAATGACCTAGGCAGGAATCCTGTTCTCTCGAATTACCCGTAACTTCCTTGCCTGAAATTGTCTCACCTCGAACTGGCTGGAATTGTCTTGGCTGGAGTTGCTTGGAAATGCCTTGCCTAAAATTTCTTGCCTGGAATTGTCTGGAATTTCCTTATATCGTATCTCTCTGCCTGGAGTTGCCTGAAATTGCCTTGCCTGGAATTTTCTTCTTTATAATTGCCTTGCTGAAATTGCCTTTTCTGGAATTGTCTGGGACTGCCGTACCTGGAAGTGCCTTGCTTAGAAATGCCTGGAAATGCCTTGTCTAAATCTGCTTTTTTTGGAATTCCCTGGATTTGCCTTGCCAAAAATAGCCTTGCATGAAATTGCCTGTCCTGGATTTGACTAGCATTGCCTTACCTAAAATTATTTTGCCTAGAATTGCATGAAATTCCCTTGCCTAAAAGTACCTTGCCTCGAGTTGCCTGGAATTTTTATACCTGAAATTGTTTTGCCTGGTATTGCCAAGAATTGCCTTTCCTGGAATTTCCTTCTATATAATTGCCTTGCTGGAATGCCTTTTCCAGGAATTGACTGGAATTACTCTACCTGAATGTGTGTTGCCTAGAAATTGCTGAAATTGCTTTGCCGGAACCTACCTTGATCGAATTTGCCTGGATTTGCCTTGCAAGGAATTTTCTTGCCTAGAACTGTTTCAAATTGCCCTGCCTGGAATTGCCTTGAGTATAATTTTCTGGAGTTGCCTAGTTTGAAATTGCATTACCTGGAGTTGCCTAAATTGCCTTGTCTGGCGTCGCATTCCCTTGTATTTCCTAAAGTTTTCTTGTTTAATATGGCCTTGATTAAAATGGCCTTGAAAAGCCTTGCCTGAAGTTTTTTCGCTTGGAGTTGCCTGAAGTTGTACTGGCTCAAATTGCCTTGGATGGAGTTGCATGGAATTCCCCTGCCTAAACTTTTCTTGCCTGTTATTCCCTGAAATGTTCTTGAGTCTAGTTTTATTTCCAGAAATTTCATGAAGTTGCCTTATCTGGAATTGCCTTGCCTGATATTGCCTGGAATTTTTTTGACATGCAATTGCCTTTCCTGGTATTGCCTAGAATTGCCTTGTTTGGAATTGCCTGAAATTTCCTTACCTGGAATTGCATTGCCTGTAATTGTGTGGAGTTTCTTTGCCTTGAATGGCCTTGCCTGGAAAAGCCTTGCCTGAAATTGCCTTTATTGGAATTACCTGAAGTTGCCTTGACTGGAGTTGCCTGGAATTGCTCTGCCTGGAGTGTCCTTACCTGGAATTTCCTGAAAGATTTTCGACTCGAATTTCCTCGCCTGAAATTGCCTGTTGTGGCGTTGTCTGTAATTGCATTTCCTGAAATTTCCTAATAAATTTTTTGGAATTTCATTTCCTGTAATTGCCTGGAATTGTTTTGCCTAACATTATGTTTCCTGGATTTGCCTAGCCTGGCATTGCCTGCTGTTGACTTTCCAAAAATTTTTATATTTTGACATGCGTGGAGTGTCCTAGTTAGGAATTGTGTTCTCTGGATTTGCTCGTAACTTCCTTGCCTGGAATTGTCTTGCCTCGAACTGGCTTCAATTGCCTTGGCTGGAGTTGCTTGAAAATGCCTTGCCTAAAATATCTTGCCTGGAATTGTCTGGAATTTTCTTATATCGAATCTCTTTGCCTGGAATTGCCTGAAATTGCCTTGCCTAAACTATCCTGGGATTGCCCTTGCTGGAATTGCCTGCAATTGCCATGTCTGGAATTGCTATGCCTTGGATTGTTTAAAATACCCGTTCCTGGAATTGCATTGCATGTTATTGCCTGAAATTGACTTGCCTGGAATTGCCTTCTTTCTAATTGCCTTGCTGAAATTGCCTTTTCTGGAATTACCTGGAATTACCATACCTAGAAGTGCCTTGCTTAGAAATGCCTGGAAGTGCCTTGTATAAATCTGCTTATCCTTTATTTCCCTTGCCAGGAATTGCCTTGCATGAAATTGCCTGTCCTGGCGCTGTCTGGAATTGACTTACCCAAAATTATTTTGAGTTGAATTGCGTGAAATTGCCTTGCCTAATATTACCCTGCCTCGAGTTGCCTGGAATTTTTTTACCTGATATAGTTTTGCCTGGTATTTCCCGCAATTGCCTTACCTGGAATTGCCCTCGATATAATATCCTTGCTGTAATGGCATTTTCTGAAATTACCTGGAATTGCTCTACCTGAAATTCCCTTGCCTAGAAATTGCTGGAGTTCCCTTGCCTGAAACTGCCTTGACTGAAGTTGCCTGGGTTTACCTTGCCAGGAATTGTCTTGCCCGGAATTGTTTGAAATTGCCTTGCTTGAAATTGCTGTGCCTATAACTTTCTGGAGTTGCTTTGCCTGGAATTGCCTTGCCTGGGATTGCCTGAAATAGCCTTTACTGAAATCGCCTTGCCTTGTATTTCGTAAAGTTTTCTTGTTAAAAATTGCCTTGATTAAAATGGCCTTGAAAAGCCTTGCCTACAATTTCCTTGCTTGCGATTGCCTGAAGTTGTATTGGCTTGAATTGCCTTGGCTGGAGTTGCCAGGAATTGCCCTGCCTAACATTTTTTTGCCTGTTATTCCCTGAAATGTTCTTGATTCTAGTTTCATTTCCAGGAATTTCCTAGAGATGCCTTATCTGGAATTGCCTTGCCTGATATTGCCTGAAATTTCCTTGACTGCAATGGCCTTTCCTAGAATTGCCTTGTTTGGAATTGCCTGAAATTTTTTTTACCTGAGATTGCATTTTCTGTAATTGTGTGGTCTTGCTTTTCCTTGAATTGCCTTGCCTGGAGTATCCTGGAATTGCCTTGCCTGGAATTGCCTTGCCTGGAAATGCTTAAAGTTGCATCGCCTGGATTTGCCTGCCTGACATTCCATGAAATAGCCTCTTCTGGAATTGCCTTGTCTCGAATTGCCTTGAATTGTTTTGCCTGGGATCACCCGGCCTGGAATTCTCTTGTTTCCTTGTTTGAAATTGCCTTGAGTATAATTGACTGGAAAAGGCTTGTTTGAAATTGCCTTGATTGGAATTGCCTGAAGTTGCCTTACCTAGAGTCGCCAGGAATTGCCATGCATGGAGTTTCCTTACCTGGAATTTCTTGGAAGTTTTTCGATTCAAATTTTCTTGCCTGGAATTGCCTGTAGTTGCGTTGTCTGTAATTGCCTTTCCTGAAATTGCCTAATAATTTTTGTAATTTTATTTCCTGTAATACTTGGAATTGTTTTGCCTAACATTGTGTTTCCTGGATTTGCCTTGCCTGGAATTTCCTGCTGTTGACTTTCCAGAAATTTATTTATTTGGACATGCATGAAATGACTTAGCCAAAAATTGTGTTCTCTGGAATTGCCCATAACATCCTTTTCTAGAATTGCCTTGCCTCGAACTGGTTGGAATTGTCTTGGCTTGAGTTGCTTTGAAATGCCTTGCCTAAAATTTATTGCCTGAAATTTTCTTGAATTTCCTTATATTGAACCTTCTTGCATGGAATTGCCTGAAGTTGCCTTGCCAGAAATATTCTGGAATTGCCTTGGCTGGAATTGCCTACAATTGCCATGTCTGGAATTGCTTTGCCTTGGATGGCCTAAAATATCTGTTCCTGGAATTGCATTGCATGTAATTGCGTGAAACTGTCTTGCCTGAAATTGTCTTCTTTATTATTGCCTTGCTGAAATTGCCTTTCATGGAATTGCCTGGAATTGCCATACCTGGAAGTGCCTTGCTTAGAAATGCCTGGAAATGCCTTGTCTAAATGTGCTTTTCCTGAAATTCCCTGGGTTTGCCTTGCCAGAAATTGCCTTGCATGAAATAGCCTGTTGTGGATTTGACTGGCATTGCCTTACCTAAAATTATTTTGACTTGAATTGCGTGGAATTGCCTTGCCTAAAATTATTTTGCCTCGAGTTGCATGGAATTTTCTTACCTGAAACGGTTTTGCCTAGTATTGCCCCAAATTGCCTCTCCTGGAATTGCCATCTATTTAATTGGCTTGCTGGAATGGCCATTCGGAATTGACTGGAATTGCTCTAACTGAAAGTGCCTTGCTTAGTAATTGCTGGAATTGCCTTGCCTGAAACTGCCTTGCCTGAAGTTGCCTGGATTTGCCTTGCCACAAATTGTCTTGCCTGGAATTGTTTTAAAATGCCTTGCCTGCAATTGTCTTGCCTATAATTTTCTGGAGTTGCCTTCCTAAAATTGCCTCCCCGGGAATTGCCTGAAATTGCCTTGCCTTCATCTTCTTGCCTTGTATTTCCTAAAGGTTCCTTGTTTAAAATTGCCTTGATTAAAATGGCCTTGAAAAGCCTTGCCTGAAATTTCCTCGCTTGGAATTGCCTGAAGTTGTCTTGGCTCGAATTGCCTTGGCTGGAGTTGCCTGAAATTTCCCTGCCTAAAGTTTTCTTGCCTGTTATTCCCTGAAATGTTCTCAATTTCTATTGGATTTCCAGGAATTTCCTTGAGTTGCCTCATCTGGAATTGCCTTGCCTGATATTGCCTGGAATTTTATTGATGGCAAAGGCCTTTCCTGGAATTGCCTGAAATTGCCTTGTTTGAAATTGCCTGAAATTTTCTTACCTAAGATTGCATTGCCTGTAATTGTGTGGAGTTGCTTTGCCTTGAATTTCCTTGCCTAGAGTATCCTGGAATTTCCTTGCCTGGAATTGTTTTGCCTGGATATGTTTTCCCTGGAATTGCCTTGCCTGGAAATGCCTAAAGTTGCATTGCCTGAATTTGCCTGTCTGACATTCTATGAAATAGTCTCTTCTGGAATTTCTTGTCTGAAGTTGCCTGGAAAAACCTTGCCTGAAATTGCCTTAATTGGAATTGCCTCAAGTTGCCTTCTCTGGAGTTGCCTGGAATTGCCTTGCCTGAAGTTTCCTCACCTGGAATTTCCTGGAGGTTTTTCGACTCGAATTTCCTTGCCTGGAATTACCTGTAGTTGCATTGCCTGTAATTGTCTTTCTTGAAATTGCCTAATAATTTTTTTTGGAATATTATTTTCTGTAATTGCCTGGAATTGTATTGCCTAACATTTTGTTTCCTGGATTTGCCTTGCCTGGAATTTACTGCTGTTGAGTTTCCAGAAATTTTGATTTTTGGACATGCATGGAATGACCTAGCCAAAAACTGTGTTCTCTGGAATTGCCCATAACTTTCTTGCCTGGAATTTTTTCGCCTCGAACTGGCTGGAATTGCCTTGGCTGGAATTGCTTGAAAATACCTTGCCTAAAATTTCTTGCCGGGAATCGTCTGGAATTCCCTTATATCGAATCTACTTGACTGGAATTGCCTGAAATTTCCTTGCCTAAAATATCCTGAAATTGCCTTGGCTGCAATTGCCTGCAATTGCCATGTCTGAAATTGTTTTGCCTTGGATTGCCGAAAATACTCGTTCTTGGAATTGCATTGCATGTAATGGCCTGAAATTGCCTTTCCTGAAATTGCCATACCTGGAAGTGCCTAGCTTAGAAATGCCTGGAAATGCCCTGTCTAAATCTGCTTTTTCTGGAATTCTTCGAATTTTCCTTGCCAGGAATTGCCTTGCATAAAATTGCATGTCTTGGAGTCGACTGGCATTGCCTTACCTAAAATTATTTTCACTTGAATTGCATGAAATTTCCTTGCCTAAAATTACCTTGTCTCCAGTTGTCTGGAATTTTCTTACCTGAAATTGTTTTACCTGGTGTTGCCCGGAATTGCCTTGCATGGAATTGCCTTCTATGTAATTGTTTTGCTGGAATGGCCTTTCCTGGAATTGCCTGGAATTGCTATACCTGAAAGTGCCTTGCCTAGAAATTGCTGGAATTTTCTTGCCTGAAACTCCCTAGCCTGATGTTGCCTGGATTTGCCTTGCCAGGAATTGTTTTGCCTGTAATTGCTAAAAATTGCCTTGCCTGGAATTGCCTTGCCTATAATTTTCTGGAGTTGCCTTGCCTGGAATCGCATTGCCTTGTATTTCCTAAAGTTTTCTTGTTCAAAATTGCCTTGATTAAAATGGCCTTGAAAAGCCTTGCCTGAAATTTACTCGATTAAAATTGCCTGAAGTTGTATGGGCTCGAATTGCCTTAACTGGAGTTGCCAGGAATTGCCCTGCCTAAACTCTTCATGCCTGATATTCCCTAAAATGTTCTTGATTCTAGTTCCATTTCCAGAAATTTCCTGGAGTTGCTTATCTGGAATGGCCTTGCCTGATATTGCCTGGAATTTCCTTAACTGCAATGGCCTTTCCTGGAATTGCCTGGAATTTCCTTGTTTGGAATTGCCTGAAATTTCCTTTTCTGGGATTACATTGCCTGTAATTGTGTGGAGTTGCTTTGCCTTCAATTGCCTTGCCTGGAGTATCCTGGAATTGCCTTCCATGGAATTGTCTTGCCTGGATATGCCTTTCCTGGAATTGCCTTGCCGGGAATCGTGTTGCCTTGTATTTCCAAGAGTTTCCTTTTTAAAAATTGCCTTGATGAAAATGGCCTTGAAAAGCCTTGCCTGAAATTTCCTCGCTTGGAATTGCCTGAAGTTGTATTGGATCGAATTGCCTTGGCAGGAGTTGCCTGGAATTGCCCTGCCTGGACTTTCCTTACCTGGAATTTCCTTGAAGTTTTTCGACTCGAATTTCCTTGCCTGAAATTGCCTGTAGTTGCCTTGTCTGTAATTGCCTTTTTTGAAATTGCCTAATAATTTTTTTAAAAAATTATTTTCCTGCCATTACCCGGAATTGTTTTGCCTCACAGTGTGTTTCCTGGGTTTGCCTTGCCTGGAATTGCCTGCTGTTGACTTTCCAGAAATTTTTTTTTGGACATCCGTGAAATGACCTAGCCAGCAATTGTGTTCTCTGAAATTGCCTGTAACTTCCTGGCCTGGAATTGTCTTGCCTCAAACTGGCTGGAATTGCCTTGGCTGGAGTTGCTTGGAAATGCCTTGCCCAAAATTTCTTGCCTGGAATCGTCTGGAATGTTCATATATCGAATCCCTTTGCCTGGTATTGCCTCAAATTGCTTTGTCTGGAATATCCTGGAATTGCCTTGGCTGGAACTGTCTGCAATTGCCATGTCAGAAATTGCTTTGCCTTGAATTGCCTAAAACGCTCGTTGCTGGAATTGCATTGCATGTACTTCCCTGAAATTGCCTTGGCTGGAATTTCCTTCTGTATAATTGCCTTGCTGAAATTGCCTTTCCTGGAATTGCCTAAAATTGCCATATCTGGAAGTGCCTTGCTTAGAAATGCCTGGAAATGCCTTGTCTAAATCTGCTTTTCCTGGAATTCCTTTGATTTGCCTTGCCAGGAATTGCCTTGCATGACATTGCCTGTGCTGGAGTTGACTGGCATTGCCTTACCTAAAATTATTTTGACTTGAATTACATGGAATTGCCTTGCCTAAAATCACCTTGGCTCGGGTTGCCTGGAATTTTCTTACCTAAAATTGTTTTGCCTGGTATTGTTTGGAGTTGCCTAGCATGGAATTGTCTTTTATATAATTGCCTTGCTAAAATGGCCTTTTCTGGAATTGCCTAGAATTGCTCTATCTGAAATTGCCTTGCCTGAAAATTGCTGGAATTGCCTTGCCTGAAACTGCCTTGCCTGAAGTTGCCTGGATTTGCCTTGCCAGGAATTGTCTTTCCTGGAATTGTTTGAAATTGCCTTGCTTGGAATTACATTGCCTATAATATTCTGGAGTTGCCTTGCCAGAAATTGCCTCCCCTAGAATTTCCTGAAATTGTTTTGCCTGGAATTGCCTTGCCTGGAATCGCCTTGCCTTGTATTTCCTGAAGGTTCCTTGTTTAAAATTGCCTTAATTAAAATGGCCTTGAAAAGCCTTGCCTGAAATTTCCTCGCTTGGAATTGCCTGAAGTTGTATTGGCTCGAATTGTTTTGGCTGGAATTGCCTGGAATTGCCCTATCTAAAATTTCTTACCTGTTATTTCCTGAAATGTTCTTGATTTTATTTCCATTTTCCGGAATTTACTGGAGGGGCTTCTTCTGGAATTGCCTTGCCTGATATTGCCTGTAATTTTCTTGACTGCAATGGTTTTCCTGGAATTGCCTGAAATTGCCTTGTTTGAAATAGCCTGAAATTTCTTTACCTGAGACTGCATTGCCTGTAATAGTGTGGAGTTGCTTTGCCTTGAATCGCCTTGCCTGGAGTATCCTGGAATTGCCTTGCCTGGAAAGGTTTTGCCTTGATATGCCTTGCCTAAAATTGCCTTGCCTGGAAATGCCTAAAGTTGCATTGCCTGGATTTGCCTCCCTGACATTCCATGAAATGACCTCTTCTAGAATTCTCTTGTCTGAAATTGCCTTGAATTGCCTTGCCTGGGATCGTCCTGGATAGAATATGGTTGTTTTCTTGTTAAAAATTGCCTTGATTGAAATTGTCTGGAAAAGTCTTGCCTGAAGTTGCCTTGATTGGAATTGCCTGAAGTAGCATTGGCTGGAATTGCCTGGAATTGCCCTGCCTGGAGTTTCCTTACCTGAAATTTCCTGGAAGTTTTTCAACTCGAATTTCCTTGCCTGGAATGGCCTGTAGTTGCGTTGTGTGAAATTGGCTTTCCTGAAATTGCCTAATAATATTTTTTTGGAATTTCATTTCGTGTAATTGCCTGAAATTGTTTTTCTTAACATTGTGTTTCTTAATTTGCCTTGCCTGGGATTGCCTGCTGTTGACTTTCCAGAAATTTTTTCATTTGGACATGCGTGGAATGACCTAGCCAGGAATTGTGTTCTCTGGAATTGCCCATAACTTTTTTGCCTGGATGTGTCCTGTCTCGAACTGGCTGGAATTGCCTTGGCTAAAGTTACTTGGAAATACCTTGCCTAAAATGTCTTGCCTGGAATTGTCTGGAATTTTTTTATATCGAATTTCTTTGCCAGGAATTCCCTGAAATTGCCTTGCCTGGAATATCCTGGAATTGCCTTGGCTGGAATTGCCTGCAATTGCCATATCTGGAATTGCTTTTCCTTGGATTGCCTAAAATACCCGTTCCTGAAATTGCATTGCATGTAATTGCCTGCAATTGCCTTGCCTGGAATTGCCTTCTTTATATTTGCTTTGCTGAAATTGCCTTTCCTGGAATTGCCTGAGATTGCCTTTCCTGGAAGTGCCTTGCTTAGGAATGCCTGGAAATGCCTTGTCTAAATCTGCTTTTTCTGGAATTCCATGGAGTTGCCATGCCAGGAATTGCCTTGCATGAAATTGTCTGTCCTGGAGTTGGCTGGAATTGCCATACCTAAAATTAATTTGACTTGAATTGCATGGAATTGCCTTGCCTAAAATTACCTTGCCTCGAGTTGCCTGGAATTGTCTTACGTGAAATTGTTTTGCCTGGTATTTCCCAGAATCACCTTGCCTGGAATTTCCTTCTATATAATTGCCTTGCTGGAATTGCCTTTCCTGGAATTGCCTAGAATTACTCTACTTGAAAGTGCCTTGCCTAGAAATTGCTGAAATTGCCTTGAGTGAAGTTGCCTAGATCTGTCTTGCCAAAAATCGTCTTGCCTGGAATTGTTTGAAATTGCCTTGCTTGGAATTGCCTTCTTTATGATTGCCTTGTTGAAATTGCCTTTCCTGGAATTGCCTGGAATTGCCATACCTGAAAGTGCCTTGCTTAGAAATTCCTGGAAATGCCTTGTCTAAATCTGCTTTTCCTGGAATTTCCTGAATTTGCCTTGCCAGGAATTGCCTTGCATGAAATTGCCTGTCCTGGAGTTGACTGGAATGGCTTTACCTAAAATTATGTTGACTTGAATTGCATGAAATTGCCTTGCATAAAATTACCTTGCATCGAGTTGCCTGGAATTTTTTTACCTGAAATGGTTTTCCCTGGTTTAGCCCGGAATTGTCTTGCCTGGAATTGCCTAACATATAATTGCCTAGCTGGAATGCACTTTTCTGGAGTTGCCTGGAATTGCAATACCTGTAAGTGCCTTGCATAAACATTGCTGGATTTGCCTTGCCTGAATCTGCCTTGCCTGAATTTGTCTGGATTTTCCTTGCCAGGAATTGTCATGCCTGGAATTGTTTGAAATTGCCTTGCCTATAATTTTCTGGAGTTGCCTTGCCTGGCATTGCGTTGCCTGGAATTGCCTGAAATGTCCTTGCCTGGAGTCGTTTTTCCTTGTATTTTATAAAGTTTCTTTGTTTAAGATTGCCTTGATTAAAATGGCCTTGAAAAGCTTTGCCTGAAATTTACTCACTTGGAAAAGCCTGAAGTGGTATTGGCTCGAATTGCCTTGGCTGGAGTTGCCAGGAATTGCCCTGCCTAAACTTTTCTTGCCTGTTATTCCCTGAAGTGTTCTGGATTCTAGTTCCATTTCCAGCAATTTCCTGGAGTTGCGTTATCTGGAATTGCCTTGCCTGATATTATCTGGAATTTCCATGACTGCAATGGCCTTTCCTGTAATTGCCTGGAATTGCCTTTTTTGGAATTGCCTGAAATTTGCTTACCTGAGATTGCATTGCCTGTAATTCTGTGGAGTTGCTTTGCCTTGAATTGCCTCGCCTGGAGTATCCTGGAATTGCCTTGCCTGGAATTGTTTTGCCTGGATATTCCTTGCCTGGAATTGCCTTGCCTGGAAATGCTTAAAGTTGCATCGCCTGGATTTACCTGCCTGACATTCCATGCAATAGCCTCTTCTGGAATTGCCTTGTCTGGGATCGCCCTACCTGGATTTTTTTTGTTTCCTTGTTTATAATTGCCTTGACTGAAATTGCCTGGAAAAGCCTTGCCTGAAATTGCCTTGATTGGAATTGCCTGAAGTTGCCTTGGCTGGACTTGCCTGGAATAGCCCTGCCTGGAATAGCCCTGCCGGGAGTTTCCTTACCTGGAATTTTTTTTAAGTTTTTCTACTCGATTTTTCTTGCCTGGAATTGCCTGTAGTTGCATTGTGTGTAATAGACTTACCTAAAATTGCCTAATAATTTTATTTTTGAAATTTTATTTTGTTTAATTGCCTGGAATTGTTTTGCCTAACATTGTGTTTCCTGGATTATTTTTGCCTGAAATTGCCTGCTGTTGATTTCCAGAAATTTATTTATTTGGACATGCGTGTAATGACCTAGCCAGGAATTGTGTTCTCTGGAATTGCCCGTAATTTTTTGCCTGGCATTGTCTTGCCTCGAACTGGCTGAAATTGCCTTGGCTGGAGTTGCTTGGAGATGCCTTGCCTAACATTTCTTGCCTGGAATGGTCTGGAATTTCATTATATCAAATCTCTTTGCCTGGAATTGCCTGAAATTGCCTTGCCTGGAATATCCTGGAATTGACTTAGGTGGAATTGCCTGCAATTGCCATTTCTGGAATTGCTTTGCCTTGGATTGCCTAAAATACCCGTTCCTGGAATTGCATTGCATGTAATTGCCTGAAATTGCCTTGCCTGGAATTGCCTTCTTTATAATTGCCTTACTGAAATTGCCTTTTATGGAATTGCCTGGAATTGCCATACCTGGAAGTGCTTTGCTTAGAAATGCCTGGAAATGCCTTGTCTAAATCTGCTTTTCCTGGAATGTCCTGGATTTGCCTTGTTAGGTATTGCCTTGCATGAAATTGCCTGTACTGGAGTTGACTGGCATTGCCTTACCTAAAATTATTTTGACTTGAATTGCATGGAATTGCCTTGCCTAAAATTAGCTTGGCTCGAGTTGCCTGAAATTTTCTTACCTGAAATTGTTTTGCTGGGTTTTTCCCGGATTTGCCTTGCCTGGAATTGTCTTCTATATAATTGCCTTGCTGGAATTGCCTTTCCTGGAATTGCCTGGAATTGCTCTACCTGAAAGTGACTTGCCTAGAAACTGCTGGAATTGCCTTGCCTGAAACTGCCTGCCTGATGTTGCCTGGATTTGCCTTACCAGGAATTGTCTTACCTGTAATTGTTTGAAATTGCCTTGCCTATAATTTTCTTGAGTTGCCTTGCCTGGAATTGCCTTGCCAGAAATTGCCTGAAATTGGCTTGCCTGGAATGGCCTTACCTATTTTTGCCTTTTCTGAAATTGCTTTGCTTTGAAGTGTGTGTCTAGCAATTGCCTTGCCTAGACTTGCCTTGCTGAAATTCCATCACCTGGAATTGCCTGGACCAAAATTACTCGTCTCAGATTTGCCTGGTATGTCCTTTCCTGAAATTGCCTTGCAAAAATTGCCTTTTCTGAAATTGCCTGGAATTGCCTAGCTAATACTTGTTTTGTCAAGAATTGTTTTTCCTGCAGTTGCCTTGCCAGGAATTTTTTTTTTTTTTGCAATTGGCTTTCACAGAATTGCCTTTTCTTGAATTGACTCACCTGAAATTGCCTTGCCTGCCTTCCGTTTTTCTAAAGTTCACTGCCTGGATTTGAATTGCTGGAAATCGCCTGGAATTGTCTTGCATGAAATTGCCTTGCCAGGCTTTGCACAGAGATACCGGGAATTACCTTGCCTATAATAGCCTTGCCTGAAAATTTGTTCACGAAATTGCATTTCCTGGAATAATGTGGAAATGGCTTTATTGGAATTTCGTTGCCTGAAATTGTTTTAAATTTCATTGCTTGAAATGGCCTTTCCTGTAATTGTCTAAAGATGCATTGCCTGGATTTGCCTTGCCTGGAATTCTGTGAAATTGCCTTGCCTAGAATCGGCTTGCCTTGTATTTCCAATTTTCTTTGTTTAAAATTGCCTTGATTAAGATGGCCTTGAAAAGCCTTGCCTGAAATTTCCCCGCTTGGAATTGCCTTAAGTTGTATTGGCTCTAATTGTCTTGGCTGAAGTTGCCTGGAATTGCCCAGCCTAAATTTTTCTTACCTGTTATTCCCTGAAATGTTCTTGATCCTAGTTTTATTTCCAGGAATTTCTTGGAGTTGCCTTATCTGGAATTCCCTTGCCTGATATTGCCTGGAATTTCCTTGACTCCAATGGCCTTTTTTGGAATTGCCTGGAATTGCCTTTTTTGGAATTGCTCGAAATTTTCTTACCTGGGATTGCATTGCCTGTCATTGTGTGGAGTTGCTTTGCCTTGAATTGCCTTGCCTAGAGTATCCTGGAATTGCATTGCCTGGAATTGTTTTGCCTCATATGCCTTGCCTGGAATTGTCTTGCCTGGAATTGCTTTCTTTATAATTGCCTTGCTGAAATTGCCTGTCCTGGAATTATCTGGAATTGCCATACCTGGAAGTGGCTTGCTTAGAAATGCCTGGAAATGCCTTGTATAAATCTGCTTTTCCTGTAATTCTCTGGATTTGCCTTGCCAGGAATTGTCTTGCGTGAAATTGGCTGTCCTGAAGTTGACTGGAATTGATTTACCTAAAATTATTTTGACTTGAATTGCATGGAGTTGCCTTGCCTCAAATTAACTAACCTCGAGTTGCCAGAAAATTTTTTACCTGAAATTGTTTTGCCTGGTATTGCCGGAAATTGCCTGCCTGGAATTGCCTTCTATATAATTGCCTTGATGGAATTGCCTTTTCTTGAATTGCCTGGAACTGCTCTACGTGAAAGTGCCTTGCCTCGAAATTGCTGGAATTGCCTTGCCTGAAACTGCCTTGACTGAAGGTGGCTGGATTTGCCTTTCCTGAAATTGCCTGAAATTACCTTGCCTAGAATTGCTGTGCCTTGTAGTTCCTGAAGTTTTCTTGTTTCAAATTGCCTTGATTAAAATGGCCTCGAAAAGCCTTGCCTGAAAGTTTTTCGCTTGGAATTGCCTGAAGTTGTATTGGCTCGAATTGCCTTTGCTGGAGTTGCCTGGAATTGCCCTGCCTTAAATTTCTTGCCTGTTATTCTCTGAAATGTCCTTGATTCTAGTTTCTTTTTCAAGAATTTCCTGCAGCTACTTTATCTGGAATTGCCTTGCCTGATATTGCCTGGAATTTTCTTGACTGCAATGGCCTTTTCTGGAATTGCAGGGAATTGCCTTTTTTGCAATTGCCTTAAATTTCCTTACCTGGGATTGCATTGCCTGTAATTGTGTGGGGTTGCTTTGCCTTGAATTGCCTTGTCTGGAGTATCCTGGAATTGCCTTTGCTGGAATTGCTTTCAATTGCCAAGTTTGGAATTGCTTTGCCTTGGATAGCCTAAAATACCGGTTGCTGGAATTGCATTGCATGTAATTGCCTGAAATTGCCTTGCCTGGAATTGCCTTCTTTATAATTGTCTTGCTGAAATTGCCTTTCCTGGAATTTCCTGGAATTGCCATACCTGGAAGTGCCTTGCTTAGAAATGCCTGGAAATGCCTTGTCTAAATCTGCTTTCCTGGAATTCCCTGGATATGCCTTGCCCGGAATTGCCTTGCATAAAATTTCCTGTCCTGGAGTTGACTAGCATTGCCTTACCTAAAATTATTTTGACTTGAATTGCATGGAATTGCCTTGCCTGAAATTACCTTGCCTCGAGTTGCCTGGAATTTTCTTACCTGAAATTGTTTTGCCTGGTATTGCCCGGAATTGCCTTGCCTGGAATTGCCTTCTATTTAATTACCTTGCTGGAATGGCCTTTCCTGGAATTGCCTGGAATTGCTCTACCTGAAAGTGCCTTTCCTAGAAATTGCTGGAATTGCCTTGCCTGAAACTGCCTTGCCTGAAGTTGCCTAAATTTGCCTTGCCAGCAATTGTCTTGCCTGAAATACTTTGAAATTGCCTTGCCTTGAATTACCTTGCCTATAATTTTCTGGAGTTGCCTTGCCTAAAATTGCCTTGCCTGGAATTGCCTGAAATAGCCTTGCCTGGAATCGCCTTCCCTTGTATTTCCGAAAGTTTTCTTGTTAAAAATTGCCTTGATTATACTGGCCTCAAAAAGCCTTGCCTGAAATTTCCTCACTTGGCATTGTCTGAGGTTGTATTGTGTCGAATTGCCTTTGCTGGAGTAGCCTGGAGTTGCCCTGCCTAAACTTTTCTTGCCTGTTACTCCCTGAAATGTTGTTGATTCTAGTTCTATTTCCAGAAATTTTTACAAGTGGTCTTAACTGAAATTGCCTTGCCTGATATTGCCTGGAATTTCCTTGACTCCAATGGTTTTTCCTAGAATTGGCTGGAATTGCCTTTTTTGAAATTGCTCGAAATTTCCTTACCTGGGATTGCATTGCCTGAAATTCTGTGGGGTTGCTTTGCCTTTAATTGCCTTGCCTGGAGTATCCTGAAATTGCCTTGTCTGGAATTGTTTTGCCTGGATATGCCTTGCCGGTATTTGCCTTCTTTATGATTGCCTTGTTGAAATTGACTTTCTTGGAATTGCCTGGAATTACCATACCTGGAAGTGCCTTGCTTAGAAATGCCTGGAAATGCCTTGTCTAAATTTTATTTTTTGGGAATTCCATGAATTTGCCTTGCCAAAAATTGCCTTGCATAAAATTGCCTGTCCTGAAGTTGACTGGAATTGCCTTACTTAAAATTATTTTGACTTGAATTGTATGGAATTGCCTTGCCTATAATAACCTTACCTCGAGTTGCCAGGAATTTTCTCAACTGAATTTGTTTTGCCTGGTATTGCCCGGAACTGCCTTGCCTGGAATTGCCTTCTATATAATTGCCTTGCTGGAATTGCCCTTCCTGGTATTGCCTGAAATTGCTCTGCCTGATAGTGCCTTGCCTAGAAACTGCTGGAATTGCCTTGACTGAAACTGCCTTGCCTGAAGTTGCCTGGATTTGCCTTGCCCGAAATTGCCTGGATTTGCCTTCCCTGAAATTGCCTTGCCTGGAATTGCCTGAAATTGCCATGCCTAAAATCGCCTTGCCATGTATTTCCTAAAGATTTCTTGTTTAAAATTGCCTTGATTAAAATGGCCTTGTAAAGCCTGGCCTGAAATTTTTTCGCTTGCAATTGCCTGAAGTTTTATTGGCTCGAATTGCCTTGGATTGAGTTGCCTGGAATTTCCCTGACTAACCTTTTCATGCCTGTATTTCCTGAAATGTCCTTGATTCCAGTTTCTTTTCCAGGAATTTCCTGGAGTTGCCTTATTTGGAATTACCTTTCTTGATATTGCCTGGAATTTTCTTGACTGCAATGGCATTTGCTGGAATTGCCTTGTTTGGAATAGTCTGAAATTTTCTTACCTCAGACTGCATTGCCTGTAACTGTGTGGAGTTGCTTGGCCTTGAATTGCCTTGCCTGGAGTATCCTGGAATTGCCTTTGCTAGAATTGCCTGAAATTGCTATGTCTGGAATTGCTTTGCCTTGGATTGACGAAAATACCCGTTCCTGGAATTGCATTGCATGTAATTGCCTAAAATCCCTTGCCTGAAATTGCCTTTATTATAATTGCCTTGCTGAAATTGTTTTCATGCAATTGCCTGGACTCACCATACCTAGAAGTGCCTTGCTTAGAAATGCCAGAAAATGCCTTGTTTAAATCTGCTTTTTCTGGAATTCCCTGGATTTGCCTTGCCAGGAATTGCCTTGCATGATATTGCCTGTTCGGGAGTTGACTGGAATTGCCTTACCTAAAATTATTTTGACTTGAATTGCATGGAATTGCCTTGCCTAAAATTACCTTGCCTCTAGTTGCTTGGAATTTTGTTACCTGAAATTGTTTTGCGTGGTATTGCCCGGAATTGCCTTGCCTGGAATTGCCTTCTATATAATTACCTTGCTGGAATGGCCTTTCCTGGAATTGCCTGGAATTGTTCTACCTGAAATTGCCTTGCCTGAAACTGCCTTGCTTAAATTTGCCTGGATTTGCCTTTCCAAAAATTGTCTTGCCTGGAATTGTTTGAAATTGCCTTCCCTGGAATTGCCTTGCGTATAATTTTTTGGAGTAGCCTTGCCTGGAATTGCCTGAAATTGCCTTGCCTGGAATCGCCGTGTTTTGTATTTCCTTAAGTTTTCTTATTTTACATTGCCTTGATTAAAATGGCCTTGAAAAGCTTTGCCTGAAATTTTCTCTCTTGGAATTGCCTGAAGTTGTATTGGCTCGAATTGCCTTCGCTGGAGTAGCCTGGAATTGCCCTGTCTAAACTTTTCTTGCCTGTTATTCCCTGAAATGTTCTTGATTCTAGTTTTATTTCCAGAAATTTCCTGGAGTTGTCTTACCTGGAATTGCCTTGCCTGATGTTGCATGGAATCTCCTTGACTGCAATGGCCTTTCTTGGTATTGCCTAGAATAGCCTTGTTTGGAATTGCCTGAAATTTCCTTACTGGGGATTGCATTGCCTGCAATTGTGTGGAGTTGCTTTGCCTTGAATTGCCTTCCCTGGAGTATCCTGGAATTGCCTTGCCTGAAATTGTTTCGCCTGGATATGCCTTGCCTGGGTTTACCTTGGCTGGAAATGCCTAAAGTTGCATCGCCTGGATTTGCCTGCCTGACATTCCATGAAATAGCTTCTTCTGGAATTGCCTTTTCTGAAATTGCCTTCAATTGCCTTGCCTGGGATCGCCCTGCCTGAAATTTTCTTGTTTATTTGTTTAAAATTGCCTTGATTGAAATTGCCTGAAAAAGCCTTGCCTGAAATTGCCTTGATTAGAATTGCCTAAAGTTGCCTTGGCGGGAATTGCCTGGAATTGCCCTGCCTGGAGTTTCCTTACCTGGAATTTCCTGGAAGTTTTTTTGCTCGAATTTCCTTGCCTGGAATTGCCTGTAGTTGCGTGGTCTGTAATTGCCTTTCCTGAAATTGCCTAGTAATTTTTTTGAAATTTCATTTCCTGTCATTGCCTCGAATTCTTTTGGCTAACGTTGTGTTTCCTGGATTTGCCTTGCCTGGAATTTCCTGCTGTTGACTTTTCAGAAATTTTTTTATTTGGACATGGGTGAAATGACCTAGCCAGGAATTGTGTTCTCTCGAATTGCTGGTAACTTTCTTGCCTGGAATAGTCTTGCCTCAAACTGGCTGGAATTGTTCTGGCTCTAGTTGCTTGAATATGCTTGCCTAAAATTTCTTGCCTGTAATTGTCGAGAATTTTCTTATATCGAATCTCTTTGGCTGGAATTGCCTGAAATTGCCTTGCCTGAAATATCCTGAAATTGCCTTGGCTTGAATTGCCTGCAATTGCCATGTCTGGAATTGCTTTACCTTGGATTGCCTAAAATAGTGGTGCCTGGAATTGCATTGCATGTAATTGCCTGAAATTGCCTTGCCTGGAATTGCCTTCTTTATAATTGCTTTGCTGAAATTGTTTTTTTTTTTTAATTGCCTGAAATCGCCATACCTGGAAGTGCCTTGCTTAGAAGTGCCTGGAAATGCCTTGTCTGAATCTGCTGTTTAGGGAATTCCCTGGATTTGCCTTGCCAGGAATTGCCTTGCATAAAATTGCCTGTTCTGGTGTTGACTGGAATCCCCTTAACTAAAATTATTTTGACTTGAATTGCATTGAATTGCCTTGCCTTAAATTACCTTGCCTCGAGTTGCCTGGAATTTTCTTACCTAAAATTGTTTTGCCTGGTATTGCCCGGAATAGCCTTGCCTAGAATTGCCTTCTATATAATTGCCTTGCTGGAATGGTTTTTCCCGGAATTGCCTAGAATTTTAATACCTGTAAGTGCCTTGCCTAAACATTGCTGATATTGCTTTGCCTTAAACTTCCTTGCCTGAAGTTGTCTGGATTTGCCTTGCCTGTAATTGTCTTGCCTGGAATTGTTTGAAATTGCCTTGCCTGGAATTGTCTTGCCTATAATTTTATGGAGTTGCCTTGCCTGGAATTACCTTGCCTGGATTTGCCTGAAATTGTTTTGTCTGGAGTCGCCTTTTCTTGTATTTCCAAATGTTTCCTTGTTTAAGATTGCCTTGATTAAAATGGCCATGAGAAGCTTTGCCTGAAATTTCCTTGCTTGGATTGGCCTGAAGTTGTATTGGCTCGAATAGCCTTGGATGGAGTTTCCTGGAATTTCCCTGCCTAAAATTTTCTTGCCTGTTATTCCCTGAAATGTTCCTGACTCTTGTTCCATTTCCAGGAATTTTCTGGAGTTGCCTTATCTGGAATTTCCTTGCCTGATACTGCCTGAAATTTTCTTGACTGCAGTGGTTTCTTCTGGAATTGCCTTGTCTGGAATTGCCTGAAATTTTTTTACCTGGGATTGCATTGCCTGTAATTCTGTGGAGTTGTTTTGCCTTGAATTGCCTTGCCAGGAATATCCTGGAATTGCCTTGCCTGGATTTGTTTGGCCTGGATATGCCTTGCCTAAAATTGCCTTGCCTGGAAATGCCTAAAGTTGCATTGCCTGGATTTGCCTGCCTGACATTCCATGAAATAACCTCTTCTAGAATTGCCTTGTCTGAAATTGCCTTGAATTGCCTTGCCTGGGATTGCCCTGACTGGAATTTTCTTGTTTATTTGTTTAAAATTTGCTGGATTCAAATTGCCTGGAAAAGCCTTGCCTGAAATTGCCTTGATTGGAATTGCCTGAAGTTGCCTTGGATGGAGTTGCCTGGAATGTCCCTGCCTGGAGTTTCCTTACCTGGAATTTTATGGAAGTTTTTCGACTCGAATTTTCTTGCCTGGAATGGCCTGTAGTTGCATTGTCTGTAATTGCCTTTCCTGAAATTGCCTAATACTTTTCTTTTGAAATTTCATTTCGTGTAATTGTCTGGAATTATTTTGCCTAACATTGTGTTTCCTGGATTTGCCTTGCCTGGAATTTCCTGCTTTTGACTTTCCAGAAATTTTTTATTTTTACATGTGTTGAATGACCTAGCCAGGAATTGTGTTCTCTGGAACTGCCCGTAACTTTTTTTGCCTGGAATTGTCTCTCCTTGAACTGGCTGGAATTGCCTTGGCTGGAGTTGCTTGGAAAAGCTGTGTCTAAAATTTCTTGCCTGGAATTGTCTGGAATTTCCTTATATCGAGTCCCTTTGCTGGAATTGCCTTTAATTGCCTTGCCTAATATATCCTGAAATTGTCTATGCTGGAATTGCCTGCAATTGCCATGTCTGGAATTGCTTTGCCTTGGATTGCCTAAAATACGTATTCCTGAAATTGCCTTGCCTGGAATTGCCTTCTTTATAATTTCCTTGCTGAAATTGCCTTTCCTGGAATTGCCTGGAATTGCCATACCTTGAAGGGCCTTGCTTAGAAATGCCTAGAAATGCCTTGCTTAAATCTGCACTTTCTTGAATTCCCTAGATTTTCCTTGCCAGGAATTGCCTTTTATCAAATTGCTTGTCCTGGATTTGACTGGAATTGTTTTACCTAAAATTATGTTGACTTGAATTGCATGGAATTGCCTTGCCTAATATTACCTTGCCTCAGGTTGCCTGGAATTTTCTTAGCTGATATTGTTTTGCCTGGTATAGCCCGGAATTGCCTTGCCTGGAATTGCCTTATATATAATTACCTTGCTTGAATGGCCTTGCCTGGAATTGCATGGAATTGCTTTACATGAAAGTGCCTTGCCTAGATATTGCTGGAATTGTTTTGCCTGAAACTGCCTTGCCTGCATTTGCCAGATATGCCTTGGCAGGAATTGTCCCCTGCAATTGTTTAAAATTGCCTTGGCTGGAATTGCCTTGCCTGTAGTTTTCTGGAGTTGCCATGCCTGAAATTGCCTAGCCTGGAATTGCCTGAAATTGCCTTGCCTAGAATCGCCTTGCCTTGTATTTCCTAGAGTGTCCTTGTTTAAAATTGTTTTACCAAAACGGCCGTGAATAGCCTTGCCTGAAATTTCCTCGCTTGGAATTGCCTGAAGTTTTATTGGCTCGAATTGCCTTGGCTGGAGTTGCCTGGAATTGCCCTTCCTAAACTTTTCTTGCCTGTTATTTCCTGAAATATTCTTGATTCTACTTCCATTTCCAGAAATTTTTTGGAGTTGCTTTATGTGGAATTGCCTTGCCTGATATTGCCTGGAATTTCCTTGACTGTAATGGCCTTTCCTGGAATTGCCATGTTTGGAATTGCCGTGTTTGGAATTGCCTGAAATTTTCTTACCTGGAACTGCATTGCCTGTAATTGTGTGGAGTTGCTTTGCCTTGAATTGCCTTGCCTGGACTATCCTGGAATAGCCTTTCCTGGAATTGTTTTGCCTGGACATGCCTTCCCTGGAATTGCCTTGCCTGGAAATGCCTAAAGTTGCATTGCCTGGATTTGCCTGCCTGACATTCAATGAAATAGCCTCTTTCGGAACTGCCTTTTCTGAAATTGCCTTGAATTGCCTTGCCTGGGATCGCCCTGCCTGGAATTCTCCTGTTTCCTTGTTTAAAATTGCCTTGATTGAAATTGCCTGGAAAAGCCTTGCCTGAAATTGCCTTGATTGAAATTGTCTGACGTTTTCTTGCCCTCTAGTGCCTGGAATTGCCCTGCCTGGAGTTTTCTTACCTTAAATTTCCTGGAAGTTTTTTGACTCGCATTTCCTTGCCTGGAATTGCCTGTAGTTGCATCGTCTGTAATTGCCTTGCCTGAAATAGACTAAAATTTTTTATTTGGAATTTTATTTTCTGTAATTTTCTATAATTGTTTTGCCTCACTTTTTCTTTCCTGATTTGCCTTGCCTAGAATTGCCTGCAGTTGACATTCTAATAATTTTTTTATTTGGACATGCGTGGAATGACCTAGCCAGGAATTGTGTTCTCTGGAATTGCCCATAACTTCCTTGCCTGGAATTGCCTTGCCTCAAACTGGCTGTAATTGCCTTGTCTGGAGTTGCTTGGAAATGCCTTGCCTAAAATTTCTTGCCTGGCATTGCCGGGAATTTTCTTGCCTATAATTTTATGGAGTTGACTTACATGGAATTGCCTTGCTTGGAATTGCCTGAAATAGCAATGCATGGAATCGCCTTGTCTTGTATTTTTTAAATTTTCCTTGTATAAAATTGCCTTGATTTAGAAGGCCTTGAGAAGCCTTGCCTGAAATTTTTTCGCTTGGAATTGCCTGAAGTTGTATTTGCTTGAATTGCCTTGGCTGGAGTTGCCTGGATTTGCGCTGCCTAAACTTTTCTTGCCTTATATATCCCCAAATGTTCTTGATTCTAGTTACATTTCCAGGAATTTCCTGGAGTTGCCTTATCTGGAATTGCCTTGCCTGTTATTGCCTGGAATTTTCTTGACTGCAATGGCCTTTCCTGGAATTGCCTGGAATTGCCTTGTTGTAATTCCCTGAAATTTCCTTACCTGGGATTCCATTGCCTGTAATTGTGTGGAGTTGCTTCGCCTTGAATTGTCTTGCCTTGAGTATCCTGGAATTTCCTTACCTGGAATTGTTTTGCCTGGATATGCCTAAAGTTGCATTGCCTGGAATTGGCTGTCTTTCATTCCATGAAATAGCCTCTTCTGGAATTGCCTTGTCTGAAATTACCTTCAATTGCCTTGCCTGGTATTGCCGTGCCTGGAATTTTCTTGTTTCCTTGCTTAAAATTGCCTTGATTGAAATTGCCTGGAAAAGCGTTGCCTGAGATTGCCTTGATTGGAATTGCCTGAAGTTGCCTTTGCTGGAGTTGCCTGGAATTGCCCTGCCTGGAGTTTCCTTACCTGGAATTTCCTGGAATATTTTCGACTCGATTTTTTTTGCTTGGAATTGCCAGTAGTAGCATTGTCTGTAATTTCCTTTTTTGAAATTGCCCAAAAGTTTTTTTTTGAAATTTCATTTTCTGTAATTGCCTTGAATTGTTTTGCCTAAAATTGTGATTCCTGGATTTGCCTTGTGTAAAATTGCCTGCTGTTGACTTTCCAATAATTTTTTTATTTAAACATGCGTGGAATGACCTAGCCAGGATTTGTGTTCTTTGAAATTGCCTGTAACTTCCTGGCCTGGAACTGTCTTGCCTCGAACTGTCTAAACTGGAGTTGCTTGGAAATGCCTTGCCTAAAATTTCTTACTTGGAGTTGTCTGGCATTTCCTTATATCGAATCTCTTTGCCTGGAATTGCCTGAAATTGCCTTGCCTACAGTATCCTGGAATTGCTTTGGCTGGAATTGCCTGCAGTTGCCATGTCTGGAATTGTTTGCCTTCTATTGTTTAAAATACCCGTTTCTGGAATTGCATTGCATGTAATTGCCTGCAATTGCCTTGCCTGGAATTGCCTTCTTTATAATTGCCTTGCTAAATTGCCTTTCCTGGAATTGCCTGGAATTGCCTTACCTGGATGTGCCTTGCATAGAAATGCCTGGAATTGCCTGGTCTAAATCTGCTTTAACTGGAATTCCCTGGATTTGCCATGCCAGGAATTGCCTGGCATAAAATTGCTTGTCCTGGAGTAGACTGGAATTGCCTTACCTAAAATTATTGTGAATTGAGTTGCATGGAATTGCCTTGCCTGAAATTACTTTGCCTAGAGTAGCCTAAAATTTTCTTACCTGAAATTGTTTTGCCTGATATTGCCCGGAATTGCCTTGCCTGGAATTACCTTCTATATAATTGCCTTGCTGGAATGGACTTTATTGGAATTCTCTGGAATTGCTGTACCTGAAAGTGTCTTGCCTAAAAATTGCTGGATTTGCCTTGCCTGAAGTTGCCTGAATTTGCCTTGCCAAGAATTGTCTTGCCTGGAATTGTTTGAAATTGCCTTGCCTGGAATTGCCTTGCCTATAATTCTCTGGAGTTGCCTTGCCTGGAATTGCCTTGCCTGGAATTGCCTGAAATTGCCTTGCCTGAAATCGAATTTCCTTGTATTTCCTAGAGTTCCAATGTTTAATATTGCCTTGATTAAACTGGCCTTGAAAAGCCTTGCCTCAAATTTCCTCGCTTGGAATTTCCTAAAGTTGTATTGGCTCGAATTTCCTTGGCTGGTATTGCCTGGAATTGCCCTGCATAAAATTTTCTTGCCTGTTATTTCCTGAAATGTTCTTGATTCTAGTTCCATTTCCGGGAATTTACTGGAGTGGCTTTATCTGGAATTGTTCTGCCTAATATTGCCTGGAATTTCCTTGACTGCAATGGCCTTTCCTGGATTTGCCTGGAATTGCCTTGTTTGGAATTGCCTGAAATTTTCTTACCTCGGATTGCATTGCCTGTAATTGTGTGGAGTTGCTTTGCCTTGAATTGCCTTGTCTGGAGTATCCTGGAATTGCCTTGCCTGGAATTGTTTTGCCTGCATATGCCTTGCCTGGAATTGCCTTGCCTGGAAATGCTTTAAGTTGCATTGCCTGGATTCGCCTGCCTGACATTCCATGAAATAGCCTCTTCTGGAGTTGCCTTGTCTGAAATTGCCTTGAGTTGCCTTGCCTGGTATCGCCGTGCCTGGAATTTTCTTGTTTCCTTGCTTAAAATTGCCTTGATTGAAATTGCCTGGAAAAGCGTTGCCTGAGATTGCCTTGATTGGAATTGCCTGAAGTTGCCTTTGCTGGAGTTGCCTGGAATTGCCCTGCCTGGAGTTTCCTTACATGGAATTTTCTGGAAGTTTTTCGACTCGAATTTCCTTGCCTTGAATTGCCTGTAGTTGCGTTGTTTTTAATTGCCTTTCCTGAAATTGCCTAATAATTAGTTTTTTGGAATTTCATTTTCAGTAATTGCCTGGAATTGTCTTGCTTAACATTGTGTTCCCTGATTTTGCCTTGCCTGGAATTGCCTGCTGTTGACTTTTCAGAAATTTTTTTATTTGGACAAGTGTGGAATGACCTAGCCAGAAATTGTGTTCTCTGGAGTTGCCCATAACTTAATTGCCTGGAATAGTCTTGCCTCAATCTGGCTGGAATTGCCTTTGCTGGAGTTGCTTGGAAATGCCTTGCCTTAAATTTCTTGACTGGAATTGCCTGTAATTTTCTTATATCGAATCACTGTGCGTGGAATTGCCTGAAATTGCCTTGCCTGGCATATCCTGGAATTGCCTTCGCTGAAATTGCCTGCAAATGCCATGTCTGGAATTCCTTTTTATTGGATTGTCTAAAATACCAGTTCTTGAAATTGCGTTGCATGTAATTGCCTGAAATTGCCTTGCCTGGAATTGCCTTCTTTATAATTGCCTTGCTGAAATTGCCTTTCTTGTAATTGCCTGGAATTGCCATACCTGGAAATGCCTTGCTTAGAAATGTCTTCAAATCCTTGTCTAAATCTGCTTTTCCTGGAATTCCCTGGATTTACCTAGCCAGAAATTGCCTTGCATAAAATTGCCTGTTTTGGAGTTGACTGTAGTTGCCTTAAATAAAATAATTTTGAGTTGAATTGCATGGAATTGCCTTGCCTAAAATTACCTTGCCTCGAGTTGTCTAGAATTGTCTTACCTGAAATTGTTTTCCCTGGTATACCCCGAAATTGATTTACCTGGAATTGCCTTTTATATAATTGCCTTTTTGGAATGGCCTTTCCTGGAATTTCCTGGAATTGCTCTATCTGAAAGTGCCTTGCATAGAAATTGCTAGAATTGCGTTGCCTGAAACCGCCTTGCCTGAAGTTGCCTGGATTCGCCTTGCCAGAAATTGTCTTGCCTGAATTTATTTGAAATTGCCTTGCTGGAATTGCCTTGCCGGAAATTTTCTAGAGTTGCCTTGCCAGAAATTGGCTAAAGTTGCATTGCCTAGACTTGCCTGCCTGACATTCAATGAAATAGCCTCTTCAGGAATTACCTTGTCTGAAATCGCCTTGAATTGCCTTGCCTGGGATCACCGTGCCTGGAATTTTTTTGTTTCCTTCTTTAAAATTGCCTTCATTGAAATTGCCTGGAGAAGTCTTGCCTGAAATTGCCTTGATTGGAATTGCCTGAAGTTGCCTTGGTTGGAGTTGCCTTGAATTTCCCTGCCTGGAATTTCATTCCCTGGAACTTCCTGGAAGTTTCTTGACTCGAATTTCCTTGCTTGGAATTGCCTGTAGTTGCGTTGTCTGTAATTGCCTTTCCTGAAATTGCCTAATAATTTTTTTTGGAATTTCATTTCTTGTAATTGCCTAGAATTGTTTTGCCTAACATTGTGTTTCCTGGATTTGCCTTGCCCGGAATTGCCTGCTGTTGAATTTCCCAAAATTTATGTATTTGGACATGAGTGTAATGACCTAGAAAGGAATGGTGTTCTCTGGAAATGCCCGTAACTTTCTTGCCTGCAATTGTTTTGCCTCGAACTGGCTGGAATTGCCTTGGCTGGAGGTGCTTGGAAATACCTCGCCTAAAATTTCTTGCCTGGAATTGTCAGGAATTTCCTAATAGCGAATCACTGTGTGTGGAATTGCCTGAAATTGCCTTGCCTGGAATATCCTGGATTTGCCTTGGCAGGAATTGCCTGCAATTGCCATGTCTGGAATTGCTTTGCCTTGGGTTGCCTAAAATACCCGTTGCTGGAATTGCATTGCATGTAATTGCCTGAAATTGTCTTGCCTGGAATTGCCTTCTTTATAATTGCCTTGCTGAAATTGCCTTTCCTGGAACTGCCTGGAATTGGCATACCTGGAAGTGGCTTGCTTAGAAATGCCTGGAAATGCCTTGTCTAAATCTGCTTTTCCTGGAATTCCCTGGATTTTTCTTGTCAGGAATTGCCTTGCATAAAAATGCCTGTCCTAAAATTGACGGGAATTGCATTACCTTAAATCATTTTGACTTGAATTGCATGGAATTGCCTTGCCTAAAATTACCTTGCCTCGAGTTGCCTGGAATTTTCTTACCTGAAATTGTTTTGCTTGGTACTGCCCGAAATTGCCTTGCCTGAAATTGCCTTCTATATAATTGCCTTGCTGAAATGGCCTTACCTGGAATTGCCTGGAATTGCTCTACCTGAAATTGCCTTGCCTAGAAATAGCTGGAATTGCCTTGTCTGAAACTGCCTTGCCTGAAGTTGCCTGGTTTGGCCTTGCCAGGAATTGTCTTTCCTGGAATTGTTTGAAATTGCCTTGCTTCGAATTGCCTTGTCTATAATATTCTGCAGTTGCCTTGCCTGGGGTTGCCTTGCCTAAAATTGCCTGAAATTGCCTCGCCTACAGTCTCCTTGCCTTGATTTCCCTAAAGATTTTTTGTTTAAAACTGCCTTGATTTTATTGGCCTTGAAAAGCCTTGCATGAAATTCCCTCGCTTGGAATTGCCTGAAGTTCTATTGGCTCGAATAGTTTTGACTGAAGTTGCCTGGAATTGCCCTGCCAAACTTTTCTCACCTGTTATTCCCTGAAATGTTCTTGATTCTAGCTCCATTTCCAGGAATTTCTATGAGTTGCGTTACCTGGAATTGCCTTGCCTGATATTGCCTGGGATTTTCTTGACTGCAATCTCCTTTCCTGGAATTGTCTGGAATTGCCTTGTTTGGAATTGCCTGAAATTTTCGTACCTGAGATTGCATTGCCTGTAATAATGTGGAGTTGCTTTGCCTTGAATTGCCTTTCCTGAAGTATCCTGGAATTGCCTTGCCTGGAAATGTTTTGCCTGGATATGCCTTGCCTGGAAATGCATGATGTTGCATTGCCAGGATTTGCCTGCCTGACATTCCATGGAATAGCCTCTTCTGGAATTGCCTTGAATTCCCTTGCCTGGGATCGCCCTGACTAGAATATTGTTGTTTTCTTGTTATAAATTACCTTGATTGAAATTGCCTGGAAAAGTCTTGCCTGAAGTTGCCTTGATTGGAATTGCCTGAAGTAGCATTGGCTGGAGTTGCTTGGAATTGCCCTGCCTGGAGTTACCTTACCTAAAATTTCCTGGAAGTTTTTCGACTCGAATTTTCTTGCCTGGAATTGCCAGTAGTTGCGTTGTCTGTAATTGCCTTTCCTAATATTGCCTAATAATTTATTTTTGGAATTTCATTTTCTGTCATTGCCTGGATTTTTTTGCTTAACAATGTGTTACTTCATGTGCCTTGCCTGGAATTGCCTGCTGTTGACTTTCCACAAATTTGTTTATTTGGACATGCGTGGAATGACCTAGCCAGGAATTGTGTTCTCTGGAATTGCCCATAACTTCCTTGCCTGGATGTGTTTTGTCTCGAACTGGCTGGAGTTGCCTTGGCTGGAGTTGCTTGGAAATGCCTTGCCTAAAATGTATTGCCTAGAATTGTCTGGAATTTTCTTATATCGAATCTCTTTGCCTGGCATTGCCTGGACTATCCTGGAATTGCCTTGGCTGGAATTGCCTGCAATAGCCATATCTGTAATTTCTTTGGTTTGGATTGCCTAAAATACCCGTTTTTGGAATTGCATTGCATGTAATTGCCTGCAATTGCCTTGCCTGAAATTTCCTTCCTTATAATTGCCTTGCTGAAATTGCCTTTCCTGGAATTTCCTGAGAATGCCTTTCCTGTAAGTGCCTTGCTTAGGAATGCCTGGAAATGCCTTGTCTAAATCTGCTTTTCCTGGAATTCCCTGGATTTGCCATGCCAGGAATTGCCTTGCATGAAATTGCCTGTCCTGAAGTTGCCTGGAATTGCCTTACCTAAAATTATTTTGACTTGAATTGCATGGAATTGCCTTCCCTAAAATTACCTTGCCTCGAGTTGCCTGGAATTGTCTTACGTGAAATTGTTTCCCCTGGTATTGCCCAGAATAACCTTGCCTGAAATTTCCTTCTATATAATTGCCTTGCTGGGATTGCCTTTTCTAGACTTGCCTGGAATTACTCTACTTGAAAGTGCCTTGCCTAGAAATTGCTGAAATTGCCTTCAGTGAAGTTGCCTAGATATGCCTTGCCAAAAATCGTCTTGCCTGGAATTGTTTGAAATTGCCTTTCTTGGAATTTCCTTCTTTATAATTGCCTTGCTAAAATTGCCTTTTCTGGAATTGCATCAAATTGCCATACCTGGAAGTTCCTTGCTTAGGAATGCCTGGAAATGCCTTGTCTAAATCTGTTTTACCTGGAATCCCCTCGATTTTTCTTGCCAGGATTTGCCTTCCATGAAATTGCCTGTCCTGGAGTTGACTGGAATGTCCTTACCTAAAATTATGTTGACTTGAATTGCATGGAATTGCCTTGCATAAAATTACCTTGCCTCGAGTTGCCTGGAATTTTCTTACCTGAAATGGTTTTCCGTGGTATTGCCCGGAATTGTCTTGCGTGGAATTGCCTAATATATAATTGCCTAGCTGGAATGCCCTTTTCTGGAGTTGCCTTGAATTGCAATACTTGTAAGTGCCTTGCGTAAACATTGCTGGAATTGCCTTGCCTGAAACTGCCTTGCCTGAATTTGCCTGGATTTTCCTTGCCAGGGATTGTCATGCCTGGAATTGTTTAAAATTGCCTTGCCTGTAATTGCCATGCCTATAATTTTCTGGAGTTGCCTTGCCTGGCATTGCATTGTCTGAAATTGCCTGAAATGTCCTTGCCTGAAGTCGTTTTGCCTTGTATTTTATAAAGTTTTCTTGTTTACGATTGCCTTGATTAAAATGGCCTTGAAAAGCTTTGCCTGAAATTTCTTCGCTTGGAATAGACTGAAGTGGTATTGGCTCGAATTGCCTTGGCTGAAGTTGCCTGGAATTGCCCTGCCTAAATTTTCTTGCCTGTTATTCCCTGAAATGTTCTTGATTCTAGCTCCATTTCCAGGAATTTCCTGGAGTTGCGTTATCTGGAATTGCCTTGCCTGATGTTATCTGGAATTTCGATGACTGCAATGGCCTTTGCATGAATTGCCTGGAATTGCCTTGTTTGGAATTGCTTGAAATTTCCTTACCTGGGATTGCATTGCCTCTAATTGTGTGGAGTTGATTTGCCTTGAATAGCCTTGCCTGGAGTATCCTGGAATTGCCTTGCCTGGAATTGTTTTGCCTGGATATGTCTTGCCTGGAATTGCCTTGCCTGGCAATGCCTAAAGCGGCATTGCCTGGATTTGCCTACCTGACATTTCATAAAATAGCCTCTTCTGGAATTGCCTTGTCTAAAATTGCCTTGAATTGCCTTGCCTGGGATCGCCATGCCTGGAATGTTCCTGATTCCTTGTTTTAAATTGCCTTGATTGAAATTGCCTAAAAAAGGCTTGCCTGAAATTGCCTTGATTGGAATTGCCTGAAGTTGCCTTGGCTGCAGTTGCCTGGAATTGCCCTGCCTGGAGTTTCCTTACCTGGAATTTCCTGGAAGATTTTCGACTCGAATTTCCTTGCCCGGAATTGCCTGTAGTTGCCTTGTCTGTAATTGCCTTTCCTGAAATTGCCTAATAATTTTTTTTGAATTATATTTTCCTGTAATTGCCTGGAATTGTTTGGTCTAACATTGTGTTTCCTGGATTTGCCTTGCCTGGAATTGCCTGCTGTTGACTTTCCAGAAATGTTTTTATTTGGACATGCGTGGAATGACCTAGCCAGGAATTGTGTTCTCTGGAATTGACCATAACGTTCTTGCCTGGAATTGTCTTGCCTCGAACTGGCTGGAATTGCCTTGGCTGGGGTGGCTTGGAAATGCCTTGCCTAAAGTTTCTTGCCTGGAATTGTCTGGAATTTTCTTATATCAAATATCTTTGCCTGGAATTGCCTGAAATTGCCTTGCCTGGAATACCCTGGAATTGCCTTGGCAGGAATTGCATGCAATTGCCTTGGCTGGAATTGCCTGCAATTGCCATGTCTGGAATGGCTTTGCCTTGGATTGCCTCAAAAATCCGTTTTTGGAATTGCATTGAATGAAATTGCTTGAAATTGCCTTGCCTGGAATGGCCATACCTGGAAGTGCCTTGCTTAGAAATGCCTGGGAATGCCTAATCTAATTTTGATTTCCCTGGAATTCCCTGGATTTGTCTTGCTAGATATTGTCTTGCATAAAATTGCCTGTCCTGCAGTTGACTGGCATTGCCTTACTTAAAATTATCTTGACGTTAATTGCATGGAATTGTTTTGCCTAAAATTACACTGCCTCGAGTTGCCTGAGATTTAATTACGTGAACTTGATTTGCCTAGTATTGCCCGGAATTACCTTGCGTGAAATTGCCTTCTATATAATTGCCTTGCTGGAATGGCCTTTCCTGGAATTGCTCTACCTGAAATTGCCTTGCCTAGAGATTGCTGGAATTGCCTCGCCTGAAACTGTTTTGCCTGAAGTTGCCTGGATTTGCCTTGCCCGGAATTGTCTTGCCTAGAATTGTTTGAAAGTGCCTTGCCTGGAATTACATTGCCTATAATTTTCTGGAGTTGCCTTTCCTGGAATTGCCTTAAATTGCCTTACCTATCCTTGCCTTTTCTGAAATTGCTTTGCTTGCAAGTGTGTGGCCTGGAATTGCCTTGCCTAGACTTGCCTTGCTGAAATTTTATTGCCTGGAATTGTCTGGACTAAAATTACTCGTCTTGGATTTGCCTGGTAGGTTTTTTCCTGAAGTTGCCTTATCTTGAATTGCCTTGCCTGATATTGCCTGGAATATCCGTAACTGAAATGGTCTTTCCTAGAATTGCCTGGAATTGCCTTGTTTAGAATTGCCTGAAATTTCCTTACCTGGGATTGCATTGCCTGTAATTGTGTGGAGTTGCTTTGCCTTGAATTGCCTTGCCTGGAGAATTCTGGAATTGCCTAGCCAGGAACTGTTTTGCCTGGATATGCCTTGCCTGGAATTGCCTTGCCTGGAAATGCCTAAAGTTGCATTGCCTGGATTTGCCCGCCTGACATTCCATGAAATAGCCTCTTCTAAAATTGCGTTGAATTGCCTGGCCTGGGATCACCCTGCCTGGAATTTTCTTGTTTCCTTGTTTGAAATTGCCTTGATTGAAATTTCCTGGAAAAGCCTTGCCTGAAATTGGCTTGATTGGAATTGCCTGAAGTTGCCTTGGCTGGAGTTGCCTGGAATTGCCCTGTCTGGAGTTTCCTTACCTGAAATTTCCTGAAAGTTTTTCGACTCGAATTTCCTTGCCTGGAATTGCCTGTAGTTGCATTGTCTGTAATTGACTTTCCTGAAATTTTCTCGTAATTGTTTTTTGAAATTTCATTTATTGTAATTGCCTGAAATTGTTTTGCCTAACATTGTGTTTCCTGGATTTGCCTTGCCTGGCATTGCCTGCTGTTGACTTTCCATAAATTTTTTTATTTGGACATGCATGGAATAACCTAGCCAGGAATTGTGTTCTCTGGATTTGCCCATAACTTCCTTGCCTTGAATTGTCTTGCCTCGAACTGGCTGGAATTGTTTTGGCCGGAGTTGCTTGAAAATGCCTTGCCTAAAATTTTTTGCCTATAATTGGCTGGAATTTTTTTATATCGAATCTCTTTGCCTGGAATTGCTTGAAATTGCCTTGCCTGAAATATCCTGGAATTGCCTTGGATGGAATTGCCTGAAATTTCCATGTCTGGAATTGCTTTGCCTTGGATTGCCTAAAATACCCTTTCCTGGAATTGCATTGCATGTAATCGCCTGAAATTTCCTTGCCTGGAATTGCCTTCTTTACAATTGCCTTGCTGAAATTTCCTTTCCTGGAATTGCCTGCAATTGCTATACCTAAAGTTGCCTTGCTTCGAAATGTCTAGAAATGCCTTGTCTAATTCTGCTTTTCCTGGAATTCCCTGGATTTGCCTTGCCAGGAATTTCCTTGCATGAAATTGCGTCATCTGGAGTTGACTGGCAATGCCTTACCTAAAATTATTTTGAGTTGAATTGCATGGAATAGCCTTGCCTAAAATTACCTTGCCTTGAGTTGCCTGGAATTTTCTTACCTGAAATTGTTTTGCCTGCTATTGCTCAGAATTGCCTTGCCTAGAATTGCCTTCTATATAATTGCCTTGATGGAATTGCCTTTCCTGAAATTGCCTGGAATTGCTCTAACTGAAAGTGCCTTGCATAGAAATTACTGGAATTGCATTGCCTGAAACTGCATTGCCTGATGTTTCCTGGATTTGCCTTGCCAGGAATTGTTTTGTTTCGAGTTGTTTGAAATTGCCTTGCCTGGGATTGCCTTGCCTATAAATTTCTGGAGTTGCCTTGCCTGGAATTGCCTTGCATGGAATTGGCTGAAATTGCCTTTCCAAAATCAGGTGGCCTTGTATTTCTTAATGTTTTTTTTTTAAATTGCCTTGATTAAAATGGCCTTGAAGAGCCTTGCCTGAATATTTCTCGCTTGGAATTGCCTGAAGTTGTATTGTCTCCAATTTCCTTGGCTGGAGTTGCCTGGAATTACCCTGCCTAAACATTTTTTGGCTGTTATTCCCTGAAATGTTTTTGATTCTAGTTCCAATTCCCGGAATTTCCTGGAGTTGCCTTATCTGAAATTGCGTAGCCTGATATTGCCTTGAATTTCCTTGACTGCAATGGCCTATCCTAAAATTGCCTGGAATTGCGTTGTTTGGGATCGCCTGAAATTTCCTTAACTGAGATTGCATTGCCTGTAATTGTGTGGAGTTGCTTTTCCTTGAATAAAGTATCCTGCAATTGCCTTGCTTGGAATTGTTTTGCCTTGATATGCCTTGCCTGGAATTGCCTTGCCTGGAAATATCTAAAGTTGCATTGCCTGGATTTGCCTACCTGACATTCCATGAAATAGCCTCTTCTGGAATTGCCTTGTCTGAAATTGCCTTGAATCGCCTTGCCTGGGATCACCCTGAATGAAATTTTCTTGTTTCCTTGTTTTAAATTGCCTGGCCTGAAATTTCCTGTTGGAATTTCGTGAGGTTGCCATGGATGGAGTTGCCTGAAATTACTCTGCCTGGACTTTCCTTACCTGGAATTTCCTGGATGGTTTTCGACTCGAATGGTCTTCCCTGGAATGGCCTGTAGTTGCATTTTCTGTAATTGCCTTTCCTGAAATTGCCTAATAATTATAATTTTGAATTTCATTTTTTGTAATTGCCTGGAATTGTTTTGCCTAATATTGTGTTTCCTGGATTTACCTTGCCTGGAACTACCTGCTGTTGACTTTCCACAAATTTTTTTATTTGGACATGCGTGGAATGACCTAGCCAGAAATTGTGTTCTCTGGAATTGCCTGTAACATCATTGCCTGGAATTGTCTTGCCTCGAACTGGCTGGAATTGCCTTGGCTTGAGTTGCTTGGAAATGCCTTGCCTAAAATTTTTTGCCTGGAATTGTCTGGAATTGCCTTATATAGAATCTCTTTGCCTGGAATTGCCTGAAATTGCCTTGCCTGGAATATCCTGGAATTGCCTTGGCTGAAATTGACTAAAATTGCAATGTTTGGAATTGCTTTGTCTTGGATTGCCTAAAATACACGTTCCTGGAATTGCTTTGCATATAATTGCCTGAAATTGCCTTCTTTATAATTCCCTTGCTGAAATTACCTTTTCTGGAATTGCCCGGAATTGCCATACCTGGAAGTGCCTTGCTTAGAAATGCCTGGAAATGCCTTGTCTAAATCTGCTTTTCCTGGGATTTTCTGGATTTGACTTGCCAGGAATTGCCTTGCATGAAATTGCCTGTCCTAGAGTTGATGAGCATTGCCTTACCTAAAATTATTTTGACTTGAATTGCATGGAATTGCCTTGCCTAAAATTTCATTTCCTCGAGTTGCCTGGAATATTCTTCCCTAAAATTGTTTTGCCTGGTATTGCCCGGAATTGCCTTTCCGGGAATTGGTTTTTGTATAATTGCCTTTCTGGAATTGTTTTCCTGGAATTGCCAGGAATTGCTCTACCTTAAAGTGTCTTGCCAAGAATTTGCTGGAATTGCCTTGCCTGAAACTGCCTTGCCTGAAGCTGCCTGGATTTGACTTGCCAAAAATTGTCTAGCCTGGAATTGTTTGAAATTGCCTTGCCTGGAATTGCCTTGTCAATGGTTTTCTGGAGTTCCCTTGTTTGGAATTGCCTTGCCTGAAATTGCCTATCCTGGACTCATTTTACCCTTATCTCCTAAAGTTTCCTTGTTTAAAATCACAGTGATTAAAATGGCCTTGGAAAGCCTTGCCTGAAATTTCCTCGCTTGGAATTGCCTGAAGTTGTATTGGCTCAAATTGCCTTGGCTGGATTTGCCTGGAATTGCCCTGCCTAAAGTTTTTTTCCTGTTATTCCCTGAAATGTTCTTGATTCAAGTTCCATTTCCAGAAATTTTCTGGAGTTGCCTTACCTGGAAATGCTTTGCCTGATGTTGCCTGGAATTTCCTGGACTGCAATGGCCTTTCCTGGAATTGCCTGGAATTGCCTTGTTTGGAATTTCCTGAAATTTCCTTACCTGGATTTGCATTGCCTGTAATTGTGTGGAGTTGTCTTGTCTTGAATTGCCTTCCTGGAGTATCATGGAATTGACTTGCCTGGAATTGTTTTGCCTGCATGTGCCTTGCCTGGAATTGCCTTCCCTGGAATTGCCTAAAGTGGCATTGCTTGGATTTTCCTGCCTGACATTCCATGAAATAGCCTCTTCTGGAATTGCCTTGTCTGAAATTGCCTTGAATTACCTTGCCTGGGATTGTCCTGCCTGGTATACTCTTGTTTTCTTGTTTGAAATTGCCTTGATTGAAATTGCCTGGAAAAGCCTTGCCTGAAATTGCCTTGATTGGATTTGCCTGATGTTGCCTTGGCTGAAGTTGCCTGGAATTGCCCTGCTTAAAGTTTCCTTACCTGAATTTCCTGAAAGTTTTTCTACTCGAATTTTTTTGCCTGGAATTGCCTGTAGTTGAATTGTAATTGCCTTTTTTAAAATTTCCTAATAATTTTCTTTTGGAATTTCATTTCCTGTAATTGCCTGGAATTCTTCTGCCTCACATTGTTTTTTCTGGATTTACCTTGCCTGGAATTGCCTGCTGTTTACTTTCCAGAAATTCTTTTATATGGACATGTATGGGAAGACCTACCCAGGAATGGTGTTCTCTGGAATTGCCCGTAACTTCCTTTCCTGGAATTGTCTTGCCTCGAACTGGCATGAATTGCCTTGGCTGGAGTTGCCTGGATTTGCCTTGCCAGGAATTGTCTTGCCTGGATTTGTTTGAAATTACCTTGCCTGGATTTGCCTTCACTATAATTTTCTGGAGTTGCCTTGCCTGGAATTGCCTTGCCTGGAAGTGCCTGAAATTGCCTTGCCTGGAGTCGCCTTGCCTTTTATTTCCTAGAGTTTTTTGTTTAAAATAGACTTGATTAAAATGGCCTTGACAAGACTTGCCTGAAATTTCCTCGCTTGGAATTGCCTGAAGTTGTATTGGCCCGAATTGCCTTGGCTTCAGTTTCCTGGAATTGCCGTGCCTACAGTTGTCTTGCCTGTTGTTCCCTGAAATGTTCTTGATTTTAGTTCCATTTTCAGAAATTTCCTGGGGTTGCTTTATCTGGAATTGCCTTGCATGATGTTGCCTGGAATTTCCTTGACTGCAATGGCCTCTCCTGGAATTGCCTTGTTTGGAATTGCCTGAAATTTCCTTACCTGGGATTGCATTGCCTGTAACTGTGTGGAGTTGCTTTGCTTGGAATAGCCTTGCCTGGAGTATTTTGTAATTGCCTCGCCTGAAATTGCCTCGCCTGGAATCGCCTTAACTTGTATTTACTAAAGATCCCTTGTTTAAAGTTGCCTTGATTAAAATGTCCTTGAAAAGCATTGCCTGAAATTTCCTTGCTTGGAATTGCGTGAAGTTGTATTGGCTCAAATTGCCTTGGCTTTAGTTGTCCGGAATTACCCTGCCTAAACTTTTCTTGTCTTTTATTCTCTGAAATGTTCTTGATTCTAGTTCCATTTCCAGGAATTTCCTGGGTTGCCTTACCTGGAATTGCCTTGCCTGATATTGCCTGGAATTTCCTTGACTGCAATGGCCTTTCCTGAAATTGCCTGTAATTGCCTCGTTTTGAATTGCCTGAAATTTCCTTACCTGGGATTGCATTGCCTGTAATTGTGTGGATTTGCTTTGCCTTGAATTGCCTTGCCTGGAATATCCTAGATTTGCCTAGCCTGTAATTGTTTTTGCCTGGATATTCCTTGCCTGGATTCGCCTCGCCTGGAAATGCCTAAAGTTGCATTGCCTGGAATTGCCTGTCTGACAGTCCATGAAATAGCCTCTTCTGGAATTGCCTTAAATTGCCTTGCGTGGGATCGCCCTGCCTGGAATTTTCTTGTTTCCTTGTTTAAAATTGCATTCATTGAAATTGCCTGGAAAGCCTTACCTAAAATTGCCTTGAATAAAATTGCCTGATGTTGCCGTGGCTGGAGTTTCCTTACCTGGAATTTCCTGGAAGCTCTTCGACTCGAATTTTTTGCTTGTAGTTGACTGTAGTTGCGTTGTCTGTAACTGCCTCTGCTGAAATCATCTAAAAATATTTTTTTGGAATTTTATTTCCTGTAATTGCCTGGAATTGTTTTGCATAACATTGTGTTTCCTGGATTTGCCTTGCCTGGAATTGCCTGCCGTTGACTTTCCAGAAATTTTTTTATTTGGACATGCGTGGAATGACCTAGCCAGAAATTGTGTTCCCTGGAATTGCACGTAACTTCCTTGCCTGAAATTGTCTTGTTTGGAACTGGCTGGAATTGCCTTGGCTGGAGTTGCTTGGAAATGCCTTGTCTAATATTTCTTGCCTGTAATGTCTGGAATTTTTTTATACTGAATCTCTTTGCCTGGAATTGCCTGAAATTGCCTTGCCTGGAATATCTTGGAATTGCCTCAGCTGGAATTGCCTGCAATTGCCATGTCTGAAATTGCTTTGCCTGGGATTGCATAAAATACCTATTCCGGGAATTGCATTGCATGTAATTGCCAGAAATTGCCTTGCCTAAAATTGCATTCTTCATAATTGCCTTGCTGATATTGCCTTTTCTGGAATTGCCAGGAATTGCCATACCTGCAAGTGCCTTGGTTAGAATTGGCTGGAAATGCCTTTTCTAAATCTGCTTTTCCTGGAATACCCTGGATTTGCCTTGCTGGAAATTGCCTTGCATGACATTGCCTGTCCTGGAGTTGACTGGCGTTGCCTTACCTAAAATTATTTTGACTTGAATTGCATGGAATTGCCTTGCCTAAAATTACCTTTCCTCGAGTTGCCTGGAGTTTTTTTACCTGAAATTGTTTTGCCTTGTATTGCCCAGAATTGCCTTGCCTGGAATTGCCTTCGACATAATTGCCTTGCTGGAATGGTCTTTCCTGGAATTGGTTGGAATTGCTCTACCTGAAAGTGCCTTGCCTAGAAATTGCTCTAATTGCCTTCCCTGAAACTGCCTTTCCTGAAGTTGCCTGGATTTGCCTTGCCAGGAATTGTCTTGCCTGGAACTGTTTAAAATTGCCTTGCATGGAATTGCTTTTTTTATAATTTTCTGGAGTTCCTTTCCTGGAGTCACCTTGCCGGGAGTTACCTCAAATTGCCTTGCCTGGAATCGCCTTGCCTTTTATTTCATAGAGTTTCCTAGTTTAAAATTGCCTTCATTAAAATGGCCTTGAAAAGCCTTGCCTAAAACTTCCTCGCTTGGAATTGCCTGAAGTTGTATTGGCTGTAATACTTTTGGCTGGAGATGCCTGGAATTGCCCTACCTAACCTTTTCTTGCCTGTTATTCCCTGAAATATTCCTAATTCTAGTTGCATTTTCAGGAATTTCCTGGAGTTGCCTTATCTGGAATTGCCTTACCTGATATTGCCTAGAATTTTCTTGACTGCAATGGCCTTTCCTGGAATTGCCTGGAATTGACTTGTTTAAAATTGCCTGAAATTTCCTTTCCTGGAATTGCATTGCCTGTAATTGTGTGGATTTGCTTTGCCTTGAATTGCCTTGCCTGGGGTATCCTGGAATTGCCATGCCGGGAATTCTTTTGCCTGGATATGCCATGCCTGGAATTGCCTTGCCTGGAAATACCTAAAGTTGCATTGCCTGGATTTGCCTGCCTGACATTCCATGAAATAGCCTCTTCTGGAACTGCCTTGTCTGAAATTGCCTTGAAGTGCCTTGCCTGGGATTGCCCTGCCTGTAATTTTCTTGTTTAAAATTGCCTTGATTAAAATTGCCTGGAAAAGCCTTGCCTGAAATTGCCTTTATTGGAATTGCCTGAAGTTGTCTTGGCTGGAGTTGCCTGGAACTGGCCTGCCTGGAGTTTCCTTACCTGGAATTTCCTGGAAGTTTTTTGACTCGAATTTCCTTGCCTGGAATTGCCTGTAGTTGCGTTGTCTGTAATTGCCTTTCCTGAGATTGCCTAATAATTTTTATTTGGAACTCCATTTTCTGTTATTGCCCGGAATTGTTTTGCCTAACATTTTGTTTCCTGGATTTGCCTTGCCTGGAATTGCCTGCTGTTGACTTTCCAGAAATTTTAATATCTGATCATGCGTGGAATGACCTAGCCAGATATTGTGTTCTCTGGAATTGCCCGTAAGTTCCTTGCCTGGAATTGTCTTGCCTCGAACTAGTTGAAATTGCTTGGAAATGCCTTGCCTAAAATTTTTGCTTGGAATTGTCTGGAATTGTCTGAAATTGCCTTGCCTGGAATATCCTGGAATTGTCTTGGCTGGAATTGCTTTGCCTTGGATTGCCTTAAATATTTGTTCCAGAAATTGCATTGCATGTAATTGCCTGAAATTGCCTTACCTGGAATTGCCTTCTTTATAATTTTGTTGCTGAAATTACCTTTTCTGGAATTGTCTGGAATTGCCATACCTGGAAGTGCCTTTGCTTAGAAATGCCTGGAAATGCCTTGTCTAAATCTGCTTTTCCTGGAATTCCCTGGATTTGCCTTGCCAGCAATTGCCTTGCATGAAATTACCTGTCCTGGAGTTGACTGGAATTGCCTTACCTAAAATTATTTGTACTTGAATTTCATAGAATTGCCTTGACTAAAATTACCTTGCCTCGAGTTGCCTGGAATTTTCTTACCTGAAATTGTTTTGCCTGGTATTGCCCGGAATTGCCTTGCCTGAAATTGCCTTTGATATAATTGCCTTGCTGGAATTGCCTTTCTTGGCATTGCCTGGAATTGCTCTACCTGAAAGTGACTTGCCTAGAAATTGTTGGAATTGCCTTTCTTGAAACTGTGTTGCCTGAAGTTTTTTGGATTTGCCTTGCCAGTACTTGTCTTGCCTGGAATTGTTTGAAATTCCCTTTCCTGGAATTGCCTTGCCTATAATTTTCTGGAGTTGCCTTGCCTGGAATTGCCTTGCTTGGAATTGCCTGAAATTGCCTTGCCTGGAATCGCCTTGCCTTGTATTTTCTAAAGTTTTATTGTTTAAAATTGCCTTGTTTAAAATGGCCTTGAAAATCCTTGCCTGAAATTTTTTCGCTTGGAATTGCATGAGGTTGTATTGGCTCGAATTATTTTGGTTGGAATTGCCTGGAATTGCCCTTTCTAAACTTTTCTTGCATGTTATTCCTTGAAATGTTCTTGATTCTAGTTCCATTTCTAGGAATTTCCAGGAGTTGTTTTATCTGAAATTGCCTTGCCTGATATTGCCTGGAATTTTCTTTATGGAAATCGCCTTTCCTGGAATTGCCTGGAATTGCCTTGCCTTGAATATGCTGGAATTGCCTTGGCAGGAATTGCCTGAAATTACCATGTATGATATTGCTTTCCCTTGGATTGGCTAAATTCCCGTTCCTGGAATTGCATTGCATATAATTGCCTGAAATTGCCTTGCCAAAATTTCCCTTCTTTATAATTGCCTTGCTGAAATTACCTTTCATGGAATTGCCTGGGATTGTTATACCTGGAAGTGCGTTGCTTAGAAATGCCTGTAAATGCCTTGACTAAATCTGCTTTTCCTGGAATTTTCTGGATTTGCCTTGCCAGGAATTTCCTTGCATGAAATTCTCTGTTCTGGACTGACTGGAATTGCCTTACCTAAAATTATTTTAACTTGAATTGCATGGAATTGCCTTGCCTAAAATTACCTTGCCTCGAGTTGCCTGGAATTTTCTTACCAGAAATTGTATTGCATGGTATTGTCCGAAATTGCCTTGCCTGAAATTGCCTTCTATATAATTGCCTTGCTTGAATGGCCTTTCCTTGAATTGCCTGAAATTGCTCTACCTAAAACTGCCTTGCCCAGAAATTGCTGGAATTGTTTTGCCTGTAAATGCCTTGCCTGAAGTAGCCTGGATTTACCTTGCCAGAAATTGTCTTGCCTGAAATTGTTTGAAATTTTTTTTCCAGAAATTGCCTTGCCTATAATTTTCTGGAGTTGCCTTGCCTGGAATTGCCTTGCTTGGAATTGCCTGAAATTGCCTTGCCTGGAATTGCCTTGCTTGGAATTGCCTGAAATTGCCTTGCCTGGAATCGCCTTGCCTTGTATTTCCTAAAGGTTCCTTGTTTAAAATTACCTTGATTAATTGGCCTTGAAAAGCCTTGCCTGAAGTTTCCTCGCTTGGAATAGCCTGAAGCTGTATTGGCTCAAATTGCCTTGGCTGGAGTTGCCTGGAATTGCCGTGCCTGAACTTTTCTTGCGTGTTATACCCTGAAATGTTCTTGATTCTAGTTCCATTTCCAGGAATTTCCTGGATTTGCCTCATCTCGGATTGCCTTGCCTGATATTGCCTGAAATATTCTTGACAGCAATTGCCTTCCCTGGAATTGCCTGGAATTGCCTTGTTTGGAATTGCCTGAAATTTCCTTACCTTAGATTGCATTGCCTGTAATTGTGTGGAGTTGCTTTGCCTTGAATGGTTTTGCCTGGAGTATTCTGGAATTGCCTTGCCTGGAATTGTTTTTCCTGGATATGCCTTGCCTGAAATTGCCTTGTCTGGTAATGCCTAAAGTTGCATTGCCTGGATTTGCCTGCCTGATATTCCATGCAATAGAATCTTCTGGAATTGTTTTGTCTGAAATTGCCTGGAATTGCCTTGCCTGGGATCGCCCTGCCTGGAATTTTCTTCTTTCCTTGTATAAAATAGCCTTGATTGAAATTGCCTGGAAAAGCCTTGCCTGAAATTGCGTTGATTGGTATTGCCTGAAATTGCGTTGGCTGGAGTTGCCTGGAATTGCCCTGCCTGGAGTTTCCTTACCAGCAATTTCCTGGAAGATTTTTGACTCGAATTTTCTCGGCTGGTATTGCCTGTAGTTGCGTTGTCTGTAATTGCCTTTCTTGAAATTGCCTAAAAAATTTTTTTTGGAATTTCTCTTTCTGTAATTGCCTGGAATTGTTTTGCCTAACATTGTGTTTTCTGGATTTTCCTTGCCTGGAATTGCCTGCTGTTGACTTTCCATAAATTTTTTATTTGGGAATGACCTAGCCAGAAATTGTGTTCTCTGGAATTTCCCGTAACTTCCTTGCCTGGAATGGTCTTGCCTCGAACTGGCTGGAATTGCCTTGGCTGGAGTTGCTTGGAAGTGACTTGCCTAAAATTTCTTGCCTGGGATTGTCTGAAATTTTCTCATATCGAATCCCTTTGCCTGGAATTGCCTGAAATTGCCTTGCCTGGAATATCCTGGAATTGCCTTGGCTGGAATTGATTTTCATTGGATTGCCCAAAATACCCGTTCCTGGAATGGCATTAATTGTAATTGCCTGAAGTTGCCTTGCCTGGAATTGCCTTTTTTATAATTGCCTTGCTGAAATTGCCTTTCCTGGAATTTCCTGAGATTGCCTTTCCTGGAAGTGCCTTGCTTAGAAATGCCTGGAAATGCCTTGTCTAAATCTGCTTTTCCTGATATTCCCTAAATTTGCCTTGCCAGAATTTGCCTTGCATGACATTGCCTGTCCTGCAGTTGACTGGCATTGCCTTACCTAAAATTATTTTGACTTGAATTGCATAAAATTGCCTTGCCTATAATTACCTTCTTTCAAGTTGCCTGGAATTTTCTTACCTGAAATTGTTTTGCCTGGTATTGCCCAGAATTGCCTTGCCTGGAATTGCCTTCTACATAATTGCATTGTTGGAATGGCCTTTCCTGAAATTGCCTGAAATTGCTCTACCTTAAAGAGCCTTGCCAAGAAATTGCTGGAATTGCCTTGCCTGAAACTGCCTTTCCTGAAGTTGCCTGAATTTGCCTTGCGAGAAATTGTCATGCCTGGAATTTTTTGAAATTGCCCTGACTGGAATTGCCTTGCCTATAATTTTATGGAGTTGCCTAGCCTAGAATTGCTTTGCTTGGAATTGTTTGAAATTGCCTTGCCTGGAACAGCCTTGCCTTTTACATCCTAACCTTTCCTTGTTTAAAATTGTCTTGATTAAAATGGCCTTGAAAAGCCTTGCCTAAAATTTTTTCGCTTGGAATTGCCTGAAGTTGTATTGGCTCGAATTGTTTTAGCTGGAGTTGCCAGGAATTGCCCTGCCTAAACTTTTCTTGCCTTTTATTCCCTTAAATGTTCTTGATTCTAGTTCCATTTCCAGGCATTTCCTGGAGTTTCCTTATCTGGAATTGCCTTGCCTGATATTGCCTGGAATTTCCTTGACTGCAATGGCCTTTCCTGGAATTGCCTTGAATTGCCTTGTTTGGAATTGCCTGAAATTTTCGTACCTGGGATTCAATTGCCTGTAATTGTGTGGAGTTGCTTTGCCTTAAATTGCCTTGCCTGGAGTATCCTGGAATTGCCTTGCCTGGAATGGTTTTGCCTGGATATGCCTTGCCTGCAATTGCCTTGCCTGGAAATGCCTAAAGTTGCAATGCCTAAATTTACCTGCCTGACATTTTATTAAATACACTCTTATGGAACTGCCTTGTCTGAAATTGCCTTGAATTGCCTTGCCTGGGATCGCCATGCCTGGAATTTTCTTGTTTCCTTGTATAAATTGCCTTGATTAAAATTGCCTGGAAAAGCCTTGCCTTAAACTGCCTTCATTCGAATGGCCTGAAGTCGCCTTGGCTGGAGGTGCCTGGAATTGCCCTGCCTGGAGTTTCCTTACCTGGAATTTCCTGGAAGGTTTTCAACTCCAATTTACTTGCCTGAAATTGCCTGTAGTTGCGTTGTCTGTAATTGCCTAATAATTTTTTTTTGGAATTTCATTTTCTGTAATTGCCTGGAATTGTTTTCCCTAACATTGTGTTTCCTGGATTTGCCTTGCCTGGAGTTGCCTGCTGTTGACTTTCCAGAAATTTTTTTATTTGTACATGTGTGGAATGACCTAGGTAGAAATTATGTTCTCTGGAATTTCCCGTAACTTCCTTGCCTGGAATTGCCTTGCCTCGAACTGGCTGGAATTGTCTGGGCTGGAGTTGCTTGGAAATGCCTTCTCTAAAATTCCTTGCCTGGAATTGTCTGGAACTTCCTTATATTGAATCTCTTTTCCTGGAATTTTCTGAAATTTCCTTGGTTGAAATATCCTGGAATTGCCTTGGCTGGAATTGCTCTGCCTTGGATTGCCTAAAATACCCGTTCCTGAAATTGCATTGCATGTAATTTCCTAAAATTGCCTTGCCTGGAATTGCCTTCTTTAAAATTGCCTTGGTAAAATTGCCTTTTTTGGAATTGCCTGGATTTGCTATACATGGAAGTGCCTTGCTTAGAAATGCCTGGAAATGCCTTGTCTAAATCTGCCATTCCTGGATTTGCCTTGAAAGGAATTGCCTTGCGTGAAATTGCCTGTCCTGAATTTGACTGGCATTGCCTTACATGAAATTATTTAGACTTAAATTGCATGGAATTGCCTTGCCTAAAATTACCTTCTTTCGAGTTGCCTGGAATTTACTTACCTGAAATTGTTTTGCCTGGTATTGCCTGGAATTGCCTTCTATATAAATGCTTTGCTGAAATTGCCTTTTCTGGAATTGCCTGGAATTGCTCTAACTGAAACTACCTTGCTTTGAAATTGCTGGAATTGCCTTGCGTGAAACTGCCTTGCCTGAAACTGCCTTGCCTGAAGTTGCCTGGATTAGCCTTGCCATTAATTGTCTTGCCTGGAATTGTTTGAAATTGCCTTGCCTGAAATTGCCTTGGCTGGAATTGCCTGCAATTGCCATGTCTGGAATTGCTTTGCCTTGGATTTCCTAAAATACCCGTTCCTGGAATTGCGTTGCATGCAATTGCCTGAAATTGCCTTGCCTGGAATTGCCTTCTCTATAATTGCCTTGCTGAAATTGCCTTTCCTGGAATTGCCTGAATTTGCCATACCTGGAAGTGCCTTGCTTAGAAATGCCTGGAAGTGCCTTGTCTAAATCTGCTTTTCCTTGCATTCCCTGGATTTGCCTTGCCAGGAGTTGCCTTGCATGAAATTGCCTGTCCTGGAGTTGACTGGAATTGCTTTACCTATAATTATTTCGACTTGAATTGCATGGAATTGCCTTGCCTAAAATTACTCTGCTCCGAGTTGCCTGGAATTTTCTTCCCTGAAATTGTTTTGCCTGGTATTGCCCGGAAAGGCCTTGCCTGGAATTGCCTTCTATATAATTGCCTTGCTGGAAGGTCCTTTGTTGGAATTACCTGGAATTTCACTACCTCAAAGTGCCTTGCATAAAAATTTCTGGAATTGCCTTGCCTGAAACTGCCTTGCCTGAAGTTGCCTGGATTTGCCTTGACAGGAATTGTCTTGTTTGGAATTGTTTGAAATTGCCTTGCCTGGGATTTCCTTGCCTATAAATTTCTGGAGTTGCCTTGCCTGGAATTGCCTTGCGTGGAATTGGCTGAAATTGCCTTGCCTGAAATTGCGTTGCCTTGTATTTCTTAAAGTTTTCTTGTTTAAAATTGCCTTGATTAAAATGGCCTTGAAGAGCCTTGCCTGAATATTTCTCGCTTGGAATTGCCTGAAGTTGTATTGGCTCCAATTTCCTTGGCTGGAGTTGCCTGGAATTACCCTGCCTAAACTTTTCTTGCCTGTTATTTTCTGAAATGTTCTTGATTCTAGTTCCATTTCCAGGAATTGTCTGGAGTTGCCTTATCTGGAATTGCCTTGCCTGATATTTCCTGGCATTTTCTTGACTGCAATGGCCTTACCTATGCTTGCGTTTTCTGAAATTGCTTTGGTTGGAAGTGTGTGGCCTGGAATTGCCTTGCCTAGGCTTGCCTTGCTGAAATTCCATTGCCTGGAATTTGCTGGACTAAAATTACTCATCTTGGATGTGCCTGGTATGTTTTTCTCTAGAATTGCCTTGCCAAAGATTGCCTTTCCTGAAAATGCTTGTAATTGCCTATCAAATACTTGTTTTGTCAAGAATTGCCTTGCCTGCAGTTGCCTTGCCAGGAATTTTCTTTTCTGCAATTGACTGAAATTGGCTTTCATGGAATTGCCTTCCCTGGAAGTGACTTGCCTGAAATTGCCTTGCCTGCCTTCCTTTCTTTTAAAATCCTTTGCCTGGATTTGAATTGCTGGAAATCACCTGGAATTGTCTTGCATGTAATTGCCTTGCCAGGCGTTGCACAGAGATACCTGGAATTACGTTGCCTATAATAGCCTTGCCTGAAAATTTGTTCACGAAATTGCATTTCCTGGAATAATGTGGAGATGCCTTTTCTGGAATTTTATTGCCTGAAATTGATTTTAATTTCATTGCTTAAAATGGTCTTCCCTGAAATTGCCTAAAGGTGCATTGCCTGGAATTGCCTTGCCTGGAATTGCCTGAAATTGCCTTCCCTGGAATCGCCTTGCCTTGTATTTTCTAAAGTTTTCTTTTTTAAATTTCCTTGATTGAAGTGGCCTTTTAACGCCTTGCCTGAAATTTCCTCGCGTGTTATTGCCTGAAGTTGTATTGGCTCAAATTGCCTTGGCTGGAATTGCCTGGAATTGGCCTTCCTAAACTTTTCTTGCCTGTTATTCCCTGAAATATACTTGATTTTAGTTCCATTGCCAAAAATTTTGTGGAGTTGCCTTATCTGGAATTGCCTTGCCTGGTATTGCATTGAATTATCTTGACTGCAATGACCTTTCCTGGAATTGCCTGGAATTGCATTGTTTGGAATTGCCTGAAATTTCCTTTCTTGGGATTGCATTGCCTGTAATTGTGTGGAGTTGCTTTGCCTTGAATTGCCATGCCTAAAGTGTCCAGGAATTGCCTTGCCTGGAATTGTTTTGCCTGGATATGCCTTGTCTGGAATTGCCTTCCCTGGAAATGCCTAAAGTTGCATTGCCTGGATTTGCCTGCCTGACATTCCATGAAATAGCCTCTTCTGGATTTGCCTTGTCTGAAATTGCCTTGAATTGCCTTGTCTGGGATCGCCCTGCCTGGAGTTTCCTTGTTTTCTTTTATAAAATTGCCTTGACTGAAATTGCCTGAAATAGCCTTGGCTGAAATTTCCTTGATTGGAATTGCCTAAAGTTGCCTTGGCTGGAGTTGCATGGAATTGCCCTGCCTGGAGTTTCCTTACCTGGAATTTCCTGGAAGTTTTTCGACTCAAATTTTCTTGCCTGGAATTGCTTGTAGTTGTGATGTCTGTAATTGCCTTTACTGAAATTGCCTAATAATTTATTTTGGAATTTCATTTCCTGTAATCGCCCGGAATTGTTTGGCCTAACATTGTGTTTCCTGGATTTGCCTTGCCTGGAATTGCCTGCTGTTGACATTCCAGAAATTTTTTAATTTGTACATGCGTGGAATGACCTAGCCAGGAATTGTGTTCTCTGGAGTTGCCCGTAACTTCCTTGCCTGGAATTGTTTTGCCTTGAACTGGCTGGAATGGCCTTGGCTGGAGTTGCTTGGAAATGCCTTGCCTAGGATTTCTTGCCTGGAATTGTCCAGAATTTTCTTATATCGAATCTCTTTGCCTGGAATTCTTGAAATTGCCTGGCCTGAAATATTCTGGAATTGCCTTGGCTGGAAGTGCCTGCAATTGCCATGTCTGGAATTGCTTTTCCTTGGATTGCCTAAATTCCCGTTCCTGAAATTGCATTGCATGTAATTGTCTGAAATTGTTTTGCCTGGAATTGTCTTTTTTATAATTGCCTTGCTGAAATTGCCTTTCCTGGAATTGCCTGGAATTGCCATACCTGGAATTGCCTTGCTTAGAAATGCCTCGAAATGCCTTGCATAAATCTGCTTTTCCTGGAATTCCCTGGATTTTTCTTTCCAGGAATTGCCTTGCATGAAATTGCCTGTCCTGGATTTGACTGGAATTGCCTAACCTAAAATTATTTTGACTGGAATTGCATGGAATTGCATTGCCTAAAACTACCTTGCCTAGAGTTGCCTGGAATTTTCTTACCTGAAATTGTTTTGCCTTGTATTGCCCGGAATTCCCTTGCCTGAAATTGCCTTCTATATAATTGCCTTGCTTGAATGGCCTTTCCTGGAATTGCCAGAATTGCTCTATCTGAAAGTGCCTTGACTGAAGTTTCCTGGATTTGCCTTGCCAGTGATTGCCTTGCCTGGAATTGTTTAAAATTGCCTTGCCAGGAATTGTCTTGCCTGGAATTGTTTGAAATTGCCTTGCCTGGAATTGCCTTAAATTGCCTCGCCTAGAATCGTTTTGCCTTCTATTTCCTAAAGTTTCCTTGTTTAAATTGCCTTGATTAAAATGGCCTTGAAAAGCCATGCCTGAAATTTCCTCACTTGGATTTACCAGAAGTTGTATTGGCTCAAATTATTTTGTCTAATGTTGCCTGAAATTGCCCTGTCTAATCTTTTCTTGCCTGTTATTCCCTGAAATATTCTTGATTCTAGTTCCATTTTCAGGAATTTCCTGGAGCTGCCTTCTCTGGAATTGCCTTGCCTGATATTGCCTGGAATTTACTTGACTGCAATGGCCTTTCCTAAAATTTCCTGAAATTGCCTTCTTTTGAATTACCTGAAATTTCCTTACCTGTGATTGCATTGCCTGTAATTGTGTGGGTTGTTTTCCTTGAATTGCCTAGCCTGGAGTATCCCAGTATTGCCTTAGCTGGAATTGTTTTACCTGGATATGCCTTACCTTGATTTGCCTTGCCTGGAAATGCCTAAGGTTGCATTGCCTGGATTTGCCTGCCTGACATTCCATGAAATGTCATTTTTTGGAATTGCCTTGTCTGAAATTGCCTTGAATTGTCTTACCTGGGATCGCCCTGCCTGGAATTTTCTTTCTCCTTGTTTAAAATTGCCTTGATTGAAATTGTCTGGAAAAGCCTTGCCTGAAATTGCCTTGATTGGAATTGCCTGAGGTTGCCTTGGCTGAAGTTGCCTGGAGTTGCCACTCCTGGAGTTTCCTCACCTGAAATTTCCTGGAAGTTTTTCAAGTCGAACTTTCTTGCCTCGAATTGCCTGTAGTTTCATTGTTTGTAATTGCCTTTCCTGAAATTGCCAAATAATTTTTTTTGGAATTTCATTTTTTGTAATTGCCTGGAATTGTTTTGCCTAACATTGTGTTTCCTGAATTTGCCTTGCCTGGAATTCCCTGCTGTTGAGTTTCCAGAAATTTTTCTATTTGGACATGCATGGAATTACCTAGCCAAAAATTGTGTTCTCTGGAATTGCCCATAACTTCCTTGCCTCGAATTGTCTTGCCTCGAACTCCTGGAATTGTTTTGGCTGGAGTTTCTTGGAAATGACTTGCCTAAAATTTCTCGCCTGGAATTGTCTGGAATTTTTTTTATATCGAATCACTTTGCCTAAAATTGCCTGAAATTGCCTTGCCTGGAATATTCTGGAATTGCCTTGGCTGAAATTGCCTGCAATTGCCATGTCTGGAAATGCTTTGCCTCGGATTGCTTAAAATACTTGTTCCTGGAATTGCATTGCATGTAATTGCCTAAAATTGCCTTGCCTGGAATTGCCTTCTTTGTAATTGCCTTGCTGAAATTGCCTTTCCTGAAATTGCCTGGAATTGCCATACCTGGAAGTGCGTTGCTTAGAAATGCCTGGAAATGCCTTGTCTAAATCTGCTTTTCGTGGAATTCCCTAGATTTGCCTTGCTAAGAATTGCCTTGCATGAAATTCCGTGTTTTTGAGTAGACTGGAATTGTTTTACCTAAAATTATTTTGACTTGAATTGCATGGAATTGCTTGCCTAAAATTACCTTGCCTTGAGTTGCCTGGAATTTCCTTACCTGATATTGTTTTGCCTGGTATTGCCCGGAAGTGCCTATCCTGGAATTGCTTTCTATATAATTGCCTTGCTGGAATGGCCTTTCCTGGAATTGCCTGGAATTGCTCTACCTGAAAGCACCTTGCCTGGAGATTGCTGGAATTGCCTTGCCTGAAGTTGCCTGGATTTGCCTTCCAGGAATTGTCTTGACTGGAATTGTTTGAAATTGTTTTACCTATAATTTTTTGGAGTTGTCTTGCCTGGAATTGCCTAAAATTGCCTTACCTGGAATGGCCTTACCTTTCCTAGCCTTGACTGAAATTGCTTTGCTTGGAAGTGTGTGGCCTGGAATTGCCTTGCCTAGACTTGCCTTGCTGAAATTTTATTGCCTGGAATTGCCTGGACTAAAATTACTCGTCTTGGATTTGCCTGCTATGTCCCTTTCTGGAATTGCCTTACAAACGATTGCCTTTCCTGAAGTTGCCTGAATTGCCAAGCTAAAACTTGTTTTGTCAAAAATTGTCTTTCCTGCAGTTGCCTCGCCAGGAATATTTTTTTCTGCATTTGACTTAAATTGCCTTGCATGGAATTGCCTTCCCTGGAATTGACTCACCTGAAATTGTCTTGCCTGCCTTCCTTTCTTTTAAAATGCGTTGCCTGGATTCGAATTGCTGGAAATCGCCTGGAATTGTCTTGCATGTAACTGCCTTGCCAGGAGTTGCACAGAGATACCTGGAATTACCTTGCCTATAATAGCATTCCTGGAAATTTTTTCAGGAAATTGCATGTCCTGAAATAATGTGAAGATGCTGTTTTTGAAATTTCATTGCCTGGAATTGTTTTGAATTTCATTGCTTAAAATGGCCTTCACTGGAATTGCCTAAAGATGCATTGCCTGGAATTGTGTCTCCTGGAATTGCCTAAAATTGCCTTGCCTAGAATCGCCTTGCCTTTTATTTTCTAAAGCTTACTTGTTCAAAATTGCCTTGACTAAAATTGCCTTGAAAAGCCTTGCCTGAAATTTCCTTGCTTGGAATTGCCTGAAGCTGTATTGGCTCGAATTGCCTTGGCTGGAGATGCCTGGAATTGCCCTTCCTAAAGTTTTCTTGCCTGTTATTTCCTGAAATGTTCTTGATTCTAGTTCCATTTTCAGGAGTTTCCTTGAGTTGTTTTATTTGGAATTGCCTGAAATTTCTTTATCTGGGATTGCATTGCCTGTAATTATGTGGAGTTGCTTTGCCTTGAATTGCCTTGCCTGGAGTATCCTGGAATTGCATTGCCTGGAATTGTTTTGCCTGGATATGTTTTGCCTTGAATTGCCTTACCTGGAAATGCTTAAACTTGCATTGCCTGGATTTGGATGCCTGACATTTTATGAAATAGCCTCTTCTGGAATTGCCTTGTCTGAAATTCCCTTTAATTGCCTTGCCTGGGATCACCCTGCCTGGAATTTTCTTGTTTCCTTGTTTAAAATTGCCTTGATTGAAATTGCCTGCAAAAGTCTTGCCGGAAATTGCCTTGATTGAAATTGCCTTGATTGAAATTGCCTGAAGTTGCCTTGGCTGGAGTTGCCTGGAATTGCCCTGCCTGGAGTTTTCTTACCTGGAATTTCCCTGGAAATATTCCGACTCGAATTTCCTAGCCTTGAATTGCCTTTCCTGAAATTGCCTAATAATTTTTATTAGGAATTTCATTTCCGGTGACTGCCTGAAATTTTTTGGCCTAACATTGTGTTTCCTGGATTTGCCTTGCCTGGAATTGCCTTCTGTTGACTTTTCAGAAATTATATATTTGGACGTGCGTGGAATGACCTAGCCAGGAATTGTGTTCTCTGGAATTGCCTGTAACTTCCTTGCCTGGCATTGTCTTGCCTCGAACTGGCTGGAATTGCCTTGGCTGGTGTTTCTTGGAAATGCCTTGCCTAAAATTCCTGGCCTGGAATTGTCTGGAATTTCCTTATATCGAATCTCTTTGCCTGGAATTGCCTGAAATTGCCTTGCCTGAAATATTCTGGAATTGTCTTGGCTGGAATTGCCTGCAATTGCCATGTCTGGAATTGCTTTGCCTTTGATGGCCTAAAATACCCATTCCTGGAATTGCATTGCATGTAATTGCCTGAAATTGCCTTGCCTGGAATTGCCTTCTTTATAATTGCCTTGCTGAAATTGCCTTTCCTGGAATTAACTGAAATTGCCATACCTGGAATTGCCTTGCTTAGAAATGCCTGGAAATGCCTTGTCTAAATCTGCTATTTCTGGAATTCCCTGGATTTGCCTTGCCAGAAATAACGTTGCATGAAATTGCCTGTCCTGGGGTTGACTGGCCTTGCCTTACCTAAAATTATTTTGACTTGAATTGGATGGAATTGCCTTGCCTAAAATTACCTTGCCTCGAGTTGCCTGGAATTTTCTTACCTGAAATTGTTTTGCCTGGGATTGTGTGGAATTGCCTTGCCTGGAATTGCCTTTTATATAATTGCCTTGCTGGAATGGCCTTTCCTGGAATTGCCTGGAATTGCTCTACCTGAAAGTGCCTTGCCTAGAAATTGCTGGAATTGCCTTGCCCAGAATTGCCTTGCCTATAATTATCTGCAGTTGCCTTGCCTGGAATCGCCTGGCCTTGTATTTCCTATTGTTGCGTTGTTGAAAATTGCCATAATTAAAATGGCCTTGTAAAGCCGTGCCTGAAATTTCCTCGCTTGGAATTCCCTTAAGTTGTATTGGCTCAAATTTCCTTGGCTGGAGTTGCCTGGAATTGCCTCGCCTAATCTTTTCGTTCCCTGTTATTCCCTGAAATGTTCTTGATACTAGTTCCAATTCCAGGAATTTCCTGGAGTTGCCTTATCTGGAATTGCCTTGCCTGATATTGCCTGGAATTTCTTTGACTGCAATGGCCTTTCCTAGAATTGCGTGGAATTGCCTTGTTTGGAAATGCCTGAAATTTTCATATCTGGGATAGCATAGCCTGTAATTGTGTGGAGTTGCTTTGTTTCAATTCTCTTGCCTGGAGTATTTTAAAATTTCCTTGGCTGCAATTGCTTTTCCTTGGATTGTCTAAAATACCGTTTCCTGGAATTACATTGCATATAATTGCCTGAAATTTTCTTTCCTGGAATTGCCTTCTTTATAATTGCCTTGCTGAAATTGCCTTTTCTGGAATTGCCTGGAATTGCCATACCTGGAAGTGCCTTGCTTATAAATGCCTGGAAATGACTTGTTTAAATCTGCTGTTCTAGGAATTCCCTGGATTTGCCTTGCCATGAATTGCCTTGAATGAAATTGCCTGTATTGGAGTAGACTGGAATTGCCTTACCTAAAATTATTTTGACTTGTATTGCATGGAATTGTCTTGCCTAAAATTACGTTGCCTCGAGTTGCCTGGAATTTTCGTACTTGAAATTGTTTTGCCTGGAATTCCCTTTTATATAATTGCCTTGCTGGAATGGCCTTTCCTGGAATTACCTTGTTTGGAATTGCCTGAAATTTAATTACCTGGGACTGCATTGCCTGTAATTGTGTGGAGTTGCTTCGGCCAGAATTGCCTTGCCTGGAGTATTCTGGAATTGGCTTGGGTGAAGTTGTTTTTCCTGGATATGCCTTGAGTGTAATTGCCTTGACTGGAAATGCCTAAAGTTGCATTGCCTGGATTTGCCATCCTGACATTCCATGAAATATCCTCTTCTGGCATTGCCTTGTATGAAATTGCCTTGAATTGCCTTGTCTGAAATTGCCTTGAATTGCCTTGCCTGGGATCGCCTTGCCTGGAGTTTTCTTGTTTTCTTGTTTAAAATTGCATTGATTAAAAGTGTCTGAAAAGCTTGCCTGAAATTGCCTTGATTTAAATTGCCTGAAGTTGCCTTGGTGGGAGTTGCCTTGAATTGAACTGCCTGGAGTTTCCTTACATGGAATTTCCTAAAAGTTTTTTGACTCGAATTTCCTTGCCTGGAATTTCCTGTAGTTGTATGGTCTTTAATTGCCTTTCCTGAAATTGCCTAATAATTTTAATTTTTTGAATTTCATTTCCTGTAATTGCCTGGAATTGTTTTGCCTCACATTGTGTTTCCTGGATTTGCTTTGCCTGGAATCGCTTGCTGTTGACGTTCCAGAAATTTTTTTATTTGGACATGCGTGGAATGACCTAGCCAGGATTTGTGTTCTCTGGAATTTTTCGTAACTTCCTTGCCTGGAATTCTCTTACCTCGAACTGGCTGGAATTGCCTTGGCTGGAGTTGCTTGGAAATGCCTTGCCTAAAATTCCTTGCCTGGAATGCTCTGGAATTTCCTTATATCGAATCTCTTTGTTTGGAATTGCCTAAAATTGCCTTGCCTGCAATATCCTGGAATTCCCTTGGCTGGAATTGCCTGCAATTGTTATGTCTGGAATTGCTTTGCATTGGATTGCCTAAAATACCTGTTCCTGGAGTTGCATTGCATGTAATTGCCTGAAATTGTCTTGCTGAAATTGCCTTTTTTATAATTGCCTTGCTGAAATTGCCTTTTCTTAAATTGCCTGGAATTGTCATACCTGGAAATGCCTTGCTTAGAAATGCCTGGAAATGCCTTGTCTAAGTCTGCTTTTCCTGTAATTCCCTGGATTTGCTTTGCCAGGAATTGCCTTGCATAAAATTGCCGGTCCTGGAATTGACTGGCATTGCCTTACCTAAAATTATTTTGACTTTAATTGAATGGAATTGCCTTACCTTAATTTGCCTTGCCTCGAGTTACCTGGAATTTTCTTACTTGAAATTGTTTTGCCGGGTATTGCCCAGAATTGCCTTGCCTAAATTTGCCTTTTATATAATTGCCTTGCTGGAATGGCCTTTTTTGGTATTGCCTGGAATTGCTCTACCTGAAAGTGCCTTGCCTAGAAATTGCTGGAATTGCCTTGCCTGAAACTGCCTTGCCTGAAGTTTCCTGGATTTGTCTTGCCAGAAATTGTCTTCTCTGGAATTGTTTGAAATTGCCTTGCCTGGAATTGCCTTGAGTATAATTTTCTAGAGATGCCTTGCCTGGAAATGTCTTGCCTGGAATTTGCAGAAATTATCTTGCCTTAAATTGCCTTGCCTTGTATATCCTGGAGTTTTCTTGTTTAAAATTGCCTTCATTAAAATGGCCTTCAAAAGCCTTGCATGAAATTTCCTCTCTCGGGATTGCCTGAAGTTGTATGGGCTCGAATTGCCTTGGCTGGAGTTGCCTGGAATTTCCCTGCCTAAACTTTTCTTGACTGTTATTCCCTGAAGTGCTCTTGATTCTAGTTCCATTTCCAGGAATTTCCTGGAGTTGCCTTATCTGGAATTGCCTTGCCTGATATTGCCTGGAATTTTCTTTATTGCAATGGCCTTTCCTGGAATTGCCTGGAATTGCCTTTTTGGAATTGCCTGAAATTTCCATACCTGGGATTGTATGCCTGTAATTGTGTGGAGTTGCTTTGCCTTGAATTGCCTTGCCTGGCGTATCCTGAAATTGCCTTGCCTGGAATTGTTTTGCCTGGATATGCCTTGCCTGCAATTGCCTTGCCTGGAAATGCCTAAAGTTGCATTGCCTGGATTTGCCTTCCTGACATTCCATGAAATAGCCTCTTCTGGAATTGCCTTGTCTGAAATTGCCTTGAATTGCCTTGCCTGGGATCGCCCTGCCTGGAATTTTCTTGTTTTCTTGTTTAAAATTGCATTGATTAAAAATGTCTGAAAAGCTTGCCTGAAATTGCCTTGATTTAAATTGCCTGAAGTTGCCTTGGTGGGAGTTGCCTTGAATTGAACTGCCTAAAGTATCTGGACCTGGAATTTTCTGGAAGTTTTTCCACTCGAATTTTCTTGCCTGGAATTGCCTGTAGTTGCGTTGTCTGTAATTGCCTTTCCTGAAATTGTCTAATAATTTTTTTCGGAATATTTTTTCCTATAATTGCCTGGAATTTTTTTGCCTATCATTGTGTTTTCTGAATTTGCTTTGCCTGGAATTGCCTGCTGTTGACTTTCCAGGAATATTTCAATTTGGACATGTGTAATATGTCCTAGCCAGGAATTGTGTTCTCTGGAATTGCTTGTAACTTCCTTGCCTGAAATTGTCTTGCCTCGAACTGGCTGGAATTGCCTTGGCTGCCGTTGCTTGGAAATGCCTTGCCTAACATTTCTTGCCTGGAATTGTCTCGAATTTCCTTATGTCAAATCTCTTTCCCTGGAATTGCCTAAAACTGCCTTGCCTGGAATATCCTAGAATTGCCTTGGCTGGAATTGCCTGTAATTGCCATGTCTGTAATTGCTTTGCCTTGAATTGCCTAAAATACCTGTTTCTGGAATTGCATTTCATGTAATTGCCTGAAATTGCTTTGCCTGAAACTGCCTTCTTTATAATTGCCCTGCTGAAATTGCCTTTCCTGGAATTGCCTGGAATTGCCATACCTGGAAGTGCCTTGCTTAGAAATGCCTGAAAATCCCTTGTCTAAATCTGCTTTTTCAGGAATTCCCTGGATTTCTCTTGTCAGAAATTGCCTTACATGAAATTGCCTGTTCTGGAATTGTCTGGCAATGCCTACCTAAAATTATTTTGACTTGAATTGCATTGAATTTTCTTGCCTAAAATTACCTTGTGTCGAGTTGCCTGGAATTTTTTTACCTGAAATTGTTTTGCCTGGTATTTCCCGGAATTGCCTTGCCTGGAATTGCCTTCTATATAATTGACCTGCTGGAATTTCCTTTCCTGGAATTGCCTGGAATTGCTCTACCTTAAAGTGTCTTGCCTAGAAATTGCTGGAATTGCCTTGCCTAAACTGCATTGCCTGAAGTTGCCTGGATTTGCCTTGCCAAATATTGTCTTGCCTGTAATTGCTTGAAATTGCCTTGCCTGGAATTGCCTTGCCTATAATTTTGCGGAGTTGCCTTGCCTGAAATTGCCTTCCCTGGAATTGCCTAAAATTGTTTTACCTAGAATCGCCTTGCGTTGTATTTCCTAGAGTTTCCTTGTGTAAAATTGCATTGATTAAAATGGCCTTGAAAAGCCTTGCCTGTAATTTTCTCACTTGGAATTGCCTGAAGTTGTATTGGCTCGAATTGCCTTAGCTGAATTTGCCTGGATTTGCCCTGCCTAAACTTTTTTTGCCTGTTATTTTCTGAAATATTCTTGATTATACTTCCATTTCCAGGAATTTCCTGGAGTTACCTTATCTGGAATTGCCTTGCCTGATATTGCCTGGAATTTCCTAGACTGCAATGGCCTTTCCTGGAATTGCCTGGTTTGAAATTCACTGAAATTTCCTCACCTGAAATTGCATTGCCTGTAATTGTGTGGAGTTGCTTTGCCTTGAATTGCCTTGTTTGGAGTATCCTGGAATTGCCTTGCCTGGAATTGCGTTGCCTGGAAATGCCTAAAGTTGCATTGCCTGGATTTGCCTGCCTGACATTCCATGAAATAGCCTCTCCTGGAATTGCCTTGTCTGAAATTGCCTTGAATTGTCTTTCCTGAGATCTCCCTGCCTAAAATTTTCTTGTTTCCTTATTTTAAATTGCCTTGATTGAAATTGCCTGGAAAGCCTTGCCTGAAATTGCCTTGATTGGAATTGCCTGAAGTTCCCTTGGCTGAAGTTGCCTGGAATTGCCCTGCCTGGAGTTTCCTTACCTGGAATTTCCTGGAAGTTTTTCGAGTCGAATTTTCTTGCCTCGAATTGCCTGTAGTTTCATTGTTTGTAATCGCCTTTCCTGAAATTGCCTAATAATATTTTTTTGGAATTTCATTTTTTGTAATTGCCTGGAATTGTTTTGCCTAACACTGTGTTTTCGGGATTCGCCTTGACTGGAATGGCCTGCTGTTTACTTTCCAAATTTTTTTTTATTTGGACATGCGTGGAATGACCTAGCCAGGAATTGTGTTCTCTGGAATTGCCCATAATTGTCTTGCCTCGAACTTGCTGGAATTGCCTTGCCGGGAGTTTCTTGAAAATGCCTTGCCTAAAATTTCTTGCCTAGAATTGTCTGGAATTTCCTTATATTGAATTCCTTTGCCTGGAATTGCCTAAATTTCCCTTTACTGGAATATCCTGGACTTGCCTTTGCTGGAATTGCCTGCAATTGCCATGTCTGGAATTGCTTTGCCTTGGATTGCCTAAAATACCAGTTCCTGGAATTGCATTGCATGTAATTGCCTGAAATTGCCTTGCCTGGAATTGCCTTCTTTATAATTGCCTTGCTGAATTTGCCTTTCCTGGAATTGCCTCGAATTGCAATACCTGGAAGTGCCTTGCTTAGAAATGCCTGGAAATGCCGTGTCTAAATCTGCTTTTCCTTTAATTCCCTGGAATTGCCTTGCCAGGAATTGCCTTGCATGGAATTGCCTGTCGTGGAGTTGACTAGAATTGCCTTACCTAAAATTATTTCGACTTGAATTGCATGGAATTGCCTTGCCTAAAGTTACCTTGCCTCGAGTTGCCTGGAATTTTCTTACCTGAAATAGTTTTACCTGGTAATGCCCGGAATTGCCTTGCTTGGAATTGCCTTCTATATAAGTGCCTTGCTGGAATGGGCTGGAATTGCTCTACATAAAAGTGCCTTGCCTAGAAATTGCAGAAATTTCCTTGACTGAAACTGCCTTGTGTGAAGTTTTCTGGATTTGCATTGCCAGGAATTGTCTTGCCTGGAATTGTTTGAAATTGCCTTGCCTAGCATTGCCTTGCCTATAATTTTATGGAGTTGTCGTTCCTGGAATTGCCTGGAATTGCCTTGTTTGGAATTGCCTGAAATATCCTTACGTGGGATTGCATTGCCTGTAAATGTGTGTAGTTGCTTTGCCTTGAATTGCCTTGCCTGGAATATTTTGAAATTGCCTTGCCTGGAGTTGATTTGCCTGGATATGCCTTGCCTGGAATTGCCTTGCCTGGAATCGCCTTGCCTGGAATTGCCTCAAATTGCCTTGCCTAGAATCGCCGTGCCTTGTATTTTCTAAAGTTTCCTTGTTTAAAATTGCCTTGATTAAAATAACCTTGAAAAGCCCTGCCTGAAATTTTCTCGCTTGGAATTGCCTGAAGTTGTATTGGCTCTAATTGCCTTGGCTGGAGTTGCCTGGAATTGCCCTGCTTAAACTTTTCTTGCCTTTTATTCCCTGAAATGTTCTTGACTCTAGTTCCATTTTCAGATATCTCCTGAAGGTGCCTTATCTTGAATTGCCTTGCCTGATATTGCCTGAAATTTCCTTGACTGCAATGGCCTTTCCTGGAATTGCTTGGAATTGCCTTGTTTGGAATTTCCTGAAATGTTTCTACCTGAGATTGCATTGCCTGTAATTGTGTGGAGTTGCTTTGCCTTGAATTGCCTTGCCTGGAGTATCCTGAAATTGCCTTGCTTGGAATTGTTTTGCCTGGATATGCCTTGCCTGGAAATGCCTAAAGTTGCATTGCCTGGATTTGCCTGCCTGACATTCCATGAAATAGCCTCTCCTGGAATTGCCTTCTCTGAAATTGCCTTGAATTGCCTTGCGTGGGATTGCCCTGCCTGGAATTTTCTTGTTCCCTTGTTTAAAATTGCCTTGATTGAAATTGCCTGAAAGAGCCTTGCCTGAAATTGCCTTGATTGGAATTGCCTGAAGTTGCCTTGGCTGGAGTTGCCTGGAATTGCCCTGCCTGAAGTTTCACTACCTGGAATTTCCTGGAAGTTCTTCGACTCGAATTTCCTTGCCTGGGATTGCCTGTAGTTGCATTGTCTGTAATTGCCTTTCCTGAAATTTTCTAATAATTTTTTTTTGGAATTTTATTTACTGTAATTTCCTGGAATTGTTTTGCCTAACATTGTGTTTCCTGGATTTGTCTTGCCTGGAATTGCCTGCTGTTTACTTTCCAAATACTCTTTATTTCGACATGAGTGGAATGACCTAGCCAGAAATTGTGTTCTCTGAAATTGCTCGTAACTTCCTTGTCTTGAATTGTCTTGCCTCGCACTGGCTGGAATTGCCTTGCATAAAATTTTTTTGCCTGGAATTGTCTGGAATTTCCTTATATAGAATCTCTTTGCCTGGAATATTCTGAAATTGCCTTGCCTTGTATATCCTGGAATTGCCTTGGCTGAAATTGCCTGCAAGTGCCATGTCTCGAATTTCTTTGCCTTGGATTGCCTAAAATACTCATTCCTGAAATTGCATTGCATGTAATTGCCTGAAATAGCCTTGCCTGGAATTACCTTCTTTATAATTGCCTTGCTTAAATTGCCTTTTCTGGAATTGCCTGGAATTGCTACACCTGGTAGTGCGTTGCTTAGAAATGCCTAGAAATGCCTTGTCTAAATTTGCTTTTTCTGGAATTTCCTGGATTTGCCTTGCAAGGAATTGCCTTGCATCAAATTGCCTGTCCTGAAGTTGACTGGAATTGCCTTACCTAAAATTATTTTGACTTAAATTGCATGGAATTGCCTTGCCTAAAATTACGTTGCCTCGATTTGCCTGGAATTTTCTTACCTGAAATTGTTTTGCCTGGTATTGCCCTGGATTGCCATGCCTGAAATTGCCTTTTATATAATTGCCTTGCTGGAATGGCCTTTTCTGTAATTGCCTGGAATTGCTCTACCTGAAAGTGCCTGGCCTAGAACTTGCTTGAATTGTCTTGCCTGAAACTGCCTTGCCTGAAGTTGCCTTGATTTGCCTTGCCAGGAATTGTCTTGCCTGAAATTGTTTGAAATTGCCTCGCCTGGAATTGCCTTTCCTATAATTTTTTGGAGATGCCTTGCCTGGAATGGCCTGAAATTGTTTTGCCTAGAATCGCCTTGCTTTGCATTTCCTAAAGTTTCCTTGTTTAAAATTGTCTTGATTAAAATGACCTTTAAAAGCCTTGCCTGAAATTTCCTTACTTGGAATTGCCTGAAGTTGTATTGGCTCAAATTGCCTTGGCTTGAGTTGCCTGGAATTGCCCTGCTTAAACTTTTCATGCCTTTTATTTCCTGAAATTTTCTTGATTCTAGTTCCATTTCCAGAAATTTTCTGGAGTTGCCTTATCTGGAATTGCCTTGCCTTATATTGCCTGGAATTTCCTTGATTGCAATGGCCTTTTCTTGAATTGCCTGGAATTGCCTTGTTTGGAATTTCCTGAAATTTTCTTACCTGAGATTGCATTGCCTGTAATTGTGTGAAGTTGCTTTGTTTTGAATTGCCTTGCCTGGAGTATCATGGAATTGCCTTGCTTGGAATTGTTTTGCCTGGATATGCCTTGCATGAAATTGCTTTGCATGAAATTGCCTTGCCTGAAAATGCCCAAAGTAGCATTTCCTGGATTTGCCTGCCTGACATTTCATGAAATAACCTCTTCCGGAATTGCCTTGTCTGAATTTGCCTTGAATTGCCTTGCCTGGGATCGCCCTGCCTGGAATTTACTTGTTTTCTTGTTTAATATTGCCTTGATTAAAATTGCCTGGAAAAACTTTGCCTGAAATTGCCTTGATTGGAATTGCCTGAAGTTGCCTTGGCTGGAGTTGCCTGGAATTGCCCTGCCTGGAGTTTCCTTACCTGGAATATTTTGGAAGTTTTTCGACTCGAATTTCCTTTCCTGAATTGCCTGTAGTTGCGTTGTTTGTCATTGCCTTTCCTGAAATTGCCTAAGAAATTTTTTTTTAATTTTATGTCCTGTAATTGCCTGGAATTGTTTTGCCCAACATTGTGTTTCCTGGGTTTGCCTTGCCTGGGATTGCCTGCTGTTGACTTTTCAAAAATTTTTATATTTGGACATGCGTGGAATGACCAAGCCAGGAATTATGTTCTCTGGAATTGCTCATAACTTTCTTGCCTGGAATTGTCTTGCCTCGAACTGGCTGGAATTGCCTTGGCTGGAGTTGCTTGGAAATGCCTTGCCTAAAATTTCTTGCTTGGAATTGTCTGGAATCTCCTTATATCGAATCTTTTTGCCTGAAATTGCCTTACCTGGAATATCCTGTAATTGCCTTGGCTGGAATTGCCTGCAATTGTCATGTCTGGAATTGCTTTTTCTTGGATTGCCTTAAATACCCGTTCCTGGAATTGAATTGCACGTAATTGCCTGAAACTGCCTTGCCTGGAATTGCCTTCTTTATAATTGCCTTGCTGAAATTCCCTTTCTTGGAATTGCCTTGCTTAGAAATACCTGGAAATGCCTTGTCTAAATCTGCTTTTTCTGGAATTCCGTGGATTTGCCTTGCCAGGAATTGCCTTGCATGACATTGCCTGTCCTGGAATTGACTGGCATTGCCTTACCTAAGATTTTTTGACTTGAATTGCATGAAATTGCCTTCCCTTAAATTACCTTGCCTCGAGTTGCCTGGAATTTTTATACCTTGAATTGTTTTACCTGGTATTTCCCGGAATTTCCGTGCCTGAAATTGCCTTCTATATAATTGCCTTGCTGGAATGGCCTTTCCTGGAATTGCCTGGAATTTTTCTACCTGAATGTGCCTTGCCTAGAAATTGCTGGAATTGCGTTGCCTGAAATTGCCTTGCCTGAAGTCGCCTGGATTTGTCTTGCCAGGAATTTTTTTGCCTGTAGTTGTTTGAAATTGCCTCGCCTGGAATTGCCTTGCGTATAATTTTCTGAAGTTGCCTTGCCTGGAATTGTTTTGCTTGGAATTGCCTGAAATTGCCTTGCCTGGAATGGCGTTACCTATCCTTGTCTTTTCTGAAATTGCTTTGCTCGGAAGTGTGTGGCCTGGAATTGCCTTGCCTAGACTTGCCTTGCTGAAATTTCATTGCCTGGAATCGCCTGGAATTGTCTGGCCTGGATTTTTTCTGCATCCTATTGTTTTGCTGGAAATTGCCTCGCCTGGAATTGTTATTCCAGTAATTGCCTTCCCTGGAATTGTTTAGGACTTCCTTGACTATATTTAGTTAGCCTCGAATTGCCTGAAATTGCCTTGCCTGGAATTGCCAAGAATGGCCTTACCTGGAATTACCATTTCTGATTTTGCCTTGAATTATTTTGCCTGGAATTGTTTTGCCTGGTGTTGAATAAATTTTCCTTACCTGGAATTCTTGTTACTTGTCTTGCCTGGAATTTCCTTGCCTAAAATTACCTTACATCGAATTGCCTGAAATTTTCTCACCTGAAATTATTTTGCCTAAAATTGTTTGGAATTGCCTCTCCTGGAATAGCCTGAAATTGCCTTGCCTGAAAGTTTTTGGAATTGCCTTCTTTATAATTGCATTGCTGGAATTGACTTTCCTGGAATTGCCTGGAATTACTCTACCTTAAAGTGCCTTACCTAGAAATTCTTGGAATTGTCTTGCCTGAAACTGCTCTGCCTGACGTTGCCTGAATTTGCATTGCCAGAAATTGTTTTTCCTGGAATTCCTGGAATTGCCTTGCCTATAATTTTGTAGAATCGCCTTGCCTGGAATTGCCTCGCCTGGATTTGCCTGAAATTGCCTTTCCTGGAATGGCCTTACCTATCCTTGCCTTTGCTGAAATTGCTTTGCTTGGAAGTGTGTGGCCTGGAATTGCGTTGCCTAGACTTGCCTTGTTGAAATTCCATTGCCTGGAATTGCCTGGACTAAAATTACTCATCTTGGATTTGCCTGGTATTTCCTTGCCTGGAATTGCCTTGCCACAGATTGCCTTTCATGAAATTGCCTGGTATTGCTTAGCCAAAATTTGCATTGTTGGGAATGGCCTTGCCTGTGGTTGCCTTGCCAGGAATTTTCTTTTCTGCAATTGACTGAAATTGCTCTTCATGGAATTGCCTTTTCTGGAATTGCCTTGCCTGCCTTCCTTTCTTTTGAAATCCGTTGCCTCGATTTGACTTGCCTGAAATTGCCTGGAATTTCTTGCCTGTAATTGCCTTGCCAGGATTTGCACAGAGATACCTGAAGTTACCTTGTTTATATGAACCTTGCCTGGAAACTTTTTCCTGGAATTGCCTTGCCTGGAATAATGTGGAGATGCCTTTTTAGAATATGCATAGCCTGGAATTGTTCATAATTGCCTTGCCTGAAATGGCCTTCCCTAGAATTGCCTAAAGATGCATTGCCTGGAAATGCCTTGCCTGGAATTCCCTGAAATTGCTTTGCCTGGAATTGCCTTGCCTAAAATTGCCTGGGATTTCCTTGCCTGGAATTGCCTTGCCTGACATTTTTTGGAGTTTTTTTTGTTTAAAATTTCCTTGATTGAATTTGTCTAGAACAGCTTTTTCTGAAATTGCCTTGCCTGGAATATCCTGATATATTTTGCCTGGAATTGCATTGCCTGTAATTGCCTGGAATTGCATGGCCTGGAATTTTTTTGCACAAAATTGTGTTGCCGTAAATTGCCTTGCCTGGAATTGCTTGGGACTTCCTTGACTATAATTACTTTGCCTCGAATTGCGTGGAATTTTATTGTCTAGCATTGCCGGGAATGGCCTTGCCTTTAAATACCTTTCCTGAGTTTGCCTGGAATTGCCTCGAATGGAATTACCTTGCCTGGAGTTGTCTTGACTTGCTTTGCCGAAAGTTGCCTTACCTGGAATTGCCTGGCCTGTCATTACCTGAAATTTCTTGCCGGGAATCGCCTTGCCTGAAATTGCTTGGAATTGCCTGGAATTTCCTTGCCCGAAATCGCCTTGCCTGGAATTCTTTTGCCTGGAAAATTTTTGCCTAAAATTGCCTTGCCTAAAATAACGTGGAGTAGCATTGCCTGGAATTGTTTTGCCTGGAATTGTTTGGATTTGCCTTACCTGGAATTGCCTGAAATTTCCTTGCCTAGAACCCCCTTGCCTTGTTTTTCCTAAAGATTCTTTGTTTAAAATTGCCTTGATTAAAATGACCTTGAAAAGCCTTGCCTGAAATTTCCTTGCTTGAATTTGCCTGAAGTTGTATTGGCTCGAATTGTGTTGGCTGGAGTTGCCTGGAATTGCCCTGGCTGAAATTTTCTTGCCTGTTATTTCCTGAAATGTTCTTGATTCTAGTTCCCTTGCCAGGAATTCCGGGACTTGCCTCATCTGGAATTGCCTTGCCTGTTATTGCCTGGTATTTCCTTGACTGGAATTGCCTTGTTTGGAATTGCATGAAATGTCTTAACCTGGGATTGCATTGCCTGTAATTGTCTGGAGTTGCATTGCATTGAATTGCATAGCCTGGAGTATCCTGGAATTGCCTTGCGTGGAATTATTTAGCCTGGATTTGCCTTGCCTGGCATTGCACTGCCTGGAATTGCCTAAAGTTGCATTGCCTGGATTTGCCTGCCTGAAATTCCATGAAATAGCCTCTTCTAGAATTGCCTTGTCTGAAATTGCCTTGAATTGCCTTGCCTGGAATCACCTTCCCTGGAATTTTCTTGTTTTCTTGTTTAAAATTAACTTGATTGAAATTGCCTGGAAAAGCCTTGTCTAAAATTGCCTAGCTTGGAATTGCCTGAAGTTGCCTTGGCTGGAGTTGTCTGGAAGTGCCCTGCCTGGAGGTTTCTTACCTGGAATTTCCTGAAAATTTTTCGACTCGAATTTTCTTGCCTGGAATTGTCTGTAGTTGCATTGTCTGTAATTGCCTTACCTGAAATTGCCTATCCTGAAATTGCCTAAAATTTCCTTATCTGTAATTTTATTTTTTGTAATTGCATGGAATTGTTTTGCCTAAAATTGTCTTTCCTGGATTTGCCTTGCCTGGAATTGCCTGCTGTTGACTTTCCAGAAATTTTTTTATTTGGACATGCGTGGAATGACCTGGCCAGGAATTGTGTTTACTGGAATTGCCCGGAACTTCCTTGACTGGAATTGTCTTGCCTCGAACTGGCTGGAATTGTTTTGGCTGGAGTTGATTGGGAATGCCTTGCCTAAAATTTTGTTTCCTGGAATTGTCTGGAATTTTCTTACATCGAATCTCTTTGACTGGAATTGCCTAAAATGACCTTGCCTGGAATAGTCTGGAATTGCCATGCCTGGAATTGCCTGCAATTGCCTTGTCTGGAATTGCTTTGCCTTAGAGTGCCTAAAATACCAGTTCCTGGAATTGCATTGCATATAATTGCCTGAAATTGCCTTGCCTGGAATTGTCTTGCCTTTAATTGGGTTGCCTCATATTGCCTGGCTGAAAATTTCCTGAAATTGCCTTGCCTGTAATTGCATTACCTGGGCTTGCCTGGAATTTCTTGCCTGGAATTGCCTTACAAGGAATTGCCTTGCATGGAATTGCCTGGGACTTCCTTGACTGGAATTTCCTTGCATCAAATTCTTGTAATTGACTTGTTTAGAATTCCCTTGCCTGAAATTGCCTGTAATAGCACTGCCAGAAATTGCCTTGCCTGAATACGTATGGAATTTCCTTGCCTGGAAATGCCTTGGCTGGAATTGCCTAAATTTGTTTAGCCCGCAATTGCCTTGCTTGAATTTGTTTTGAACTGCCTTCCCTGGAATTGTTTTGCCTGGAGTTGACAGATATTGCCTTACCTGGAATTATTTTCACTTCTCTTGCCTGGAATTGCCTCGCCTAAAATTACCTTACTTCGAATTGCCTGGAATGTCCTCACCTGATATTATTTTGCCTGGAATTGCCCGGAACTGCCTTTCCTGAAATAGCCTGAAATTGCCTTGCCTACAATTGCCTGCAATTTCCTTCTTTATAATTGCTTGGCTGAAATTGCCTTTCCTGGAATTGCCTGGAATTGCCTTACCTGGAAGTGCCTTGCTTAGAAATGCCTGGAATTGCCTTGCCTAAAACTGCTTTTCCTGGAATTGCCTGGATTTGCCTTGTTCGAAATTGCCTTACCTGGAATTACTTCCACTTGAATTGCTTGGAACTACCTTGCCTAAAATTACCTTGCCTCGAATTGCCTGGAATGTTCTCACCTGAAATTGTTTTGCCTGGTATTGCCCGGAATTGCCTTGCCTGGTATTGCCTTCCATATAATTGCCTTGCTGGAATTGCCATTTTTGGAATTGCCTGGAATTGCTCTACCTGAAAGTGACTTGCCTAGAAATTGCTGGAATTGGCTTCCCTGAAACTGCTTTGCCCGAGGTTGCCTGAATTTGCCTTGGAAGGAATTGCCTTGCCTGGAATTGCCTGAAATTGCCTTGCCTATAATTTTCTGGAGTTGCCTTGCCTGGAATTGCCTGAAATTGCCTTTTCTGGAATAGCCTTACCTATCCTTGCCTTTTCTGAAATTGCTTTGCTTGGAAGTGTGTGGCCTGGAATTGCCTTGCCTAGACTTGCCTTGCTGAAATTCCATTGCCTGAAATGGCCTGGACTAAAATTACTCATCTTGGATGTGCCTGGTATGTCCTCGCCTGAAACTGCCTTGCCTGACATTGCCTGAATTTGCCTAGCCAGAAATTTTCATGCCTGGAATTGCATAAAGTTGGCTTGCATGAAATTGCTTGCCTACAATTGCCTGGAGTTGCCATGCCTGGAATTGCCTTGCCTATAATTTTCTGGAGTTGCCCCGCCTGGAATTGCCTTGCCTGAAATTGCCTTGCCTGGAATGTCCTTACCTATCCTTGCCTTTTCTGAAATTGCTTTGCTTGGAAGTGTGTGGCCTGGAATTACCTCGCCTAGACTTGCCTTGTTCAAATTCCATTGCCTGGAATTGCCTGGACTAAAATTACTCATCTTGGATTTGCCTGGTATGTCCTTGCCTGGAATTGCCTTGCGAAAGATTGCCTTTTCTGAAATTGCCTGGAATTGCCTAGCCAAAACTTGCCTTGTCGGGAATTGCCTTGCCTGCAGTTGCCTCACCAGGAATTTTCTTTTCTGCAATTGACTAAAATTGCCTTTCATGGAATTGCCTTTTTGGAATTGACTTGCCTGAAATTGCCTTGCCTGCCTTCCTTTCTTTTGAAATGAGTTGCCTGGATTTGACTTGCCTGAAATCGCCTGGAATTGTCTTGACTGTAATTGCCTTGTCAGGAGTCGCACACAGATTCCTGGAATTACCCTGCCTGGAAACTGTTTCCTGGAATTGCCTTGCCTGAAATAATGTGGAGATGCCTTTTTAGGAATTGTATTGCCTGGAATTGTTTGTAATTGCCTTGCCTGAAATGGCCTTTCCTGGAATTGCCTAAAGATGCCTTGACTGGAATTGCCTTGCCTTGAATTTCCTGAAATTGCCTTGGCTGGCATTGCCTTGCCTGAAATTGCCTGGGATTGCCTTACCTGGAATTGCCTTGCCTAAAAAGCTTTGGAGTTTTTTTGTTTAAAATTGCCTTGATTGAAATTGCCTGGAAAAGCCTTTTCTGAAATTACCTTGCCTGAAATGTCCTGATGTATTTTGCCTGGAATTGCATTGCCTGTAATTCCCTGTAATTGCCTGGAATGATATTTTTCTGCATAGAATTGTGTTGCCAGAGGATTCCTTGACTGCAATTGCCATACAGGAAATTGCCTTGCCTGGAATTGCTTGGGGATTTCTTGACTTAAATTAATTTGCCTCGAATTGCCTGGAATTGCCTTACCTGGAATTGCCAGGAATGGCCTTGCCTGGAATTACCTTTCCTCAGTTTGCCTGGAATTGCCTCAAATGGAACTGCCTTGCCTGGAATTACTTGGCCTGTTATTACCTGAAATTTCTTGCCAGGAATTGCCTTGCCTGGAATTTCCTTGCCTGAAATCGCCTAGTTTGGAATTGCTTGGCCTGGAAATTTTTGCCTGAAATTCCCTTGCCTAAAATAACGTGGAGTAGCATTGCCTGGAATTGTTTGGATTTGCCGTGCCTGGAATTGCCTGAAATTGCCTTGCCTAGATGGCCTTGCCTTGTGTTTCCTAATGTTTTTTTGTTTAAAATTGCCTTCATTAAAATGGCATTGAAAAGCCTTGCCTAAAATTTCCTTGCTTGGAATTGCCTAAAGTTGTATTGGCTCGAATTGAGTTGGCTGGAGTTGCCTGAAATATCCCTGCCTGGAATTTTCTTGCCTGTTATTTTTTAAATGTTCTTGATTCTAGTTCCATTTCCAGGAATTGCCTAGAATTGCCTTCTCTGGAATTGCCTTGCCTGTTATTGCCTGAAATTTCCTTCACTGGAATTGCCTTTCCTGGAATTGCCTTGTTTGAAATTGCCTGAAATAACCTTACCTGAAATTGCATTGCCTGTAATTGTCTGGAGTTGCTTTGCATTGAATTGCCTTGCCTGGAGTATCCTGGAATTTCCTTGCCTGGAATTGTTATGCCTGAATTTGCCTTGCCTCGAATTGCCTTGCCTGGAATTGCCTAAAGTTGCATTGCCTCGATTTGCCTACCTGAAATTCCATGAAATACCTTTTTCTGGAATTGCCTTATCTGAAATTGCCTTGAACTTCCTTGCCTGGAATCGCCTTGCCTGGAATTTCCTTCTTTTCTGGCTTAAAATTGCCTTGATTGAAATTGCCTGGAAAAGCCTGGCCTGAAATTGCCTTGCTTGGAATTGCCTGACGTTGCCCTGGCTGGAGTTACCTGGAATTGCCCTGCCTGTAGTTTCCTTAGGTGGAAATTTTTCTACTCAAATTTCCTAGCCTGGAATTGCCTGTAGTTGCGATGTCTGTAATTGCCTTACGTAAAGTTGCCTTTCCTGAAATTGCATAAAACTTTCTTTTTTTGAATTTCATTTCCTGTAATTTCCTGGAATTGTTTTGCCTAAAGTTATGTTTCCTGGATTTGCCTTGCCTGGAATTGCCTGCCGTTGACTTTCCGAAATTTTTTTATTTGGACATGCGTGGAATGACCTAGCCAGGAATTGTGTTTTCTGGAATTGCCCACAACTTCCTTGCCTGGAATTGTCTTACCTCGAACTGGGTAAAATTGCCTTGGCTGGGGTTGCTTGGAAATGCCTTGCCTAAAATGTCATTGCCTGGAATTGTCTGGAGTTTCCTTACATCGAATCTCTTTGCCTGGAATTGCCTGAAATTGCCTTGCCTGGAATTTCCCTGCCTGGAATAGCCTGGAATTGCCTTGCCTGGAATTGCCTGCAGTTGCCTTGTCTGGAATTGCTTTGCTTGGATTGCCTAAAATACCCGTTCCTGGAATTTTATTGCATTTAGTTGCCTGAAATTGCCTTGCCTGGAATTGCCTTGCCTTGAATTGGGTTGCCTGATATGCCTTACTAGGAATTGCCTGGCATGAGATTGCCTGGAACTTCCTTGACTGGAATTGCCTTGCATAAAATCGCTTGTAATTGACTTGTTTAGAATTCCCTTGCCTGGAATTGACTGGAATGGCATTGCCAGAAATTGCCTTGCCTGAATTTGCATGAAATTTCCTTGCCTGGAATTGTTTTGCCTGCAATGGCCTTGCCTGAATTTGCCTTGAATTGCCTTTTCTGGAATTGCCTTGCTTGGAGTTGACTGAAATTGCCTTACTTGGAATTATTTTTACTTATCTTGCCTGGAATTGCCTTGCCTAAAATTACCTTACCTCGAATTTCCAGGAATTTTCTCACCTAAAATTATTTTGCCTGGAATTGTACGGAATTTTCTTTTCTGGAATAGCCTGAGATTGCCTTGCCTGCAATTGCCTGGAATTGCCGTCTTTATAATTGCTTCTCTGAAATTGCCTTTCCTGGAATTGCCTTACCTGGAAGTGCCTTGCTTAAAAATGCCTGAAATTGCCTTCCCTAAAACTTCTTTTTCTGGAATTGCCTGGATTTGCCTTGCCAGGAATTGCCTTGCCTGGAATTGCCTAAAGTTGCATTGCCTGGATTTGCCTGCCTGAAATTCCATGTAATAGCCTCTTCCGGAATTGCCTTGTCTGAAATTGCCTTGAATAGCCTTGCCTGGAATCGGCTTGCCTGGAATTTCCTTGTTTCCTTGTTTAAAATTGCCTTGATTGAAATTGCCTTGAAAAGCCTTGCCTGAAATTGACTGGCTTGGAATTGCCTGAAGTTGCCTCAGCTGGAGTTGCCTGGAATTGCCCTGCCTGGAATTTCCTTACCTGGAAAATTTTTGACTCGAATTTCCCTGCCTGGAATTGCCTGTAGTTGCGTTGTCTGTAATTGCCTTACCTGAAATTGCCTTTCCTGAAATTGCGTATAATTTCCTTTTTTTGAATTTTGTTTCTTTTAATTGCCTGGAATTGTTTTGCCTAAAATTGTGTTTTCTGAATTTGCCTTGCCTGGAATTGCCTGCTGTTCACTTTCGAGAAATTTTTTTATTTCGACATGAGTGGAATGACCTAGCCAGGAATTGTGTTTTCTGAAATTGCCCAAACTTCCTTGCCTGGATTTGTCTTTCCTCGAACTGGCTGGAATTGTCTTGGCTGGAGTTGCTTGGAAATGCCTTGCCTAAAATTTTTCTTTTCTGGAATTATCTGGAGTTTTCTTACATCGAATCCCTTTGCCTGAAATTGCCTGGAATTGCCTTGCCTTGAATTGCCTTGCCTGGAATAGCCTGAAATGGCCTTGCCTGGAATTGCCTGCAATTGCCTTGTCTGGAATTGCTTTTCTTTCGATTGCCTAAAATACCCGTTCCTGGAATTGCATTGCATGTAATTGCCTGAAATTGCCTTGCCTGGAATTGACTTCCCTTGAATTGGTTTGCCTGATATTGCCTTGCCGAAAATTTCCTGAAATTGCCTTGCCTGGAATTGCATTACCTGGACTTGCCTGGAATTGTCTGTCCTGGAGTTGAGTGGAATTGCCTTACCCGGAATTATTTTGTCTTGAATTGCTTGGAATTGCCTTGCCTAAAATTACCTTGCCTCGAATTACCTGGAAATTACTTACCTGAAATTGTTTTGCCTGGTATTGCCCGGAATTGCCTTGCCTGGAATTGCCTTCTATATAATTGCCCTGCTGAAATTGCCTTTCCTAAAATTGCCTGGAATTGCTCTACTTTAAAATGCCTTCCTAGAAATTGCTGAAATTGGCTTGACTAAAACTGCCTTGCCTGAGGTTTACTGGATTTGCCTTACCTAAAACTGCTTTTCCTGGAATTGCCTGGATTTGCCTTGCCAGGAATTGCCTTGCCTGGAATTGCGTGTTTTGGAGTTGATTGGAATTGCCTTACCTGGAATTATTTTGACTTGAATTGCTTGGAACTGCCTTGCCTAAAATTACCTAGCCTCGAATTACCTGAAATATTCTTACCAATACCAGGCAAATTGTTTTGCTTGGTATTTTCAGGAATGGTCTTGCCTGAAATTGCCTGGAATTGCCTTCACTATAATTGCCTTGCTGGAATTGCCCTTTCTGGAATTGCCTGGAATTGCTTTACCTGATAATGCCTTGCCTAGAAATTTCTGGGATTGCCTTGCCTGAAACGGCCTTGCCTGAAGTTGCCTGGATTGCCTTGCCAGGAATTGCCTTGCCTGAAATTGCCTGAAATTGCCTTGCCTGGAATGGCTTTACCTATTCTTGCCTTTTCTGAAATTGCTTTGCTTGGAAGTGTGTGGCCTGGAATTGCCTTGCCGAGACTTGCCTTGCTGAAATTCCGTTGTCTGGAATTGCCTGGACTAAAATTACTCGTCTTGGATTTGCCTGGTCTGTCTTCTCCTGGAATTGCCTTGCCAAAGATTTCCTTTCCTGAAATTGCCTGGAATTGCCTAGCCAAAACTTGCCTTGTCTGGAATTGCCTTGCCTGCAGTTGCCTTTTCAGGAATTTTCTTTTCTGCAATTGACTAAAATTGCCTTTCATGGAATTGCCTTCCCTGGAATTGACTTGCCTAAAATTGCCTTGCCTGTCTTTTTCTCTTCTGAAATGCGTTGCCTGGATTTGACTTGCCTGAAATCCCCTGGAATTGTCTTGGCTGTAATTGCCTTGGCAGGAGTTGCACAGAGATACCTGGAATTACCTTGCCTATAATAGCCTTGCCTGGAAACTTTTTCTGGAACTGCCTTGCCTGAAATAATGTGGAGATGCCTTTTTAGGAATTGCATTGCCTGGAATTGTTTGTAATTTCCTTGCCTGAAATGGCCTTCCCTGGAATTGCATAAAGATGCATTGCCTGGAATTCCGTTGCCTAAAATACCCTGAAATTACCTTGCCTGGAATTGCCTTACCTGAAATTGCCTGGGATTGCCTTGCCTGGAATTGCCTTTTCTGAAATGTCCTGGAGTTTTTTTTGCTTAAAATTGCCTTGATTGAAATTGTCTGGAAAAGCCTATTTTGAAATTGCCTTGCATGGAATATCCTAATATATTCTGAATGAAATTGCATCGCCTGTAATGGCCTGGCCTGGATTTTTTCTGCATAGAATTGTGTTACCGGAAATTGCCTTGCCTGGAATTGCCATACCGGAAATTGCATTGCCTGGAATTGCTTGAAACTTCCATGACAAAAATTACTTTGCCTCAAATTTCCTGGAATTGCGAGGAATGGACTTGCCTGGAGTTACCTTTCCGGAGTTTCCATGGAATTGCCTCGAGAGGAATTGCCTTGCCTGGAATAACCTTGACTTGCTGTGCCTAAAGTTGCCTTTCCTGGAGTTGCCTTGTCTGTAATTACCTGAAATTTCTTGCCAGGAATTGCCTTGCCTGAAATTGCTTGAAATTGCCTGGGATTTTTTTGACTGAAATCGCCTTACCTGGAATTGTTGTGCCTGGAAATTTTTTGCCTGTATTTGCCTTGCATAAAATAACGTGGAGTAGAATTCCCTGGAATTGTTTTGCCTGGAATTGTTTGGATTTGCCTTCCCTGGAATTGCCTGAAATGGCCTTGCCTAGAATCGCCTACCTTGTATTTCCTAAAGATTCCTTGTTTAAAATTGCCTTGATTAAAATGGCCTTGAAAATCCTTGCCTGAAGTTTCCTGGCTTGGAATTGCCTGAAGTTTTATTGGCTCGAATTGCCTTGGCTGGAGTTGCCTGGAATTTTCTTGCCTGTTACTGCCTGAAAATTTTTTATTCTAGTTCCCTTTCCAGGAATTGCCTGGAGTTGCCTTATCTTGAATTGTCTTGTCTGTTATTGCCTGGAATTTCATTGACTGGAATTTCCTTTTTTGGAATTGCCTGGAATTGCCTTGTTTGAAATTGCCCGAAATGTCCGTACCTGGTATTGCGTTGCCTGTAATTGTCTGGAGTTGCTTTGCATTGAGTTGCCTTGCCTGGAGTATTTTGAAACTGCCTTGCCTGGAATTGTTTTGCCGGAATTTGCTTTGCCTGGATTTGCCTTGCCTGGAATTGCCTAAAGGTGCATTGCCTGGATTTGCCTGCCTGAAATTCAATGAAATAGCCTTTTCTGAAATTGCCTCGTCTGAAGATTTCCTTAAATACCTTTTCTGGAATTTCCTTGTTTCCTTGTTTAAAATTGCCTTGATTGAAATTGCCTAAAAAAGACTTGCCTGAAACTGCCTTGCTTGGAATTGCCTGAAGATCCCTTAACTGGAGTTGCCTGGAATTGCTCTGCCTGGAGTTTCCTTAAGTGGAATTTCCTGGAAATTTTTCGACTCTAATTTCTTTGCCTGGAATTGCCTGTGGTTGCGTGGTCTGTAATTGCCTTACCTCAAATTGCCATTCCTGAAATTGCCTAAAATTTCCTGTTTTGAAATTTCATTTTCTGTAATTGCCTGGAATTGTTTTGCCTAAAATTGTGTTTCCTGGATTGCCTTTGCCTGGAATTGCCTGCTGTTGACTTTCCAGAAATTTTTTTATTTGGACATGCATGGAATGACCTAGCCAGGAATTATGTTTTCTGGAATTGCCCAGAACTTCCTTTCCTGGAATTGTCTTGCCTCGAACTGGCTGGAATTACCTTGGCTGGAGTTGCTTGGAAATGCCTTGCCTATAATTTCCTTGCCTGGAATTGTCTGAAATTTCCATACATCGAATCTCTTTGCCTCGAATTTCCTGAAATTGCCTTGCCTGGATTAGCCTGGAATTGCTTGCAATTGCCTTCTGTGGAATTGCTTTGCCTTGGATTGCCGAAAATACCCGTTCCTTGATTGCATTGCATGTAATTGCCTGAAATTGCCTTGCCTGGAATTGCCTGATATTGGCTTGCCGAAAATTTTCTAGAATTGCCTTGCCTGGAAATGCATTACTCGGACTTGCCTGAAATTGCTTGCCTGGAATTGCCTTACCAGGAATTGCCTTGCATGGAATTGCCTGGGACTTCCTTGACTGGAATTGCCTTGCATCAAATTACTTGTAATTGACTCGTTTAGAATTTTCTTGCCTGGAGTTGCCTGGAATGGCATTGCCAGCATTTCCCTTGTTTGAATTTGCATGGAATTGTTTTGCCTGGAAATGCCTTGCCTGTAATTCCCTGGATTTTTTGCCTGAAATTGCCTTGCCTGAATTTTACTTGAATTGCCTTCCCTGTAATTGCCTTGCCTGGAGTTCACCAAAATTGCCTTAACTGAAATTATTTTTTCTTGTCTTGCCTGGAAATGCCTTGCCTAAAATAACCTTAATTTGAATTGCCTGGAATTTTCTCACCTGAAATTATTTTGCCTGGAATTGCCTGGAATTGCCTTTACTGGAATAACCTGAAATTGCCTTGCCTCCATTTGCTTGGAATTGCCTTCTTTGTAATTGCCTTGCTGAAATTGCCTTTCCTGGAATTGCCTGGAATTGCCTGGAAGTGCCTTGCCTAGAATGCCTGGAATTGCCTTGCCTAAAACTGCTTTTTCTGGAATTGCCTGGATTCGCCTTGCAAGGAATTGCCTTGCCTAGAATTGCTTGTCCTGGATTTAACTGGAATTACCTTACCTGGAATTATTTTGACTTGAATTGCTTGGAATTGCCTTGCCTAAAATTACCTTTCCTTGAATTGCCTAGAATGTTCTTTCCTGAAAATTTATTGCCTGGTATTACCCGGAGTTGCCTTGCCTGGAATTGCCTTCTATATAATTGCCTTGCTGGAATTGCCTCTTTTAAAAATGCCTGGAATTGCTGTACCTGAAAATGCCTTACCTACAAATTTCTGGAATTGCCTTGCCTGAAACTGCCTTGCCTGAAACTGCCTTGCCTGAGTTTGCGTGGATTTGCCTTGCTAGAAATTGCCTTGCCTTTAATTGCCTGAAATTGCCTTGCCTGGAATGGACTTACCTATTCTTCCCTTCTCTGAAATTTCTTTGCTTGAAAGTTTATGGTCTGGCATTGCATTGCCCAGACTTGTCTTGTTGAAATTCCATTGCCTGGAATTGCCTGGACTAAAATTACTCATCTTGGATTTGCCTGGTATGTCCTTGCCTGGAATTGCCTTGCCAAAGGTTGCCTTTCCTGAAATTGCCTGGAATTGCCTAGCCAAAACTTGCCTTGTCGAGAATTGCCTTGCCTGCAGTTGCCTTGCCAGGAATTTTCTTTTCTGCAATTGACTGAAATTGCCTTTCATGGAATTGCCTTTTTTGGAATTGACTTTTCTGAAATTTCCTTGCCTGTCTTCCCTTTTTTTTGAATTGTGTTGCATGAGTTTGACTTGCCTGAAATCGGCTGGAATTGTCTTGCCTGTAATTGCCTTGCCAGGTGTTGCCCAGAGATTCCTGGAATTACCCTGCCTATAATACCGTGCCTGGAAACTTTTTTCTGGAATTTCCTTGCCTGGAATAATGTGGAGATGCCTTTTGTTTAAAATTTCCTTAATTGAAATTGCCTGGAAGAGCATTCCCTGAAATTGCCTCGTCTGGAATATCCTGATATATTTTGCCTGAAATTGCATTGCCTGGATTTTTTCTGCATAGAATTGTGTTGCCAGAAATTGCCTTGCCTGGAATTGCCATACCGGTAATTGCCTTGCCTGGAATTGCTTGACTAAAATTACTTTGCCTCGAATTGCCTGGAATTGCCTTTCCTGGAATTGTTAAGAATGGCCTTGCCTGGAATTATTTTTCCTCAGTTTTCCTGAAATTTTTTCGAATGGAATTGCCTTGCCTGGAATTGCCTTTACTTGCTTTGCATAAAGTTGCCTTGCCTGGAGTTGCCTGGCCTGTAATTACCTAAAATTACTGGCCGGGAATCGACTTGCCTGGAAATTCCTTGCCTGAAATTGCCTTGCCTGGAATTGTTTTGCCTGGAAATTATTTGCCTGTAATTGCCTTGCCTAAAATAACATGGAGTAGCATTGCCTGGAATTATTTGGATTTGCCTTACTTTGAATTGCCTGAAATTGCCTTGCCTGGAATTGCCTTGCCTATAATTTTCTGGAGTTGCCTTGCCTGGTATTGCCTTGCCTAAAGTTGCCTGAAATTATCTTGCCTAGAATGGCCTTACCTATTCTTGCCTTTTCTGAAATTGCTTTGCTTGGAAGTGTCTGGCCTGTAATTGCCTTGCCTAAACTTGCCTTGCTGAAATTCCATTGCCTGGAATTGCCTGGACTAAAATTACTCATCTTGGATATGCCTGGTATGTTCTTGCCTGGAATTGCCTTACCAAAGATTGCCTTTCATGAAATTGCCTGGAATTCCTTAGCCAAAACTTGCCTTGTCAGCAATTGCCTAGCCTGCTGTTGCCTTGTCAGAAATTTTCTTTTCTGAAATTGACTGAAGTTGTTTTACATGGAATTGCCTTCCCTGACATTGACTTGACTGAAATTGCCTTGCCTGTCTTCTTTTCCGTTGAAATGCTTTGCCTGGATGTGACTTGCCTGAAATCGCCTGTAATTGTCTTGCCTGTAATTGCCTTGCCAGGATTTGCACAGAGATACCTGGAATTACCTTGCCTATAATAGCCTTGCCTGGAAATTCCTCTCTGGAATTGCATTGCCTAGAATATAGTGGAGATGCCTTATTTGGAAATGCATTGCCTGGAATTGTTTGTAATTTCCTTGCATGATATGGCCTTCCCTGGAATTGCCTAAAGATGCATTGCCTGGAATTGCCTTGCCTGGAATTGCCTACAATTGCCTTGCCTAGAATCGCCTTGCCTTGTATTTTTTAAAGTTTCCTTGTTTAAAATTGCCTTGATTAAAATGGCCTTGAAAAGCCTTGCCTGAAATTTTCTTGCTTGGAATTGCCTGCAGTTGTATTGGCTCGAATTGCGTTGGCCTAAGTTGCCTGGAATTGATCTGCCTGGAATTTTCTTGCCTGTTATTGCCTGAAATGTTCTTGGTTCTAGTTCCCATGACAGGAATTGCTTGAGTTGCCTTATCTGGAATTGCCTTGCCTGTTATTGCCTGGAATTTTATTGACTATAATTGCCTTTCCTGGAATTGCCTGGAATTGCCTTGTTTGAAATTTCCTAAATTTCCTTACCTGGGATTGCATTGCCTGTAATTTTCTGGAGTTGCTTTGCATTGAATTGCCTTGCCTGGAGTATCCTGGAATTGCCTTGCCTGGAATTGTTTTGCCTGGATATGCCTTCCTGTAATTGCCTTGCCTTGAATTGCCAAAAGTTGTATTGCCTTGATTTGCCTGCCTCAAATTCCATGATATAGCCTCTTCTGGAATTGCCTTGTCTGAAATTGCCTTGAATTGCCTTGCCTGGAATCGCCTTGTTTGGAACTTCCTTGTTTCCTTGTTTAAAATTGCCTTGATTGAAATTGCCTGGAAAAGCCTTGCCTGAAATTGCCTTGCTTGGAATTGCTTGAAGTTTCCTTGGCTGGAGTTGCCTTGAATTGCCCTGCCTGGAGTTTCCTTACCTGGAATTTTCTGGAAATTTTTTGACTCGAATTTCCTTGCCTGGAATTGCCTGTAGTTGTGTTGTCTGTAATTGCCTTACCTGAAATTGCCTTTCCTGAAATTGCCTAAAATTTCCTATTTTGGAATTTCATTTCCTGTAATTTCCTGCAATTGTTTTGTCGAAAATTGTGATTTCTGGATTTGCCTTGCCTGGAATTGCCTGCTGTTTACTTCACAGAAATTTTTTTATTTGGACATGCATGGAATGACCTAGTTAAAAATTGTGTTTCCTGGTATTGCCCGGAAATTTCTTGCCTGAAATTGTCTTGCCTCGAACTGGGTGGAATTGCCTTGGCAGGAATTTCTTGGAAATGCCTTGCCTAAAATTTTTTTTGCCTGGAATTGTCAGGAATTTTTTTACATCAAATATCTTTGCCTAGAAGTGCTTGAAATTGCCTTGCCTGGAATTGCCTGGAATTACCTTGCCTGGAATTGCCTTCAATTGCCTTGTCTAAAATTGCTTCACCTTGGATTGCCTAAAATACCCGTTCCTGGAATTGCATTGCATGTAATTGCCAGAAATTGCCTTGCCTGAAATTGCCTTGCCTTGAATTGGATTGCCTGATATTGCCTTGCTGAAGACTCCTGAATTTTCCTTGCCTGGAATTGAATTACCTGGACTTGCCTGGAATTGCTTGCCTGGAATTGCCTTACCAGGAATTGCCTTGCATGGAATTGCCTGCGACTTCCTTGACTGGAATTGCCTTGCATCAAATTTCTTGTAATTGACTTGTTTAGAATTCCCTTTCCTGGAATTGACTAAAATGTCATTGCCAGAAATTGCCTTGCCTGAATTTGCATAAAATTGCCTTAACTGAACGTGCCTTGCTTAGAAATGCCTGGAATTGCCTTACCTAAAACTGATTTTCTTGGAATTGCCTGGATTATTTTTGCCAGAAATTGTCTGGCCTGGAATTGCCTTTTTTGGAGGTGACTGGAATTGCCTTACCTGGAAGTGTTTTGACTTGAATTGTTCGAATTGCCTTGCCTAAAATTACCTTGCCTCAAAAGGGCTGGAATTCTTTTACCTGAAATTGTTTTGCCTGGTATTGTCCTAAATTGCCTTGCCTGGAATTGCCTGAAATTGCCTTATATATAATTGGCTTGCTGGAATGGCTTTTCCTGGAATTGCCTGGAATATCTCTAACTGAATGTGCCTTGGCTAAAAATTTCTGGAATTTCCTTGCCTCAAACTGTTTTGCCTGAGTTTGCCTGGATTTGACTTGCCAGGAATTGCCTTGCCTGGAATTGCCATGCCTATAATTTTCTGGGGTTGCCTTGCCTGGAATTGCCTTGCCTGGAGTTGCCTGAAATTGCCTTGCCTGGAATGGCCTTACATATTCTTGTCTTTTCTGAAATTGTTTTGCTTAGAAACGTCTGGCCTGGAATTGCCTTGCCTAAACTTGCCTTGCTGAAATTTTATTTCCTGGAATTGCATGGACTAAAATTACTCGTCTTGGATATGCCTCCTATGTTCTTGCCTGGAATTGCCTTGCCAAAGATTGCCTTTCTTGAAATTGCCTGGTATTGCCTAGCCAAAACTTGTTTTGTCGGCAATTGCCTTGCCTTCAGTTGCCTTGCCAGGTATTTTCTTTTCTGCAATTGACTGAAATTGCCTTTCATGGAATTGCCTTTTTGGAATTGACTTGCCTGAAATTGCCGTGCCTGCCTTCCTTCTTTGAAATGCTTTGCCTGGATTTGACTTGCCTGAAATCGCCTGGAATTGTATTGCCTGTAATTGCCTTGCCAGGCGTTGCACAGAGATACCTGGAATTACCTTGCCTATAATAGCCTTGCCGGGAAATTGTTCCTGGCATTGCCTTGCCTGGATAACGTGGAGATGCGTTTTTAGAAATTGCATTGCCTGGAATTCTATTTAATTGCCTTGCCTGAAATGGCCTTCCCTGGAATTGTCTAAAAATTAGTTGCCTAGAATTCCCTGAAATTGCCTTGACTAGAATCGCCTTGCCTTGTATTTTCTAAAGTTTCCTTGTTTAAAATTGCCTTGATAATTATTGCCTTGAACAGCCTTGCCTGAAATTTTCTTGCTTGGAGTTTCCTCAAGTTGTATTGGCTTGAATTGCATTGGCTGGAGTTGCCTGGAATTGCCATGCCTAAAATATTCTTGCCTGTTTTTGCCTAAAATGTTCTTGATTCTAGTTTCCTTGCCAGGAATTGCCTGGAGTTGCCTAATCTGGAATTGCCTTGCCTGTTATTGGCTGGAATTTTCTCGACTGGAATTGCCTTACCTGGATTTGCCTTTCCTGAAATTGCCTAAAATTTCCTGTTTTGGAATTTTATTTCCTGTAATTACCTGGAATTGTTTTGCCTAAAATTGTGTTTCCTGGATTTGCCTTGCCTGGAATTGCCTGCTGTTGACTTTCCAGAAATTATTTTATTTGGACATGCATGGAATGACCTAGCCAGGAATTGTGTTCTCTGGAATTGCCCGGAACTTCCTTGCCTGGAATTGTCTTGCCTCGAACTGGCTGAAATTGTCTTGGCTGGAGTTGCTTGGAAATGCCTTGCCTAAAATTTCCTTGCCTGAAATTGTCTGAAATCTCCTTACATCGAATCTCTTTGCCTGGAATTGCCTGAAATTGCCTTGCCTGGAATTGCATTGCCTGGAATAGCCTGGAATAGCCTTGCCTGGAATTGCCTGCAATTGCCTTGTCTTGAATTGCTTTGCCTTGGATTGCCTAAAATACCCGTTCCTGGAATTGCATTGCATGTAATTGCTTGAAATTGCCTTGCCTGGAATTTCTTTACCTGGACTTTCCTGGAATTGCTTGCCTGGAATTGCCTTACCTGGAACTGCCTTGCATGCAATTGCCTTGCATGGAATTGCCTGGGACTTCCTGGACTTGAATTGCCTTGCATCAAATTGCTTGTAATTTATTTTTTTCTGAAACTTTATTATATATTTATGCTTAAAACTGTACATTATTTTCCTCGACTTTCACATAATTTCATTAACTTTTTCAAGAATTTGATTTTTAAAAATTTTAAACATTTGTCTTTTTTTACCCATTCTTGGTTTAAAAAAAATTGTATCTCCTTTGTTTAAACCAAAAGATTTAATAGATTATTATTTCTAATCAAATAAAATACTTAAGCATTTAACATTTCTACCTTTTAACAATATAATTTTGATATCATTTCTTCTCTATATTACCACAGATCCAAAAAATTCCTATTCATTGTATTTAACAGAAATGTTGAGAAACATATCCAGGATCTTTTGTTCCTTCATCCTGGGTATTTGTTTTCAGTATCCTATTATGAATCCTTGTTTTTGAAACGATATAATATACACTTACAGAAGATTTACAACACAGTAGCTATGAAATACAAAAACCAAACTATTCAGATACAATAGGAACTATAATTCCATGATGAAGATAAACTGGTGATTCTCCAAAAACAGTGAGTTTTATAAACAATACACAATGTATCTGCATTGCTTACTAGATATTAGCCAACAAGTCATAGAGCTACAAATATTTCTTAGATGTTGTGACAGCTGGCCAATGTATCAGGGGTTGTTGAGATATCCTACAATATTTCACTTCAACTAATAAATTTACTCTAAAGCTTATAATATAAGTCAACTTGGCTGCTTATCCTGTTACTGTGATATTATGTTTCTTTTTTTTAAATTTTTTATTGCATTTTAGGTTTTGGGGTACATGTGCAGAACATGCAAGACAGTTATGTAGGTACACACATGGCAGTGTGTTTTGCTTCCTTTCTCCCCTTCACCCACATTTGGCATTTCTCTCCAGGCTATCCCTCCCCAGCTCTCCCTCCCGCTGGCCCTCCCCTTTTCCCCCCAATAGACCCCAGTGTTTAGTACTCTCCTCCCTGTGTCCATGTGTTCTTATTTTTCATCACCCGCCTATGAGTGAGATTATGCAGTGTTTCATTTTCTGTTCTTCTGTCAGTTTGCTGAGAATGATGTTCTCCAGATTCATCCATGTCCCTACAAACAACGCAAACTCATCATTTCCGATTGCTGCATAGTATTCCATGGTTTACATGTGCCACATTTTCCCAATTCAGTCTATCATCAATGGACATTTGGGTTGATTCCAGGTCTTTGCTATTATAAACAGTGCTGCAAAGAACATTCGTGTGCATGTGTCCTTAGAGTAGAATGATTTACAGTCCTTTGGATATATACCCAGTAATGGAATTGCTGGGTCAAATGGGATTTCTATTTCTAAGGCCTTGAGGAATCGCCACACTGTCTTCCACAATGGTTGAACTAATTTACACTCCCACCAACAGTGTAAAAGTGTTCCTTTTTCTCCACATCCTCTCCAGCATCTGTTGTCTCCAGATTTTTAATGATCGCCATTCTAACTGGCGTGAGATGGTATCTCAATGTGGTTTTGATTTGCATCTCTCTGATGACCAGTGACGATGAGCATTTTTTCATATGATTGTTGGCCTCATATATGTCTTCTTTCGTAAAGTGTCTGTTCATATCCTTTGCCCACTTTTGAATGGGCTTGTTTGTTTTTTTCCTGTAAATCCGTTTGAGTTCTTTGTAAAATCTGGATATCAGCCCTTTGTCAGATGGGTAAACGGCAAAAATTTTTTCCCATTCTGTTGGTTGCCAGTCCACTCTAGTGACTGTTTCTTTTGCCGTGCAGAAGCTGTGGAGTTTCATTAGGTCCCATTTGTCTATTTTAGCTTTTGTTGCAAATGCTTTTGGTGTTTTGTTTATGAAGTCCTTACCTACACCTATGTCCTGGATAGTTTTGCCTAGATTTCCTTCTAGGGTTTTATGGTGCCAGGTCTTATGTTTAAGTCTTTAATCCATCTGGAGTTAATTTTAGTGTAAGGTGTCAGGAAAAAGTCCAGTTTCTGCTTTCTGCACATGGCTAGCCAGTTTTCCCAACACCATTTGTTAAACAGGGAATCCTTTCCCCATTGCTTGTTTTTGTCAGGTTTATCAAAGATTGTATGATTGTAGATATGTTGTGTTGCCTCCGATGCCTGTTTTGTTCCCTTGGTCTATGTCTCTGTTTTGGTACCAGTACCATGCTGTTTTGATTACTGTAGCCTTGTAGTATAGTTTGAAATCTGGTAGTGTGATGCCCCCCGCTGTGTTCTTTTTGCTTAGAATTGACTTGGCTATGCGGGCTCTCTTTTGGTTCCATATGAAGTTCATAGTGGTTTTTTCCAGTTCTGTGAAGAAAGTCAATGGTAGCTTGATGACGATAGCGTTGATTCTGTAAATTACTTTTGGCAGTATAGCCATTTTCACGATATTAATTCTTCCTAACCATGAACATGGAATGTTTCTCCATCTGTTTGTGTCATCTCTTATTTCGTTGAGTGTCCTCTCTTATTTCGTTTGTAGTTTTCCTTACATTCCTTGAGAGTTGTATCTCTAGGTATTTTATTCTTTATGTAGCAATTGTGAATGGCAGTTCGTTTTTGATTTGGCTTTCTTTAAGTCTGTTACGGGTGTAGAGGAATGCTTGTGATTTTTGCACGTCGATTTTATATCTTGAGACTTTGCTGAAGTTGCTTATCAGTTTCAGGAGTTTTTGGGCTGAGGCGATGGGGTCTTCTAGGTATACTATCATGTCGCCTGCAAATAGAGACAATTTGGCTTCCACCTTTCCTATTTGAATACCCTTTATTTCTTTTTCTTGCCTGATTGCTCTGGCTAATTGACTTGTTTAGAATTCCCTTGCCTGGAATTGCCTGGAATGGCATTGCCAGAAATTGCCTTTCCTGAATTTGCATGGAATTGCCTTGCTGGAAATTGCCTGGATTTGTTTGCCAGCAATTGTCTTGCCTAATTTTGCCTTGAATTGCCTTCCCTGGAATTGCCTTGCCTGGAGTTGACTGAAATTGCCTTACATGAAGTTACTTTTACTTGCCTTGCTTGGAATTGCCTTGCCTAAAATTACCTTACATTGAATTGATTGGAATTTTCTCACCAGAAATTATTTTGCCTGGAATTGCTCGGAATTGCCTTGCCTAAAATTGGCTGGAATTGCCTTCTATATAATTGCCTTGCTGGAATTTTCTTTCCTGGAATAGCCTGGAATTGCTCTACCTGAAAGTGCCTTGCCTAGAAATTGCTGGAATTGCCTTGCCTAAAACTGCCTTGCCTGAGTTTGCCTGGATATGCCTTGCCAGAAATTGCCTTGCCTGGAATTGCCTGAAATTGCCTTGCCTATAATTTTCTGGAGTTGCCTTGCCTGAAATTGCCTTGGCTGGAATTGCCTGAAATTGCCTTGCCTATAATTTTCTGAAGGTGCCTTGCCTAGAATTGCCTTGCCTGGACTTGCCTGAAATTGCCTTGCCCAGAATGCCCTTACCTATGCTTGCCTTTTCTGAAATTTCTTTGCTTGTAAGTCTGTGGCCTTGAATTGCCTTGCCTATACTTGCCTTGCTGAGACTCCATTGCCTGGAATTGCCTGGAGTAAAATTACTCATCTTGGATTTGCCTGGTATGTCCTCGCCTGAAACTGCCTTGCCTGAGGTTGCCTGGATTTGTGTAGCCAGAAATTGCCTTGCCTGGAATTGCCTAATATTGGCTTGCATGGAATTGCTTGCCTACAGGTTCCTGGAGTTGCCATGCCTGGAGTTGCCATGCCTTGAATTGCCTTGCCTGGAATTGCCTGAAATTGCCTTGCCTGGAATTATCTTGCCTATAATTTTCTGGAGTTGCCCTGCCTGGAATTGCCTTGCTTGGAATTGCCTGAAATTGCCTTGCCTGGAATGGCCTTACCTTTTCTTGCCTTTTCTGAAATTGCTTTGCTTGGAAGTGTGTGGCCTGGAATTACCTTGCCTAGACTTGCCTTGTTGAAATTCCATTGTCTGGAATTGCCTGGACTAAAATTACTCGTCTTGGATTTGCCTGGTGTGTCCTTGCCTGGAATTTATTGGAGTTTTTTTGTTTAAAATTGCCTTTATTGAATTTGTCTGGAAAAGCCTTCCCTGAAATTGCCTTGCCTGGAATATCATGATATTTACTGCCTGGAATTGCATTGGCTGTAATTGCCTGAAATTGCCTTTCCTGGAATGGCGTTACCTATCCTTGCCTTTTTTGAAATTGCTTTGCTTGGAAGTGTGTAGCCTGGAATTGCCTTGCCTAGACTTGCCTTGCTGAAATTCCATTGCCTGAAATTGCCTGGACTAAAATTACTCGTCTTGGATTTGCCTGGTATATCCTAGCCTGGAATTGCCTTGCCAAAGATTGCCTTTCCTGAAATTGCCTGGAATTGCCTAGCCAAAACTTGCCTTGCCTGCAGTTGCCTTGCCAGGAATTTTCTTTTCTGTAATTGACTAAAATTGCCTTTCATGGAATTGCCTTTTTTGGAATTGACTTGCCTGAAATTGTCTTGCCTGCCTTCCTTTCTTTTGAAATGCGTTGCCTGGATTTGACTAGCCTGAAATCGCCTGGAATTGTCTTCCCTGTAATTGTCTTATCAGGAGTCGCACACAGATTCCTGGAATTACCCTGCCTATAATACCTTGCCTGGAAACTGTTTTCTGGAATGGCCTTGCCTGGAATAATGTGGAGATGCCTTTTTAGGAATTGCATTGCCTGGAATTGTTTGTAATTGCCTTGCCTGCAATGGCCTTTTTTGGAATTGCCTAAAGATTCATTGCCTGGAATTGTCTTGCCTGGAATTCCCTGAAATTTTATAGCCTGGAATTGCCTTGCCTGAAATTTTTTGGAGTATTTTGTTTAACATTGACTTGATTGAAATTGCCTGGAAACACCTTCCCTATAATTGCATTACCTGGAATATCATGATATTTATTGCCTGGAGTTGCATTGCCTGGAATTGCCTGGCCTGCATTTTTTTTGCATAGAATTGTGTTGCCGGAAGGTGCCTTTCCTGGAATTGTTATACAGGAATTTGCCTTACATGGAATTGATTGGGACTTCCTTAACTAAAATTAGTTTGCCTCGATTTGCCTGGAATTGCCTTGTGTGGAATTGCCAGGAATGGTCTTGCCTGGAATTACCTTTCCTGAGATTGCTGGGAATTGCCTCGAATGGAATTGCCTTGGCTGGAATTGCCTCGACTTGCTTTGCCTAAAGTTCTTTTGCCTGGAATTGCCTCGTCTGTAATTACCTGAAATTTCTTGCCGGGAATTACCTTGCATAAAATTGCTTGGAATTGCCTGGAATTTGCTTGCCTGAAATCGCCTTGCCTGGAGTTGTTTTGCCTGGAAACTTTTTGCCTGAAATTGCCTTGCCTAAAATAACGTGGAGTAGCATTGCCTGGAAATGTTTTGCCTGGAATTGTTTGGATTTGCTTTGCCTGGAATTGCCTGAAATTGCCTTGACTAGAATCGCCTTGCCTTGTATTTCCTAAAGTTTCCTTGTTTAAAATTGCCTTGATTAAAATGGCCTTCAAAAGACTTGCCTGAAATTTCCTTGCTTGGAATTGCCTGAAGTTGTATTGGCTCAAATTGCGTTGGCTGGAGTTGCCTTGAATAACCTTGCCTGGAATCGCCTTGCCTGGAATTTCCTTGTTTCCTTGTTTAAAATTGCGTTGAGTAAAATTGCCTGGAAAAGCCTTGTCTGAAATTGCCTTGCTTGGATTTGCCTGAAGTTGTCCTGGTTGGAGTAGTCTGGAATTGCCCTGCCTGGAGTTTCTTTACCTGGAATTTTCTGGACATTTTCGACTCGAATTTCCTTGCCTGGAATATCGTGTAGTTGCGTTGTCTGTAATTCCCTTACGTGAAATTGCCTTTCCTTAAATTGCCTAAAATTTCCTGTTTTCAAATTTCATTTCCTGTAATTGCCTGAAATTGTTTCGCCTAAAATTGTGTTTCCTGGATATGCTTTGCCTGGAATTGCCTGCTGTTGACTTTCCAGAAATTTTATTTGGACATGCGTGGAATGACCTAGCCAGGAATTGTGTTTTCTGGAATTGCCTGTAACTTCCTTGCCTGGAATTGTCTTGCCTCGAACTGGCTGGAATTGCCTTAGCTGGAGTTGCTTGGAAATGCCTTGCCTAAATTTTCCTTGCCTGGAATTGTCTGGAATTTTCTTACATTGAATCTCTTTGCCTGGAATTGCTTGAAATTGCCTTGCCTGAAATTGCCTTGCCTTGAATAGCCTGGAATTGCCAGAAATTGTTTTGTCTGGAATTGCTTTGCCTTGGATTGCCTAAAATACCCGTTCCTGGAATTGCATTGCATGTTATTGCCTGAAATTGACTTGCCTGGAATTGCCTTGCCTTGAATTGGGTTGCCTGATATTGCCTTGCCTGGAATTGCCTTATTAGGATTTGCCTTGCACGGAATTGCCTGGGACTTCCTTGACTGGAATTGCGTTTCATCAAATTGCTTGTAATTGACTTGTATAGAATTCCCTTGCCTGGAATTGCCTGAAATGGCACTGCCAGAAATTGCCTTCCTGCATTTGTATGGAATTGCCTTGCCTAAAATTGCCTGGATTTGTTTAGCCTGCAATTGCCTTGCCTGAATTTGCCTTGAATTGCCTTTCCTGGAATTGTATTGCCGGAAGTTGACGGAAATTGCCTTATGTGAAATTATTTTCACTTGTCTTGCCTTGCCTATAATTAACTTACCTCGAATTGCCTGGAATGTCCTCACCTGAAATTACTTTGCCTGGAAGTGCCCAGAATTGCATTTCCTGAAATAGCCTGAAATTGCCTTGCCTGCAATTGCCTGCAATTACCTTCTTTATAATTGCCTTGCTGAAATTGCCTTTTTTGGAATTGCCTGAAATTGCCTTACCTGAAAGTGCCTTGCTTAGAAATGCCTTAAATTGCCTTGCCTAAAACTGATTTTCCTGGAATTGCCTGGATTTGGCTTATTAGGAATTGCCTTCCCTGGAATTGCCTGTCCTGGAGTTGACTGAAATTGCCTTAACTGGAATTATTTTGACTTGAATTGCTTGGAACTGCCTTGCCTAAAATTACCTTTCCTCGAATTGCCTGGAGTTTTCTCCCGTAAAATTGTTTTGCCTGGTATTGCCCAGAATTGCCTTTCCTGGAATTGCCTTCTACATAATTGCCTTGCTGGAATTGCCTTTTCTGGAATTGCCTGGAATTGCTCTTTTTGAAAGTTCCTTGCCTAGAAATGTCTGGAATTGGCTTGCCTGAAACTGCCTTGCCTGCCTTTTTCTCTGTTGAAATGCTTGCCTGGATTTGACTTGCCTGAAACCGTTTGGAATTTCAGGAGTTGCACAGAGATACCTGGAAATACCCTGCCTATAATACCTTGCCTGGACACTTTTTCCTGGAATTGTCTTTCCTGGAATAATGTGGAGATGCCTTTTTAGGAATTGCATTGCCTGGAATTGTTTATAATTGCCTTGCATGAAATGGCCTTTTCTGGAATTGCCTAAAGATGCATTGCCTGAAATTGTCTTGCCTGGAATTATCTGAAATTTTCTTTCCTGGATTTGCCTTGACTGAAATTGCCTGGGATTGCATTGCCTGGATTTGCCTTGCCTGAAATTTATTGGAGTTTTTTTTGTTTAAAATTGCCTTTATTGAATTTGTCTGGAAAAGCCTTCCCTGAAATTGCCTTGCCTGGAATATCATGATATTTACTGCCTGGAATTGCATTGGCTGTAATTGCCTGAAATTGCCTTTCCTGGAATGGCGTTACCTATCCTTGCCTTTTTTGAAATTGCTTTGCTTGGAAGTGTGTAGCCTGGAATTGCCTTGCCTAGACTTGCCTTGCTGAAATTCCATTGCCTGAAATTGCCTGGACTAAAATTACTCGTCTTGGATTTGCCTGGTATATCCTAGCCTGGAATTGCCTTGCCAAAGATTGCCTTTCCTGAAATTGCCTGGAATTGCCTAGCCAAAACTTGCCTTGTCGGGAATTGCCTTGCCTACAGGTGCCTTGCCAGGAATTTTTTTTTCTTCAATTGACTGAAATTGTCTTTCATGGAATTGCCTTACCTGGAATTGACTTGCCTGAAATTGCCTTGCCTGCCTTCCTTTCTTTTGAAATGTGTTGCCTGGATTTAACTTGCCTGAAATCACCTGAAATTGTCTTGCTTGTAATTGCCTGACCAGGAGTTACACAGAGTTTCCTGGAAACTTCTTGCCTATAATAGCCTTGCCTTGAAATTTTTTTTTTTGGAATTGCTATGCCTGGAATAATGTGGAGATGCCTTTTTAGGAATTGCATTGCCTGAAATTGTTTGTATTTGGTTACCTGAAATGGCCTTCTCTGGAATCTCCTAAAGATGTATTGCCTGTAATTGCCCTCCCTAAATTTTCCTGAAATTGCCTTGTCTGGAATTGCCTTGCCTGAAATTGCCTGCGATTGCCTTGCCTGGAATTGTCTTGCCTAAAATTTTTTCGAGTTTTTTTGTTTAAAATTGCCTTGATTGAAATTGCCTGGAACAACCTTCTTTGAAATTGCTTTGCCTGGAATATGCTGATATTTTTGCCTGGAATTGCATTGTTTTTCATTGCCTGGGCTAAATTTTTTCTGCATAGAATTGTGTTTCTGGAAATTGCCTTGCCTGAAGTTCCCGAACTGGAAATTTTCTTGCCTAGAATTGCTTGGAACTTTCTTGACTAAAATTACTTTGCCTCGAATTGCCTGGAATTGCCTTGCCTAGCATTTCTGGCAATGAACTTGCCTGGAATTACGTTTCCTGAGATTGCCTGAAATTGCCTCGAATGGAATTGCCTTGCCTGGAATTGTTTCTACTTGCTTTGCCTAAAGTCGCCTTGCCTAGAATTGCCTGGCCTGTAATTACCTAAAATTTCTTGCCGGGAATTGCCTTGCCTGAAATTGCTTTGAATTGCCAGGAATTTCCTTGCCTGGAATTGCCTAAAGATGCATTGCCTGGAATTGCCTTGCCTGAAATTCCCTGAAATTGCCTTGCCTGACATTGCCTGGGATTGCCTTGCTGAAATTGACTTGCCTGAAACTTTTTGCAGTTTTTTTTTATAATTGCCTTGATTGAAATTGCCTGGAAAAGCCTTCCCTGAAATTGCCTTGCCTGGATTATCCTGATATATTTTGCTGGGAATTGCATTGCCTGTAATTGCCTGTAGTTGTCTGGCCTGGATTTGTTCTGCATAGAATTATGTTGCCAGAAATTGTCTTGCCTGGAATTCCCATACAAAAATTGCCTTGCTTGGAATTGCTTGGGACTTCCTTGGCTAAAATTACTTTGCCTCGAAATACCTTAAATTGCCAAGAATGGCCTTGCCTGGAATTGCCTTGCCTGGTATAGCCTGAAATTGCCTTGCCTGAAATTGCCTGCAATTGCCTTGTCTGAAATTGCTTTACCTTGGATTGCTTAAAATGCCCGTTCCTGGAATTGCATTGCATGTAATTGCCTGAAATTGCCTTGCCTGGAATTGCCTTGCCTTGAATTCGGTTGCCTGATATTGCCTTGCTGAAATTGTCCTGAAATTCCCTTGCCTGGAATTGCAGTTCCTGGACTTGCCTGGAATTACTCGCCTACAATTGCCTTACCAAAATTTGCCTTGCATGGAATTGCCTGAGACTTCCTTGAATGGAATTCCCTTGCCTAAAATTGCCTGGAATGGCATTGCCAGAAATTGCCTAGCCTGAATTTGCATGCAATTGCCTTGCCTGAAATTGCCTTGCCTGGAATTGCCAGGATTTGTTTTGCCTGCAATTGCCTTGCCTGAATTTTTCTGAATTGCCTTCCCTGGAATTGCCTTGCCTGGAGTTGACTGAAATTGCCTTACCTGGAATTATTTTTACTTCTCTTGCCTAAAATTGTTTTGCCTAAAATTACCTTTCCTCGAATTGCCTGGAATTTCCTCACCTGAAATTCTTTTGCCTGCAATTGCCCGGAATTGCCTTTCCTGGAGTAGCCTGAAATTGCCTTGCTTGCAATTGCCTGGAATTGCCTTCTTTATAATTGCCTTGCTGAAATTGCCTTACCTGGAATTAACTGGAATTGCCTTACCTGGAAGTGCCTTGCTTTGAAATGTCTGCAATTGCCTTGCGTAAAACTGCTTTTTTTGGAATTGCCTGGATTTGCCTTGACAGTAATTGTTTTGCCTGTAATTGCCTGTCCTGGAGTTGACTGGAATTGCCTTACCTGGAATTATTTTGACTTGAATTGCTTGGAATTGCCGTGCCTAAAATTATTTTGCCTCGAATTACCTGAAATTTTTTTCCTAAAATTGTATTGCCTGCTATTGCCCGGAATTGCCTTGACAGGAATTGCCTTCTATATAATTGCCTTGCAGGAATTGCCTTTCCTGGAATTGCTCTACCTGAGGTTGCCTGGATTTGCCTAGCCAGAAATTGCATTGTCTGGAATTGCCTGAAATTGCCTTGCATGAAATTGCCTTGCCTGGAATGGTCTTACCTATATTTACCATTTTTTAAATTGCTTTGCTTAAAAGTGAGTGGCCTGGAATTACCTTGCCTAGACTTGCCTTGCTGAAATTTCATTGTCTGGAATTGCCTGGACTAAAATTACTCGTCTTGGATTTGCCTGGTATGTCCTTGCCTGGAATTGCCTTACCAAAGATTGCCTTTCCTGAAATTTCCTGGAATTGCCTAGCCAAAACTTGCCTTGCCTGCAGTCGCCTTGCCAGGAATTTTCTTTTCTGCAGTTGACTGAAATTGCCTTTCATGGAATTGCCTTCCCTGGAATTGACTTGTCTGAAGTTGCCTTGCCTGCCTTCCTTTCTTTGAAATGCGTTGCCTGGATTTGACTTGCCTGAAATCGCCTGGAATTGTCTTGCCTGTAATTGCCTTGCCAGAGTTGCACAGTGATACCTGGAATTTTCTTGCCTATAAGAGCCTTGACTGGAAATTTTTTTCTGGATTTGCCTTGTCTGGGATAATGTGGAGATGCCTTTTTAGGAATTGCATTGACTGGAATTGTTTGTCATTGAGTTGCCTAAAATGGACTTCCCTGGATTTGACTAAATATGCATTGCCTGGAATCGCCTTGCCTTGATTTGGCTTGCCTGAAAAGTTTTTTTGTCTGTAATTGCCTTGATTGAAATTGCCTGGAAAAGCCTTCCCTGAAATTGCCTTGCCTGGAGTATTCTGATAATTTTTGCGTGAAATTGCATTGCCTGAAATTTTCTGGAATGGCCTGAACTGGATTTCTTCTGTATAGAATTTTGTTGCCATAAATTGCCTTGCCTGGAATTGCCATACCAAAATTTGCCTTGCCTGTTATTGCTTGAGACTTCCTTGACTAAAATTACTATGCCTCAAATTGCCTGGAATTGCCTTGCCTGGAATTGCCGGAAATGGCCTTCACTGGAATTACCTTTCCTGAGTTCGCCTGGAATTGCCTCGAATGGAGTTGTGTTGCCTGGAATTGCCTTGACTTGCTTTGCCTAAAGTTGCCTTGCCTGGAATTGCCTGGCCTGTAATTACCTGAAATTACTTGCCAGGAATTGCCTTGACTAAAATTGCTTGGAATTGCCTGGAATTTCCTTGCCTGAAATCACCTTGCCTGGAATTGTTTTGCCTGGATATTTTTTGCCTGAAATTGTCTTGCATGAAATAACGTGGAATAGCATTGCCTGGAATTGTTTGAATTTGCTTTGCCTGGAATTGCCTGAAATTGCCTTGCCTAGAATCGCCTTGCTTTGTATTTCCTAAAGATTTCTTGTTTAAAATTGCCTTGATTAAAATGGCCTTGAAAAGTCTTGCCTGAAATTTCCTTGCTTGGAATTGCCTGAAGTTGTATTGGCTTGAATTGCGTTGGCTGGCGTTGCCTGGAATTGCCCTTGCTGGAATTTTCTTGCCTGTTATTGCCTGAAATGTTCTTGATTCTCGTTCCCATGCCAGGAATTGCCTGGAGTTGCCTAATCTGGAATTGCCTTGCGTGTTATTGCCTGGAAGTTCCTTGATTGGAATTGCCATTTTTGGAATTGCCTGGAATTGCCATGTTTGGAATTGCCTGAAATATCCTTTGCTGGGATTGCGTTGCCTGTAATTGTCTGGAGTTGCGTTCCATTGAATTGCCTTGCCCAGAATATCCTGGAATTGCCTTGCCTGTAGTTGATTTGTCTGGATTTGCCTTGCCTGGAATTGCCTTGCCTGGAATTTCCTAAAGTTGCATTGCCTGGATTTGCCTGCCTGAAATTCCATGAAATAGCCTCTTGTGGAATAACCTTGTCTGAAATCGCCTTGAATTGCCTTGCCTGGAATTACCTTGCCTGTAATTTCCTTGTTTCCTTGCTTAAAATTGCATTGACTAAAATTGCCTCAAAAATCCTTGCCTGAAATTGCCTTGCTTTGAATTGCCTGAAGTTGCCTTAACTGGAGTTGCCTGGAATTGCTCTGCCTAGAGTTTCCCTACCTGGAATTTCCTGGAAATTTTTCGACTCGAATTTCCTTTCCTGGAATTGCCTGTAGTTGCGTTTTGTGTAATTTCCTTACCTGAAATTGCCTTTTCTGAAATTGCGTAAAATTTCCTGTTTTGGAATTTCATTTCTTGTAATTGCCTGGAATTGTTTTGCTTATAATTGTGATTCCTGGATTTGCCTTTCCAGGAATTGCCTGCTGTTGACTTTCCAGAAATTTTTTTATTTGGACATGCGTGGAATGACCTAGCCAGGAATTGTGTTTCCTGGAATTGCCCGGAACTTTTTTGCCTAGAATTTTCTTGCCTCGAACTGGTGGGAATTGCCTTGCCTAGAATTGCCTGCAATTGTTTTGTCTGAAATTGATTTGCCTTGGATTGCCTTAAATACCCGTTCCTGGAATTGCATTGCATGTAATCGCCTGAAATTGCCTTGCCTGGAATGGCCTTGCCTTGAATTGGGTTGCCTGATATTGCCTTCCCCAAAATTTCCTTAAATTCCCTTGCCTGGAATAGCTTGCCTGGAATTGCCTTACCAGGAATTGCCTTTCATGGAATTGCCTGGGACTTCCTTGACTGGAATTGCCTTGCATCAAATTGCTTGTAATTGACTTGTTTAGAATTTCCTTGCCTGGAATTGCCTGGAATGGCATTGCCAGAAATTGCCTTGCCTGAAATTGCCTATATTTGTTTTGCCTGCAATTTTCTTGCCTGAATTTTCCTTGAATTGCCTTCCCTGGAATTGCCTTGCCTGGAGTTGACTGAAATTGCCTTACCTGGAATTATTTTTACTTCTCTTCCCTAGAATTGCCTTGCCTAAAATTACCTTTCCTCGAATTGCCTGGAATTTCCTCACCTGAAATTCTTTTGCCTGGAATTGCCCGGAATTGCCTTTCCTGGAGTAGCCTGAAATTGCTTTGCCTGCAATGCCTGGAATTGTTTTTTTTATAATTGCCTTCCTGAAATTGCCTTACCTGGAATTACCTTACCTGGAAGTGCCTTGCTTAGAAATACCTGGAATTGTCTTGCCTATAACTGCTTTTCCTGGAATTGCCTGGATTTGCCTTGCCAGGAATTGCCTTGCCTGAAGTTGCCTGTCCTGGAGTTGACTGGAATTGCCTTACCTGGAATTATTTTGACTTGAGTTGCTTGGAATCGCGTTGCCTAAAATTACCTTCCCTCGAATTGCCTGGAATTTTCTTTCCTGAAATTGTATTGCCTGGTATTGCCCGGAATTGCCTTGCCTGAAATTGCCTTCTCTATAATTGCCTTGCTGGAATTGCCATTCCTGGAATTGCTCTACCCGGAAGTGCCTTGCTTGACGTTGCCTGGATTTGCCTAGCCAGGAATGGCATTGTTTTGAATTGCCTCAAATTGCCTTGCATGGAATTGCCTTGCCTATAATTTTCTGGGGTTCCCATGCCTGGAATTGCCTTGCCTGGAATTGCCTGAAATTACCTAGCCTGGAATTGCCTTGCCTATAATTTTCTGGAGTTGCCTTGCCTGGGATTGCCTTGCCTGGAATTGCCTGAAATTGCCTTGCCTGGAATGGCCTTACCTATTCTTGCCTTTTTAGAAATTGCTTTTCTTGGAAGTGTGTGGCCTGGAATTGTCTTGCCTAGACTTGCCTTGCTGAAATTCCATTGCCTGGAATAGCCTGGACTTAAATTACCTGTCCTGGTTTTGCCTGGTATGTCCTTGCCTGGAATTGCCTTGCCAAAGATTGCCTTTCCTGAAATTTCCTGGAATTGCCTAGCCAAAACTTGCCTTGTCGGGAATTGCCTTGCCTCCAATTGTCTTGCCAGGAATTTTCTTTTCTGCAATTGACTGAAATTGCCTTTCATTGAATTGCCTTCCCTGGAATTGACTTGCCTAAAATTGCTTTGCCTGCCTTCCTCTCTTTTGAAATGCGTTGCCTGGATTTGACTTGCCTGAAATTGCATGGAGCTGTTTTTCCTGTAATTGCCTTGCCAGGAGTTGCACAGAGATACCTGGAATTAATTACCTTGCCTATAATAGCCTTGCCTGGAGACTTTTTCCTGGAATTGCCTTGCCTGGAGTAATGTGGAGATGCCTTTTGAAAAATTGCATTGCCTAATATTGTTTGTAATTTCCTTGCCTGAAATGGCCTTCCCTGGAATTGCTTAAAGATGCATTGCCTGGAATTGCCTTGCCAGGAATTGCCTTGGATTGCCTTGCCTGTATTTGCCTTGCTTGAAATTTTTTAGAGTTTTTTTGGTTAAAATTCCCTTGATTGAAATTGCCTGGATAAGCCTTCCCTGAAATTGCCTTGCCTGAAATATTTTGATATGTATTGCCTGGAATTACATTGCCTGAAATTGCCTGGAATTGCCTGGCCTGAATTTGTTCTGCATCAAATTGTGTTGCCAAAAATTGCCTTGCCTGGAATTGCCATACCCGAAATTTCCTTGCCTGGAATAAATTGGGACTTCCTTGACTAAAATTACTTTGCCTCGAATTGCCTGGAATTGCCTTGCCTGTAACTGCCAGGAATGGCCTTGCCTGGATTTACCTTTTCTCAGTTTGCCTGGAATTGCCTCGATTGGAATTGTCTTGCCTAGAATTGCTTTGACTTGCTTTGCCTAACGTTGCCTTGCCTGGAATTACCTGGCCTGTAATTACCTGAAATTTCATGCCAGGAATTGCCTTGCCTTAAATTGCTTTGAATTGCCTGGAATTTCCTTGCCTGAAATCGCCTTGCCTGGAATTGTTGTGCCTGGAAATTATTTGCCTGAAATTGCCTTGTCTAAAATAACGTGGAGTAGCATTGCCTGGATTTGTTTTGCCTGGAATTGTTTGGATTTCCCTTGCCTGGAATTGCCTGAAATTGCCTTGACTAGAATACTTACCTAGTATTTCCTAAAGTTTTCTTGTTTAAAATTGCCTTGATTAAAATGGTCTTGAAAAGCCTTGCTTGAAATTTCCTGGTTTGGAATTGCCTGAAGTTGTATTGGCTCGAATTGCCTTGGCTGCAGTTGCCTGGTATTGCCCTGGCTGAAATTTTCTTGCCTTTTATTGCCTAAAATAATCTTCATTCAAGTTCCCTTGCCAGGAATTGCGTGGAGTTTTCTTATCTGGAATTGCCTTGCCTGTTATTGCCTGGAATTTTCTTGACTGTGATTGCCTTTCCTGAAATTGCCTGGAATTGCCTTGTTTGGATTTGCCTGAAATTCCCTTACTTTGGATTGCGTTTTCTGTAATTTTCTTGAGTTGCTTTGCATTGAATTGCCTTACCTGGAGGATCCTGGAATTTCCTTGCCTGGAATTGTTTTGCCTGGATTTGCCTTGCCTGGAATGCCTTGCCTGGAATTGCCTGAAATTACCTTGTGTAGAATCGCATTGCCTTGTATTTTTTAAAGTTTTCTTGTTTAAAATTGCCTTGATTAAAATGGTTTTGAAAAGCCTTGCCTGAAATTTCCTTGCTTAGAATTGCCTGAAGTTGTATTGGCTCCAATTGCATTGGCTGGAGTTGCCTGGAATTGCCCTGCCTGAAATTTCCTTTCCTGTTATTGCCTAAAATGTTCTTGATTCTAGTTCCCTTGCCAGGAATTGCCTGGAGTTGCCTTATCTGGAATTGCCTAGCCTGTTATTGCCTGGAATTTTCTTGACTGACGTTGCCTTTTTTTGGAATTGCCTTGTTTGGAATTGCCTGAAATGTCCTTACCTGGGATTGCGTTGCCTGTAATTGCCTGGAGTTGCTTTGCATTGAATTTCCTTGCCTGGAGTATCCTGGAATTGCCTTGGCTGGAATTGTTTTGCCCAGATTTGCCTTGCCTGGAATTGCCTAAAGTTGCATTGCCTGGATTTGCCTGCCTGAAATTCCATGAAATAGCCTCTTCTGGAATGGCCTTGTGTGAAATTGACTTGAATTGCCTTGCCTGAAATCGCCTTGCCTGGAATTTTCTTGTTTAAAATTGCCTTGATTGAAATTGCCTGGAAAAGCCTTGCCTGAAATTGCCTTCATTGTAATTGCCTGAAGTAGCCTTGGCAGGAGTTGCCTGGAATTGCCTTGCCTGGAGTTTCCTTACCTGGAATTTTCTGGACATTATACGACTCAAATTTCCTTGGCTGGAATTGCCTGTAGTTGCATTGTCTGTAATTGCCTTACCTGAAATTGCCTTTTCTGAATTTGCCTGAAATTTCTTTTTTTTGAATTTCACTTTCTGTAATTGCCTGGAATGGTTTTGCCTAAAATTGTGTTTCTTGGATTTGCCTTGCCTGGAATTGCCTGCTTTTGACTTTCCAGAAATTCTTTTATTTGGACATGCGTGGAATGACCTAGCCAGGAATTGTGTTCTCTGGAATTGCCCGTAACTTCCTTGCCTGTAATTGTCTTGCCTCGAGCTGGCTGGAATTGCCTTGGATGGAGTTGCTTGGAAATGCCTTCCCTAAAATTTCCTTGCCTGGAATTTTCTGGAATTTCCTTGCACCTAATATCTTTGCCTGGAATTTCCTGAAATTGCCTTGCCTGGAATTGCCTTGCCTGGAATTGCCTTGTCTGGAATAGCCTGGAATTGCCTTGTTTAAAATTGCCTGCAATTGCCTTGTCTGGAATTGCTTTGTTTTAAATTGTCTAAAAAACCCGTTTTCGGATTTGCATTGCATATAATTGCCTGAAATTGCCTTGCCTGGAATTGCTTTGCCTTGAATTGGGTTACCTGATAGTGCCTTGCCGAAAGTTTTCTGAAATTGCCTTGGCTGGAATTACATTACCTGGCCTTGCGTGGAATTGCTTGCCTGGAATTGCCTTACAAGAAATTGCCTTGATTGGAATTGCCTTGCATCAAATTGCTTGTAATTGACTTGTTTAGAATTTCCTTCCCTGGAATTGCCTGGGATGGCATTGCCAGAAACTGCCTTACCTGAATTTGCATGGAATTGCCTTGCCTGGAGTTGACTTAAATTGCCTTATCTGGAATTATTTTTACTTGTCCTGCCTGCATAAAATTACTTTACTTCGAATTGCCTGGAATTTTCTTACCTGAGATAATTTAGCCTGGAATTGCCCGGAATTCCCTTTCCTGGAATAGCCTGAAATTGTCTTGACTGCAATTGCCTGGAATTGCCTTCTCTATAATTGCCTTGCTGAAATTGCCTTCCCTGGAATTGCCTGGAATTCCCTTACCTGGAAGTGCCTTGCTTTGAAATGCCTGGAATTGCTTTGGGTAAAACTGCTTTTCCTGGAATTGCCTGGATTTGCCTTGCCAGGAATTGCCTTGCCTGGAATTGCCTGTCCTGGGGTTGACTAGAATTGCCTTACCTGAAATTATTTTGACTTGAATTGCTTGGAATTGCCTTGCCTATAATTACCTTGCCTCGAATTGCCTGAAATTTTTTTACCTAAAATTGTTTTGCCTGGTATTGCCTAGAATTTCCTTGCCTGGAATTGCCTGGAATTGCCTTCTCTATAATTGTCTTGCTGGAATTGTCTTCCTGGAATTGCCTGGAATTGCTCTAACTGAAAGTGCCTTGCCTAGAAATTGCTGGAATTGCCTTGCCTGAAACTGCCTTGCCTGAGGTTGTTTGGATTTGCCTTGCGTGGAATAGCCTGGAATTGCCTTGCCTGGAATTGCCTTGCCTGGAATTGCCTGCAATTGTCTTGTCTGGAATTGCTTTGCCTTTGATTGCCTAAAATACCCGTTCCTGGAATTGCATTGCTTGTAATTGCCTGAAATTGCCTTGCCTTGAATGGGTTTGCCTGATAGTGCCTTGCCGAAAATTTCCTGAAATTGCCTTGCCTGGAATTGCATTACCTGGCCTTGCCTAGAATTGCTTGTCTGGAATTGCCTTACAAGAAATTTCCTTGCATGGAATTGCGTGGGACTTCCTTGACTGAAATTGCCTTGCATCAAATTGCTTGTAATTGACTTGTTTAGAATTCTCTTGCCCAGAATTGCCCGGGATGGCATTGCAAGAAATTGCCTTGCCTAAATTTGCATGGAATTGCCTTTCCTGGAATTGCCTGTATTGTTTTTGCCTGAAATTGCCTTGCCTGAATTTGCCTTGAATTTCTTTCCCTGGAATTGCCTTGCATGGAGTTGACTGAAATTGCCTTACCTGAAATTATTTTCACTTGTCTTGCCTGAAATTTCCATGCCTAAAATTACCTTGCCTGGAATTGCCTTCTATATAACTGCCTTGGCGGAATTGCCTTTCCTGGAATTGCTCTACCTGAAAGTGCCTTGCCTAGAAATTCCTGGAATTGCCTTGCCTGAAACTGTTTTGCCCAAAGTCGCCTGGATTTGCCTTGCCAGGAATTGCGTTGCCTGGAATTGCCTGAGATTGCCTTGCTTGGAATTGCCTTGCCTATAATTTTCTTGAGTTGCCTTGCCTGGAATTGCCTGAAATTGCCTTGCCTGGAATTGCCTTACCTGTTTTTGCCTTTTCTGAAATTGCTTTGCTTTGAAGTGTGTAGCCTGGAGTTGCCTTGCCTAGACTTGCCTTGCTAAAATTCCATTGCCTGGAATTTTCTGGACAAAAATTACTCGTCTTGGATTTGCCTGGTGTGTCCTTGCCTGGAATTGCCTTGCCAAAGATTGCCTTTCCTGAAATTGCCTGGAATTACCTAGCCAAAACTTGCCTTGTCGAGAATTGCCTTGCCTACAGTTGCCTTGCCAGGAATTTTCTTTTCTGCAATTGACTAAAATTGCCTTTCATGGAATTGCCTTCCCTGAAATTGACTTGCCTGAAATTGCTTTGCCTGCCTTCCTCTCTTTTGAAATGCGTTGCCTGGATTTGACTTGCCTGAAATCGCCTGGAATTGTCTTGCCTGTAATTGGCTTGCCAGGGTTTGCACAGAGATACCTGGAATTACCTTGCCTCTAATAGCCTTGCCTGGAAACTTTTCCCTTGGACTGCCTTGCCTGGAATAATGTAGAGATGGCTTTTTAGGAATTGCATTGCCTGGAATTGTTTGTAATTGCCTTGCCTGAAATGGCCTTTTCTGGAATTGCCTAAAGATGCATTGCCTGGAATTGCCTTGCCTGGAATTTTATGAAATTGCCTTGCCTGGAATTGCCTTGCCTGAAATTGTCTGAAATTGCCTTGCCTAGAATTGCCTTGCCTGAAATTTTTGAGATTTTTTGTTTTAAATTGCCTTGATGGAAATTGCCTGGAAAAGCCTTCCCTTAAATTACCTTGCCTGGAATAGCCTGATATTTTTTGCCTGGAATTGCTTTGCCTAAAATTGCCTGGCCTGGATTATTTCTGCATAGCATAGTGTTGCCGAAAATTGACTTGCCTGGAATTGCCATATTGGAAATTTCCTTGCCTGAAATTGCTTGAAACTACCTTGACTAAATTTATTTTGCCTCGAATTGCCTGGAATTGCCTTGGCTGGAATTGCCGGTAATGGCATTGCCTAAAATTACCTTTCTTGAGTTTGCCTGGAATTGCTTCAAATGGAATTGCCTTACCTGAAATTGCTTAAAACTTTTTTGACTAAATTTGCTATGCATCTAATTGCGTGGTATTGCCATTTTGGAATTACCAAAAATGGCCTTGCCTGGAACTAGTTTTCCTGAGTTTGCCTTTAATTGCCTCGAATGGAATTGCCTTGCTTGGAATTGCCTTGACTTGCTTTGCCTAAATTTGCCTTGCCTGGAATTGCTTGGCCTGTAATTACCTAAAATTTCTTTACGAAAGTTGCCTTGCCTGAAATTGCTTGGAATTGCCTGGAATGTCTTTGCCTGAAATCGCCTTGCCTGGAATTGTTTTGCCTGGAATTTTTTAGATTTGCCTTGCCATGCCTGGAATTGCCCGAAATTGCCTTGCCTAGGATCGCCTTGCCTTGTATTTCCTAAAGTTTTCTTGTTTAAAATTGCCTTAATTCAAATGGCCTTGAAAAGTCTTGCCTGAAATTTCTTTGCTTGGAATTTCCTAAAGTTGTATTGGCACGAATTGCCTTGGCTGGAGTTGCCTGGAATTGCCCTGCCTGACATTTTCTGACCTGTTATTGCCTGAAATGTCCTTGATTCTAGTTCCCTTGCCAGGAATTGCCTGGAGTTGCCTTATCGGGAATTGCCTTGCCTGTTATTGCCTGGAATTTTTTGACTGGAATTGCGTTTCATAAAATTGTCTTGTTTGGAATTGCCTAAAATGTCCTTACCTGGGATTTTGTTGCCTGTAATTGCCTGAAGTTGCTTTGCATTGAATTGCTTTGCCTGGAGTATCCTGGAATTTCCTTGGCTGGAATTGTTTTGCCTGGATTTGCCTTGCCTGGAATTGCCTAAAGTTGCATTGCCTGGATTTGCCTTCCTGAAATTCCATGAAATAGCCTCTTCTGAAATTGCCTTGTCTGAAATTGCCTTGATTTGTCTTGCCTTGAATTGTTTTGCCTGGAACTTTCTTGTTTAACATTGCCTTGATTGAAATTGCCTGGAAAAGTTTTGCCTGAAATTGCCTTGCTTGGAATTGCCTGAAGTTGCCTTGGCTGGAATTTCCTGGAATTGCCCTGCCTGGAGTTTCCTTACCTGGATTTCCTGGAAATTTTTCGACTTGAATTTCCGTGCCTGGAATTGCCTGTAGTTGCGTTGTACGTGCCTTGCCTGAAATTGCCCTTCCTGAAAATGTGTAAAATTTCCTTATTTGGAAATTCATTCCCTGTAATTGTCTGGAATTGTTTTGCCTAAAATTGTGTTTCCTGGATTTGTCTGGCCTGGAATTGCCTGCTGTTGACTTTCCAGAAATTTTTTTATTTGGGCTAGCGTGGAATGACCTAGCCAGGAATTGTGTTTTCTGGAATTGCCTGTAACATCCTTGCCTGGAATTGTCTTGCCTCGAACTGGCTGGTATTGCCTTGGCTGGAGTCGCTTGGAAATGCCTTGCCTAAAATTTTCTTGCCTGTAATTGTCTGGAATTTCCTTACTTCGAATCTCTTTGCCTGGAATAGCCTGGAATTGCCTTGCCTGGAATTGCCTACAATTGCCTTGTCTGGAATTGCTTTGCCTTGGATTGCCTAAAATACCCATTCTTGGAATTGCATTGCATGTAATTGCCTGAAATTGCCTTGCCTGGAATGGCCTTGCCCTGAATTGGGTTGCCTGATATTGCCTTGCCGAAATTTCCTGAAATTGCCTTGCCTGGAATTGCATTACCTGGACTTGCCTGGAATTGCCTTACCAGGAATTGCCTCGCTTGGAATTGCCGAGATTTGTTTTGCCTGAAACAAATTTCAGGTAATTGTCTTACCTGAAATTGCCTAAAATTTTCTTGTTTGTAATTTCATTTTTTGTAATTGCCTGGAATTGTTTTGCCTAAAATTGTGTTTTCTGGATTTGCCTTGCCTGGAATTGCCTGCTATTGACTTTCCAGAAATTTTTTTATTTGGACATGCGTGGAATGATCTAGCCAGAAATTGTGTTTTCTGGAATTGCCTGTAACTCCCTAGCCTGGATTTGTCTTGCCTCGAACTGGCTGGAGTTGCCTTGGCTGGAGTTGTGTGGAAATGCCTTCGCTAAAATTTCTTTGCCTTGAATTGTCTGGAATTTTTTTTACATCAAATCTTTTTGCCTGGAATTGCCTGAGATTGCTCTACGTGAAAGTGCCTTGCCTAGAAATTGCTGGAATTGCCTGTCCTGAAACTGCCTTGCCTGAGGTTGCCTGGATTTGCCTTGTCAGTAATTGCGTTGCCTGTAATTGCCTGAAAATTTCTAGTCTGGAGTTGCCTTGCCTATAATTTTCTGGAGTTGCCTTGCCTGGAATTGCCTTGTCTGGAATTGCCTGAAATTGCTTTGCCTGGAATGGCCTTAGCTGTCTTTGCTGTTTCTGAAATTGCTTTGCTTGGAAGTGTGTGGCCTGGAATTGCCTTGCCTTGACTTGCTTGGCTTAAACTCCATTTCCTGGTATTGCCTAGATTAAAATTACTCATCTTGGATTTGCCTGGTATGTCCTTGCCTGGAATTACCTTGCCAAAGATTGCCTTTCCTGAAATTGCCTGGAATTGCCTAGCCAAAACTTGCCTTGTCAGGAATTGCCTTTCCTGCAGTTGCCTCGACAGGAATTTTCTTTTCTGCAATTGACTGAAATTGCCTTTCTTGGAATTACCTTCCCTGGAATTGACTTGCCTGAAATTGCCTTGCCTGCCTTCTTCTCTTTTGAAATGCTTTGCCTGGATTTGGCTTGCCTAAAATTTCCTGGAATTGTCTTGCCTGTAATTGCCTTGCCAGAGGTTGCACAAAGATACCTGGAATTACCTTGCCTATAATAGCCTTTCCTGGAAACTGTTTCCTGGAATTGCGTTTCCTGGAATAATGTGGAGATGCCTTTTTAGGAATTGCATGCCGGGAATTGTTTGTAATCGCCTAGCCTAAAATGGCCTTCCCTGGAATTGCCTAAAGATGCATTGCCCAGAATTGCCTTGGCTGGAGTTGCTTTAAAATGCCTTGTCTAAAATTTCCTTGCCTGGAATTGTCTGGTATTTCCTTACATCGAATATCTTTGTTTGGAATTGCCTGAAATTGCCTTGCCTGCAATTGGCTTGCCTGGAACAGCCTGGAATTGCCTTGTGTGGAATTGCCTGGAATTATCTTGCCTGGAATTGCAAGGAATTGCCTTGCCTGGCATTTCCTGGCATTTTTTTGCTTGTAATTTTCTTGCCTGAAATTACCTGGAATTGCCTTGCCTAAATTTGCCTTGCCTGGAATTGCCTGGAATTGCCTTACCTGAATTTGCATTGCCTGGAAGTGTTTTGAATATAATTGCCTTGCCCGGAATTTCCTGGACATGCCTTGCATGGAATTTCCTTTCCTGGAATTTTTGGAATTGATTTTCTTGAAATTGCCATTCATGGAATTGCCAGGAATAAATTGCTTGTAATTTCCTTGCCTTGAATTGTTTTTCCTGTAATTGCCTTGCCAGGAATTGCCTTGCTTTCAATTTTCTTTCATGGAATTACCTGAAATTTCCTCCTCTGGAATTTCCTTTATTGGAATTGTGTGGAATTGCCTTCTCTGAAATTGCGTTGATATGTCTTGCCTGGAATTTTATTGCCTGTAATTGTCTTGAATTCCTGTGACTGATATTGCCAATTCTTGATTGCCTGTAATTGCCTGGCTTGGAATTGAATTTCCCAGAATTGCCTAAAATGGCCGTGCCTAAAATTGCTTTTTCAGAAAGTTTCTTTTTTGTAATAACCTGGAATTGTTTTGCCTAAAGTTGACTGGAATTTTATTGCCTGGAATTGCCTTGCCTGGAATTGTCTTGGCTTGAATTGCATGAAGTTGCCTTGACAGAAATTTACTTGATTGGAATTGCCTAAAATTGCCTTGCCTAGAATTGTCTTGCCTGGAGTTGCCTTAGATGAAATTTTTTTTTCTGGAATTGCCTGGAAATGTCTCACCTAAAATTGCCTTAACTGGAATTGGCTGGAATAATTTTCTTGCATGGAATTGCCAGAAATTCCCTCGCCTAAAATTGCTTCTGAAATATTATTGCCTTGCCATGCCTGGAGTTTCCTTGCCTGGAATTGACTTGCATGTAATTTTGTGGAATTTCCTTGCCTGGAATTGCCTTCATTGCAATAGCCTAGAATTGCCTTGCCTGGAATTTCCTTGCCTTCAGTTGCCTTGGATGGAATTGCTTGGAATTGCCTTGCCTAGAATTGCCTGAAATTGGCTTGCTTGGAATTGCCTTGCCTGGAATAGTGTAAAATTGCCATGCATGGAATTGTCTTTTCTGGAACTGACTGAGATTCCCTTACCTGAAATTTTTTTTCTTTAATTGTCTGGCATTTCTTTGCCTGGAATTGCCATGCCTGGGGTTGCCTGAAATTGCATTGCCTGAAATATTCTTGCCTGGAATGACCTTGCCTGGAATTGCCTAAAATTCTTTCACCTGGAATTGCCTTCGCTGTAGTTTCCTAGCCTTGCTTTGCCTTGCCTTGACTGGAATTGCCTTGCCTGGGATTGCCTGGAATTGTCTTGCCTGGATTTGCCTGGAATTGCCGTGCCTGGAATTGACCTTTATGGCATTGCATGGAATTGTCCTTACTGGAGTTATCTTGCCTGGAATTCATAAAATTCCCTTGCCTGAAATTTCCTTGCCTTGAATTGCTTGGAATTACCTTGCCTGAAATTGCCTTGTTGGAATTGCCTGAAATTGCCTTGACTGGAAATACCTGAAATTTCCTTGACTGGAATTGCTTTGCATAGCTTTGCATTGCCAGGAATTGCCTTGCCTGGGAGTTCCTGGCCCAGAATTGCCTTGTCTCCTTTTGCCTTACCTAGAATTGCCATGACTGAAATTACCTTTTTGGTTGTTGACTTGCCTTGCCTTGCCTTGCCTTGTCTTGAATGGATTTCTTTTGCCTGGAATTGCCTTGCCTGGAATTGCCTGGTTATCTTTTGCCTGGTTTTCTCTTGCCGGGAATTGCCTTGTCAGTACTTGCCTTTCCTGGAATTGCCTGGAGTTGCTTTGCTTGGAATTTAATTGCCTGGATATCCCTGGATTTTTCTTGACTGGAATTGCCATGCCTGAAACTGCCTTGCTCACAATTGCCTTGACAGAAATTGCCTGAAATTGCCTCCCCTGAAATTGCCTTGGCTGGAATTGCCTGGCCTGGAATAGAATGCAAATGCCTTGCCCGGGGTTGCATTGCCTGGAATTGCCTGGAATTACCTGGCTTGGAATAGTTTAGAATTGCCTTGCATGAAATTTCCTTGCCTCGATTTGCCTGTAATTTTTTTACCTGAAATTGCTTTGCCTGGAATTGCCTTGCTTGTAATTACCTGTAATTTCCTTGCCTTGTCTTGCCTTGCCTGGAATTGCCTTTCCAGTAGTTTCCTTGCCTTGCCTTGCCAGAAATTGCCTTGCCTGGTATTGCCTTGCCTGGACTTCCCTGGAATTGTTTTGCCTGGAATTCCCTTGGCTGGAATTTCCTGGTATTCCCTTTCCTCAAATTGCATTGACCGAAATTGTCATTTCTGAAATGGCCTTGCCTGGATTTCCCTTGACTGGAATTGCCTTGCCTAAAATTGTCTTTCCTTGTTTTGCCTTGCCTGGAATTGCCATGCCTGGATTTGCCTTCATTGCCTTGCTTAATATTGACTTGGTTGGAGTTGCCTACCATTCCCTTACCTGGAATTGCCTTGCCTGGAATTGCATTGCCTTCAGTTGCTTGAAATTGCCTTGACAGGAATTGCCTCTCCTGGGATTGAGAGGAGTTGCCTTGCCTGGAATTTCTTGCCTGAAATTGCCTAAATTTGCTTTGCCTGGAATTGCCTTCCCTGGAAGTGCCCGGATTTACCTTGCCTAAAATTGCTTTGCCAAGAATTGTCTGGAATTGCTTTGACTAAAATTGCTTTGCTTGGAATTGACTGGAATTGCCTCGCCTGTAATTGCCTGGAGTTTCCTTGCCTGGAATTGCCTTCCCTGGTATTGCCTGGAATTGACTTGCATGGAATTTCCTTGCTTGGAATTTTCTTGTGTGGAATTGCCTGGAATTGCCTTGCTTGAAATTTTCTTGTCTGGAATTGCCTGGAATTGCTTTTCCTAGAATTGCCTCGCCTGGAATTCCCTGGAATTGCTTTAACTGATATTGCCTTGCATGGAATTGCCTTGCCTGAAATTGCCTGGAGTTGCCTTTTCTGGAGTACACTTGCCTAGCGTTGCCTTGCCTTTAATTGCCTTGCCTGGAATTGTGTTGCTTTGCCTTGCCTTGTCTAAAATTGCCTTTCCTGGAATTGTCTTTCCTGTAGTTGCCTTGCTTTGCCTTGCTTTGCCTTGCCTGTAATTTCCTTACCTGGAATTGCCTTGCCTGGAATTGACTGCAATTGCCTTGCCTGGAATTATTTTGCCTGGAATTGCCTGGAGTTCCATTTTCTGGGATTGCCTTCACTAAAGTTGCCATTCCTGGAATTGTCTTGCTTGGATTTTCCTTGACTGAAATTGCCTTGCATAACCTTGCCTTGCCTGGATATGCATTGCCTGGAATTGTCTGGTTTGGAGTTGCTGTGCTTTACCTTGTTTTGCCTTGAATTGCCTAACCTGGAATTGTCTTGCCAGGAATTGTTTTTCCTTGTTTTGCCTTGCATAGATTTGTCTTGCCTGGAATTGCTTGGAATTGCCTGTAATTACCATGACTGTAATTTCCTTGCCTTTAATTGCCTTGCCTGGAATGGCCTTGCCTGGAATTGCTTTACCTGGAATTGACTTGCCTAAAATTATCTGGTATTGCCTTCCAAAGAATTGCCTGGATTTTCCTTGCCTTACCAAAATTGCCTAGACATTCTTTGCCATGCCTTGTCTGGAGTAATTGCCTTATTTTCCCTTGCCCGGAATAATTGCCTTGCCTGTAATTGCATGAAATTGCCTTGATTGGAATTGCCTGAAATTACCTTGCCAGTAATTCCCGGGGTTGTCTTGCCTGGAATTCCCATGCCTGAGATTGCCCAGAATTGCCTTGCCTGGAATTGAATTTTCTGGAATTTCCTCAAAATGCCTTGCCTAGCATTTCCTTGCCTGGATTTGCCTTGCCTGGAATTGCGTTGCCTGAAACTGCCTTGCCTGGTATTGAATTGCCTGGAGTTTCCTGTAATTTTCTAGCCTGGAATTGCCTTGCCTGAAATTGCTTGGAATTGCCTTTACATAAATTGCCTTGATTGCAATTGCCTGGAAATGCCTTGTCTGAAATTGCCTTGTATGGAGTTGCATTAAATGGAATTGCCTGGAATTGCCTTGCCTAGAATTGCCTGGAATTGGCTTGCCTAAAATTGTCTTGCCTGGAATTTTCTGGAATTGCCATGCATGGAACTGTCTTGCCTGGAATTCATTGAAATTGCATGCTTAAAATTTTTTTGCCTGGAATTGTCTGGCATTTCCTTGCATGGAATTGCCTTGTCTGGAGTTGCCTGAAATTGCCCTGCCTGGAATTAAATTGCCTGGAATGGCCTTGCCTGAAATTGTCTTCCCTGGAATTGCCTTTCCTGAAATTCCCTTGCCTGGGGTTGCCTGGAATTTCCTTGCCTGAAATTGTTTTGACTGAAATTGCCTTTTCTAGTTTTGACTTGCCTGGAATTGCCTTGCCTGGAATTGCCTTTCCTAGCCCTGCTTGGTCTGGAATTGCCTTGACTTGCCTGAAATTTCCTGGCCTGGAATTGCCTTGCCTGGAATTGCCTTTCTTGTTTTTGTTTTCTCTGGAATTTCCCTGCATGAAATTGCCAATAATTTCCTGTAACAATCTTAACTGTAATTGACTTGCCTTGAATTGCCTTGCCTGGAATTCCCTTACATAGAAATGACTTGCCTGAAATTGCCTGATATTGCCTTGATTGGAATTGCCTGAAATTGCCTTCCCTTTAATTTCCTGAAGTTGTCTTGCCTGGAATTGCCATGCCTGAGATTGCGTGTAATTTTTTAGACTTTAATTGCCTCGCCTTGAATTGCGTTGCCTGGAATTGCCCTTGCCTGGAACTGCCTTGCCTGGAATTGCCTTACCTGGAATTGACTTGCTGGAATTGCCTGGTATTGCCTTACCTTGAAATCCTGGAATTGCCTTGCCTTGCCTTGCTTGTTTTGTCTGGAATTGCCTTGCCTTGCCTTGACTGAAATAATTGCCTTGTTTTGCCTTTCCTGCACTAATTGCCTTTCCTGGAGTTGCCTTGAATTGCTTTGCCTGGAATTGCCTAAAATTGCGTTGCCTGAAATTGCCTGGAATTGCCTTTCCTTGAATTGCCTTTCCTAAAATTTCTTTGCTTAGAATTTCCTGGAATTGCCTAAACTAAATTTGCCTTGCCTGGGAAGACCTGGAATTGCCTTGCCTTGAATTGTCTTGCCTGGTATTGCCTAGAATGGCCTTGCCTGAAATTGCCTTCCCTGGAATTGCCTATAATTGCCTTGGTTGGAATTAAATTGCCTAGAATTTCCTGGAATTAGCTTGCCTGAAATTGCCAAGCCTGAAATTGAGTGAAATTCCCTTGCCTAAAATTGCCCTGCCTGGAATTACCTTGCCTGAAATTGATTGAAATTGATTGCCAGAAACTGCCTTGCCTGGTATTTTCTTGCCTGGAATCACCCGGAATTGCCTTGTGTGAAATTTCCTTGCCTGAAATTGTTTTGCCTGGAATTTTCTGGAATTATTTTGCCAAAAATTGTCTTGCCTGGAATTGCGTTTAATTGCCTTCCCTGGAATTGCCTTGCATGGAATTTTCTTGAATTGCCTTGCCTGGAATTGCTTTGTCTGAACTGTGTGGAATTTTCTAGCCTTGAATTGCCTTGCCTGGTATTGCCTAAAATTGCCTTGCCCGAAATTGTCTAACCTGGACTTGCCTGGAATTGCCTTGCGTAAAATTGTTTTGCCAGGATTTGCCTTCCTTGGAATTGCCTGGAATTGCCTTTTCTGAAATTGCCTTGCCTGGAATTTCCTAAAATTTCGTGGAATTGACTTGGCTTAAATTGCCTTGTTTGGAATTGCATTGCCTGGAATTGCCTTGATTGTAATTGTGTGGAAATGCCTTGCCTGGAATTTCCTGGAATTGCTTGGAATTGACTTGGCTTAAATTGCCTTGTCTGGAATCGCCTTGCCTGGAATTCCCTTGCCTGGAATTGCTTTGACAAAAATTGCCTTGCTTGCAATTGCCTGGAATTGTTACACCTGTAAATGCCTTGAATGGCCTTGCCTGGGATTGTCTGGAATTGACTCACCTGGAATTGCCTTTTCTGGGATTGCCTGGAATTGCCTTGCCTGAATTTGCATTGACTGCAATTGCCTAGCCTCAAATTACCTTGCCTTGCCTTGCCTTGCCTGGAATTACCTTGGCAGAAATTCCCTTCCCTAAAGTTGCCTTAAATGAAATTGTCTGGAATTGCCTTGCCTGGTATTGCCTTGCCTAGATTTCCCTTACCTTGCCCTGCCTGGAGTTGCCTTGAAATGCCTGCAATTGCTTTTCCAGGAATTGCATTGCCTGGGTTTGCATAAAATTACCCTACCTAAAATTGCCTTCCTAGAAATTGATTGGAGTTTCCTTGACTGAAATTGCCTTGCTGGAATTGTCTGTAATTGCCTTGCATGGATATTCCTGGAATAGCCTTTGCTGGAATTGCCTTGCCAGAAATTGCCTGAAATTGTTTTACCTGGAATTGCCTTGCCTGGAATTGCTTCAAATTGCCTTGACAGGAATTGCCTTTCGTGGAATTTATTGGAATTGCCTTGCCTGAATTGCATTCTCTGGAATTGCCTGGAATTGCTTTTCTGGGAATTGACTTGTATGCAGTTGCCTGGAATTTCCTTACCTGGAATTGCCTTGCGTTTCATTGCCTTACCTGCAATTTCTTGGAATTGCCTTGACAGGAATTGCCTTGCCTGGGATTAAGTGAAATTGCCTTGCCTGGAATCCCTTGCCTGGAATTGCCTGGAGTTGCTTTGCCTGGAAGTGCCCAGAATTGCCTTTTTTGGAATTGCCTTGCCTAAAATTGCCTGGAATTGCCTTGACTAGAATTGCCTTCCTTGGAATTGCCTAGAATTGCCTCGCCTGTAATTGCCTGGAGTGGCCTTACCTGGAATTGCCTTTTCCAGAATTGCCTCAAATTGCCTTTTTTGAATTGTCTTGCATGGAATTGCCTTGTCTGGAATTGGCTATAATTGCCTTGTGTGTAATTATCTGGAATTCCTTTGACTGATATTGCCTTGCCTGGAGTTGCCTGAAATTACATTACCTGGAATTGCCTTACTTGTAGTTGCCTGGAGTTTCCTGAGATTACATTACCTGGAATTGCCTTACTTGTACTTGCCTGGAATTCCCTTGCCTGAAATTGTCTTGCCAGGAATTGTTTTGCCTAAAATGTCCTGGAATTTTCCTGCATGAAATTGACTTGCCTGGAATTGCATTTAATTACCCTGCCTGAAATTGCCTGAAATTGCCTTGCCTGAAATTGCATTCTCAGGAATTTCCTCGAAATGCATTGCCTAGAATTGCCTTGCTTGGAATTGAATTGCCTGGAGTTTCCTGGAATTCCCTAGCCTGGAATGCATTGCCTGAAATTGCCTTGCCTGGAATTGCTTGGAATTGCCTTAACAGGAATGGCCTTGATTTAAAATGCCTGAAATTGCCTTGTCTAAAGTTGCCTTAACTGGAGTTGTTTTGGATGGTATTGTCTTTAACTGCCTTGCCTGGAATCGCCTTGCCTAGAATTGCCTGGAATTAATTTGCCTGGAATTGCCTCAAATTGCCATGTATGGAATCGTCTAGGCTGAAATTGACTGAGATTGCCTTGCCTGAAATTGCCTTTTTTGGAATTGTCTGGAATTACCTTGACAGGAATTGCTTTGCCTGGCATTGCCTGAAATTGCCTTGCCTGCAATGTCCTTGCCTGGAATTGCCTTGCCTGGGATTGCCTGGAATTCCCTTGCCTGGAATTGCTTTGACTGCAATTGCCTTTTCTGGAATTGCCTTGTCTGAATTTGCCTTGACTGGAATTGCCTTTTTTAGACTTGCCTTGCCTGGAATTGCATTGCCTGAAATTGCCAAACCTGGAATTACCTTGCCTTGCTTGGAATTGGCGGGCCTGAAATTTTCTTGCCTGGAATTGCCTTTGCTGGTTTTGCCTTGCCTGGAATTGCCTTGCCTGGAATTACCTTGCCTGGAATTGCCTATAGTAACCTTGACTGTAATTGCCTTGCCTTGAATTGAATTGCCTGGAAATGTATTGCCTGGGATTCCCTTACCTAGAATTGACATGACTGGAATTGCCTGGTTTTGCCTTCCCACGAATTGCCTCAGATTGCCTTGCCTGTAATTGCCTTGTTTTGCCTTGCCTTTCCTGGAATAATTGCCTTAATTTGCCTTCTTTTAAATAATTACCTTGACTGAAATTGCCTGGAATTGCCTTGATTGAAATTGCCTGGAATTGACTTTTGTGTAATTGCCTGGAGTTACCTTGCCTGGAATTGCCTAGGTTGGAATTGCCTGGAATTGTCTTGCATGGAATTTTCTTGCTTGGAGTTGCCTGGAATTGCCATTATTGAAATTGCGTGCATTTGTCTTGCATGGAATTGACTGGAATTTCCTCGCCTAAAATTGCCTTGACTGGAATGGCCTGGAATTGACTTGCCTGAAATTGCCTTGCCTGGGATTCTCTGGAATTGTTTTGCCAGAAATTTTCTTGCCTGGAATTGCCTTGCCTGGAATTGCATTGCCTGAAATTGCCTAAAATTACCTTACCTGGATTTGCCTTTCCTGCATTTGCCTGTAATTTCCTTGCCTGGAAATTTCTTCCCTGGAATTTCCTGAATGGGCTTGCCTGGAATTTTTTGGAATCGCCTTGCCTGGAATTTTCTCGCCTGGAATATCCTGGAATTGCGTTAACTAAAATTGCCTTGCTTTTCCAGCAATTGTCTAAATTGCCTTCCCTGAAATTGCCTTTACTGGAATTGCCTTGCTGGAATTGCTTGGAATTCTTATGCCTACAATTGCCCTGCCTGTAACTGCCTTACCTGAAATTGACTGAAATTGCTTTGCCAGGAATTGACTAGCCTTCAATTGCGTGGAATTGCCCTGTCTGAAATTGCCTTGCTTGGAATTTTCTGGAGTTTACTTGCCTAAAAATGCTTTGCCTAGAATTGCCTTGCCTAAAATTGCCTTGCCTAGAATAGCCTGGAATGGCCTTGCCTGGAGTTTTCTTACCTGGTATTACCTTGCCTGGAATTGCCTGAAATTGTTTTGCCTGGAAATACCTTTCATGGAATTGCCTTGCATGAAATTGCCTTACCTGTGATTGCCTTGCCTAAAGTTGCCTATTCTGGCATTGCCTGGAATTGCCTTGCCTGGAATTATTCTTGCCTGGAATTTCCTGAAATTGTTTTGGCTGGATTTTTTTGCCTGGAATTTTCTGGAATTGTCTAGCCTGGAGTTGTCTTGCATTGAATTGCCAGGAATATCCTTGCATGAAATTTCCTGGCCTGGAATTGCCTTGCCTGGAATTGCCTTACCTGGAATTGCCTGAAATTGCCTTGCCAGGAATTTCTTTGACTGGAAGTGCCTAGACTGAAATTGTCTGGAGTGGCCTGGTCTGGAATTGTCTTCCCTGGAATTGCCTGAAATTACCTTGCCTGCAATTACCTTGCCTGGAATTTCCTACAATCGGCTTGCCTGGAATTGCCTTGCCTATAATTGCCTTGCCTGGAATTAACTGAAATTGCCTTGTTTGCATTTGCCTTATCTGGAATTGCCTCGCCTAAAATTGCTTGAAATGACCTTTCCAGGAATTGACTTGCCTGGATTTGCATGAAATTGCCAGGCCTGAAATTTCTTTGCCTGTAATCATCTGGAGTTGCTTTGCCTGTAATTCCCTTGACTGGAATTACCTGAAATTGCCTTACCTAAAATTGTTTTCTTTGGAGTTACCTGAAATTGCTTTCCTGAAATTGTTTTATCTAAAATTTTCTGGCCTGGGATTGCATGGAATTGCCTCTTTTTATATTGCCTTGGGTGGTATTGCCAGAAATTGCCTTGCCTATATTTACATACCCTGGAATTTCCTGGATTAATTTTGCCTTGAATTCTCTTGCCATAAATTTTTTGGAATTACCTTGCCTGGAAGTGCCTTGCCAGCAGTAATTGCCAAAAATTGCCTTACCGAAAATTGTTTTTTTGGAATTTCTTGAAATTGTTTGGCTGGAATCGCCTTGCCTTTAATGGCCTGGAATTTCCTTGCCTAAAATTGCCTTGCCAGGAATTGTCTTTTCTGGAATTGCCTGGAATTGTTTTGCCTGTATTCCCTTACCTGGAATTGTCATTGCTGGAATTGTTTAGCCTGGAATTGCATTGCCTGGAATTGCCTTGAATGGATTTGCCTTGCCTGGAATTACCTTACCTGAAATTTCTTTAAATATTTTTGCCAAAAGTTACCTGGCCTGGAATTGTCTGGAATTGCCTTGCCTGGAATCACCTGGAGTTGCCTTGCATCGAATTTTCTTTCCTGTAATTGCCTAGCCTAAAATTGCCCTGACTGGAGTTTTTGAAATTGCCTTTCCTGAAATTAACTCTTGGAATTTCCTGGAATTGCCTTGCCTGAAATTTCCTTGCCTGGAATTGAGTGGAATTGTCTTGCCTCATATTACCATGCCTGGAATTGCTGAAAATTGCGTTGCCTATTTTTTTTAGAATTGCCTGGAATTGCCTCGCCTAGAATTTCCTTGCCTGGAATTGCCTCGCCTGGAATTCCCTGAAATAGCCTTGCTGGGAATTGCCTTGCTTAGAATATCATGAAATTCTCTTGCCTTGAATTGCCTTGCCTTTAATTGCCTGAAATTGCATTGCCTGGAATTGCCTTTCCTGAAATGGCCTTTTATGGAATTGCCTGGAATTCCTTGGCCTGGAGTTGACTTGCCTAAAATTGCCTGGAATTGCGTTTCCAGGAATTGCCTTGAATAAAATTGCATGGAATTGCCTTGACTGGAATTTTCTTGCATGGATTTGCATGGAGTTTCTTTGCCTGGAATTGCCTTGCCTGAGATGGCATGGAATTGCCTTGCCTGGAATTGCCTTACCTGGAATTACCTGAAATTGCTTTGCCTAAAATTTTTTTGCCTGGAATCGCCTAAAATTTTTTGCCTAAAATAACCTTGCCTGGAATTGCCTGGAATTGCCTTGCCTGGAATTATTTTGCCTCGAGTTGCCTGGAATTGCTTTCTCTGTAATTGCGTTGCCTGTAGTTGGCTAGAAATTCCATACCTGGAATTGCCTTGCCTGGAATTGCCTGAAGTTGCGTTGCTTGGAATTTCCTTGATTTTAATTGCCTGGAATTGCCTTTCCACGAATTGCTTTTTTTTTTGAATCTTTTGAAATTGCCTTACCTGGTATTGCCATGCCTCAATCTCCTGGAATTTCCTTGAGTTGAATTTCCATGCCTGGAATTGTTGTACCTTAAATTGCCTTGCCGGAATTGCCTGGAATTGCCTTGCCTGGATTTTCCTTGTCTGGAATTGCCTTGCCTGGAATTTCCTTGCCTCGAATTTCCTCCAATTGCTGGCCTGTATTTGTTTTGCCTGGAATTGCCTGGAATTGCCTATTATTGTCTTTAGTGTAATTTCCCTGCCTTGAATTAATTTGCCTGTATTTGTCTTGCCTGGAATTGCCTTGTCTAGTATTGCCTGGTATTTCCTTGCCTAGAATTGCCTGGAATTGCGTTGCCTGAAATTGCCTCGCCCTGACTTGAATGGAATTGCTTCACCTTGTCTTGCCTTGCCTGGAATAATTGCCTGGCCTTGACTTTCATTGAATAATTCTTTTGCCTAGAATTGCATGGAATTCCTTTGATTAGAATTGCTTTAAACTGCCTAGCCTGAAATTGCCTCGAGTTGCATTGCCTTCAATTGCATAAGCTGGAATTGCCTGGAAATGGCTTTCCTGGAATTGCCTTACATGGAATTGCCTTGCCTAGAATTGCCTGGTATTGCCTTGCCTAGAATTGTCTGGAATTGCCTTGCCTTGCCTTGCCTTGCCTTGCCTTGCCTTGCCTTGCCTTGCCTTGAATGGAATTGCCTTGCCTTGCCTGGAGTAATTGCCTGGCCTTGACTTTAATGAAATAATTGCCTTGCCTAGAATTGCATAAAATTTCCTTGATTAGAATTGCTTTTAATTGCCTAGCATGAAATTGCCTGGAGTTGCGTTGCCTTTAATTGCCTAAGATGGAATTGGTTGGAATTGCCTGTGATTGGCTTGCTTGGTATTGAATTGCCTGAAATTTCCTGGAATTAGCTTGCCTGGAATTGCCAAGTCTGAAAATTCCTGAAATTTGTTTGCCTACAATTGCCTTGCCTGTAATTTCCTTGCCTGGAATTGCTTGAATTTTCCTTGCCTGGAATGGACTGAAATATTTTTAGCTGGAATTGCCATGACTAATATCACCTACAGTTGCCTTTCCTAGAATTTCCTTGCCTGGAAATGCCTAAAATTGCCTTGACTGGAATTGCCTTCCCTGAAATTGCCTGAAATTGCCTGGAATTACCTTGCCAGGAATTGCCTTTTCTGAAAGTTCCTGGAATTGCTTTGTCTGGAATTGGCTAGAATATCCTTGCCCGGAATTGTTTATCTTGGAATTGCCTTGCCTGGAATTGCCTGGAATTTTGATGTCAGAAATTGCCTTGCCTGTAATTGTGTCGAATTGCCTTGCCTGGCATTGCCATGCCTGGAAATGCCTGGAATTGCCTTGGCTAAAATTGCCTTGTCTGGAATTGCCTGGATTTGCCTTGACTAAAATTGCCTTGCCTGGAAATTCCTGGAATTGCCTATCCTGAAATTGCCTTGCCTGGAATTGCCTGAAATTGCCGTGCCTGGAATTCCCTTGCCTTGAGTTGCCCTTTCTGGAATTGCCTTGCCTGGAATTGGCTGAAATTATTTTGCCTGGATTTGCCTTGCCTGGAATTGAATAAAAATACCTTGCTTTTAATTGCATTTCCTGAGATTACCTCAAATAGTTTTGCCTTTCCTGGAATTGCCTGGAACTGTCTTGTCTGTGATTTCCTTGCCCAGAATTGCATATAATTTCTTTGCATAAAATTTCCTGAAAATGTCTTGCCTGGAATTTCTTGGAAATAACATGGATGGAATTGACTTTTCTGAAATTGCTTGGAAATGTTTTGCCTGTAATTGTCTTGCCTGGAGTTGGCTGAAATTCCTTTGCCTGGGATTGTTTTTCCTGGAATTGACTGAAATAGCCTTGCCTGTAATTGCCTTGCCTGGAATCGCCAAAAATTGCCTTGTGTGGAATTTCCTTTTTGGGAATTGCCTTACCTAGAATAATCTTCCAAGGAATTGCATGGAATTCTTTCGCCATAAATTGTCTTTTTTGGAATTCTCTGAAATTGCCTTGCCTAGACTTGCCTTGTGTGGAATTGCCTGGAATTATTTTGCCTGGAATTGCTTTTCCTGGAATTGCCGTGCCTGAAATTGCTTGGAATTGGCTTGCCTGTAATTGCATTGCCTGGAATTGTCAGGAGTTACTTTGCCTGTAGTTGCCTGCCTGGATTTGCCTTGCCTTGTATTACCTTGACTTGCATTGCCTGGAAGTGCCTTGTCTGGAATTTCCTTGCCTGGAATTGCCTGGTATTCCAATGCCAGGAACTGCCTTGCCTTTAATTGTGTCAAATTGCCATGCCTGGCATTGCCATGCCTGAAAATGCCTGGATTTGCTTTGGCTGGAATTGCCTTTGCCTGGATTTGCCTTGACTAAAATTGCTTTTCCTGGAAATGCCTGGAATTGCCTTTCCTGGAATTGCCCTTTCTGGAATTGCCTTTCCTGGAATTGGCTGAAATTGTTTTGTCTGAAATTGCCTTGCCTGGAATTGAATAAAAATGCCTTGCCTTTAATTGCATTTTATGAAATTACCTTGAATTGCCTTGCCTGTAATTGCCTTGCATGGGTTAGCCTGGAACTGCCTTGCCAGTAATTGCTGTGCCTGGAATTGCCTGAAGTTGCCTTGCATGTAATTGCCTTGCCTGGCATTGCCTGGAATTGCCTCGGCTGGAATTTCCTTTCCTGGAATTGACAAAACATTTCTTTCCTGCAATTGCCTTACCTGGAATTGCTTGGAATTGCCTTGCATGGAACTCCCTTGCCTGAAATTGCTTGGAGCTGCATTACCTGGAATTGCCTGGAGTTTCCTTGCCTCGAATTGCCTTGCCTGAAATCGCCTGGAATTGCTTTGCCTGGAATTACCTTGGCTGGAATTGCCTTAAATGGAATTGCCTGAAATTGCCTTTCCTGGACTTGCCTTGCCTGAAATTTTCTGAAACTGCATTGCCTGAAATTGCCTTGCCTGAAATTGCCTGGAATTCTTGTGCCTGGAATTGCCTTGCTGTGGTTGCCTTGACTGGAATTGCCTCATTTAGCCATGCATTTTCTGAATTGTATTGCCTGAAATTATCTGGCCTGCAATTCTCTTGCTTTGCCTACCATTGGCTGGAATTGCCTGGCCAGGAATTGCCTTGCCTGTCATTGCCATTTTATTGCTTTCCCTTTTCTGGAATTGCCTTGTCTGGAATTCCCTTGCCTGGAGTTGCCTTTAATTGCCTTGCCTGAAATTGCCAGTCATTGCCTTGACTGTAATTGCCTTGCCTTAAATTCCCTTTCCAGCGGTTGCCTTGCCTGGAATTTCCTTACATGGAATTGACTTGCCTGGAATTGGGTGTTATTGCCTTGCCTAAAATTGCTGAGATTTGCCTTGCCTGCAATTGTTTTGCCTTGCCTTGCCTTGCCTTGCCTGGATTTAGCTTGCCTTGCCTTGCGTTGCCTTGCTTTCCCTAGAATTGCCTTGACTTGCCTTGTTTGGAATAATTGCCTTGCCTCGAATTTCCGGGAATTGCCTTGATTGAAATTGCCTGGAATTGCCTTGGCTAAAATCGCCTTGCCTTTCCTTGCCTTGCTTGGAATAATTGCCTTGCCTGGAGTTGCCTGGAATTGGCTTGCCTGCAGTTTCCTCGTCTGGAATTGCCTGAAATTCCCTTGCCTGGAATTGCCTTGCTTGGAATTGCCTTGCTTGGAATTGCCTTGCTAGGAATTGCCTTGCCTGGAATTGCCTTGCCTGGAATTTTTTGAAATTGCGCTTCAAGTAATTGCCCTGCATGGAATAGCGTAGAATTGGCTTGCCAGGAATTGCCTTGCCTTAAATTGCCTGGAGTTTAGTTGCCTGGAATTGCCTTGAATTTAATTTTATAGAATTACCTTGCCTGGAATTGCCTTGCCTGGAATTACCTATAATTGGCTTGCCTGAAATTTCCATTCCTGGAATTGTATGGAATTATCTTGCCTGGGATTGCCTTTCCTGGAATTGCATAAAAATGCCTTGTTTAAAATTGCCTTGCCTGGAATTCCCTGGAATATCCTTGCCTGGAATTGTCTTGCCTGGAATTTTCTAGGGTTGCCTTGTATGCAATTACCTTTCCTGAAATTGCCTGGAATTGTTTTGCCCGGAATTTCCCTGCCTGGAATTTTCTTGAATTGCATTGCCTGGTATTGACTTGCCTGGAATCGCCTGAAATTTTATTGTGAGAAATCTCTTTACCTAAAATTATCTTGCCTGTAACTTTTTGGAAATGTCATGCGTGGAATTGCCTTGCCTGGAATTGCCTTACGTGGAGTTGCCTGGAGTTGCCTGGAGTTGCCTTGTCTGGAATTTCCTTTCCTGGAATTGCCTAAACATATTTTGCCTGAAATTGCCTTGCCTGGAATTGCCTGGAATTGCCTTTCCTGGTATTGCCTTGGCTGGAAATGCCTGGAATCGCCTTGCCTGGATTTGCCTGGAAATTTTTTGCCTGTAATTGCCTTTCCTCAAATTGTTTGAAATTATCTTGCATGGAATTGCCTGGAATTGCCTTGCCTGTGTACCTCAAATTGCCTTGCCTGAAATTGCCTGGAGTTGCCGTGCCTAAAATTGCCTGGCCTGGAATTGCCTTGCCTGGAATAACCTAGAATTTTTTGCCTTGAATTGCCTTGCCTCGACCTTTTTGGAATTCCATTGTCTGGAATTGCCTTGCATAAGATTGCCTGGAATTGCCTTGCTGAAATTGCCTGAAAATATTTTGCCTGGAATTGTCTTCCCTGGAATTACCTAGAATTACCTTTTCTGGAATTGCCTTGCCTGGATTTGCCTGTAACTCCCTTGCCTGTAATTGCCTTTTCCTGGAATTGCCTTGCCTCGAATTCACTTGCCTGAAAATACCTTGCCTAAAATTACCTGGAATTGCCTTGCCTGATATTGCCTTGCCTGGAATTGCCTTGCATAAAATTTTTTTACTGGAATTGCCTTGCATGGGATGGCCTTTCCTGGAATTGCGTGGAATTGTCCTGCCTGGAATTGCTTTTCCTGGAATTACATGAAATTGCCTTCGCTTTTATTCCCTTGCCTGGAATTGCCTGGAAATGCCTTTCTAGAAATTGCGTTGGGTGAAATGGTCTTGAATTGCCTTGCCTGGAATTGCCTTGCTTCGTATTTCCTAGAATTGCTTTCCCTGTAATTGCCTTGCCTAAAATACCCTGAAATTGCAATGCCTAAAATTGCCTTTCGAGGAATTGTTCTGCGTGGAATTGCCTTGCTTGGAAATGCCTTGCCTAGGCTTGCCTTGCCTGGAATTGCATTGCCTGAAATTGTCTGGCCTGGAATTGCCTTGTCTTGCCTGGAAATGCCTGTCATAAAATTGTCTTTCCTGGAATAACCTTTCCTTGCCTTGCCTATTGTGATGTTGCCTTGCCTAGAATTGCCTTTCCTGGAATGGCCTATTCTGGAATTGCCTGAAATTGTCTGCAACTGCCTTTCCTGTAATTGCCTTGGTTGGAATTGCCATGAATTGCCTGGAATTTTCTTGACTGTAATTGCCTTGTTTTGAAGTGCCTTGCCTGGAATTGCCTGGTCTGGAATTGACTTGACTGGAATTACCTTGACTGAAATTGCCTTGCCTCAAATTGCTTTGACTGGAATTGCCTTACCTGTAATTGACTTGCGTGGAATTGTCTGGTATTGCCTTGCTAAGAATTGCCTGAAATTGATTTGTCCAGAATTGCCTTGACTGGAATTGCCTAAGCTGTAATTTCCTTCCAAGTGTTCTATGGAACTGCCTTGCCTCGGATTGCCTTGCATGGAATCGCCTTGCCTGGAATTGCTTGGAATTGCCTTGCCTGGATTTGCCTTGACTGGAATTGCCTTGCCTAGCCTTGTCTTGCCTGGAATTGCATTGCCAGGAATTGCCTGGCTTGGAATTGCCTTGCATTGCCTTGCCTTGACTGGAATTGCCTTGCCTGGACTGGAATTGCCTTGCCTAATATTTCCTTGCCTTGCCTTGCCTTGCATTGCCTGGAATTGCCTTCCCTGGAATTGTTTTGCCTGGAGTTGTCTAGTATTGAATGGAATTGCCTTGACTGTAATTGCTTTGCCTTAAACTGCCTTGCCTCGAATTGCCTTGCCTGGATTTGTCTTGCAGGGAATATCATTGCTTGGAATTGCCTTGCCTGGAAAACCCTTTCCTCGGCTTGCTTGCCTGAAATTGCCTTGCCTGGAATCGCATTAGGTGGGATTGATTTGCCTGATATTGCCTTTCCTTGAATTTCCTGGAATTGCCTTGCCTGGAATTGTTTTGCCTTGCCTTGCTTGCCTGGTTTTGCCTTGCCTTGTCTTGACTTGACTTGCCTGGCAAAATTTTCTTGCCTTGCATTGCTTGGAATAATCGCCTTGCTAGGAATTGCCTGGAATTGCCATGACATTAATTGTCTGGAATTGCCGTGCCTGGAATTGCCTGGAGTTTCATTGCCTAACATTTTTGTTTGCCTGGAATAGCCTTGCCTGAAATTTTTTGCCTGGAATAGCCTTGCCTGGAGTTGCCTTGACTGGAATTGCCTTGTCTGGATTTTCTTTGACTGTAATTGCCTTGCCTAGCCTTGCCTTGCCTGTAATTGCATTGCCTGAAATTGCCTGGCTTGGAATTACCTTGCCTTGCCTTGCCTTGCCTTGGCTGTCATTGTTTTGCCTTGAATTGTGTTGCCTAAAATTGCCTTTCCTTGCTTTACCTTGTCTGAAATTGTCTTGCCTGATATTTCCTTGCCTTTCCAGGAATTGCCTTCCCTAAAATTTTGTCTGGACTTGCCTGGAATAGCCTGTAATTTCCTTGACGGTAATCACCTTGCCTGAAATTGCCTTTTTTGGAATTACTTTGCCTGAATTTCACTTGCGGGGAATTGCATTATTTGAAATCGCCTTGCCTGGAGATGCCTTTTTTTGGCTTGCCTTGCATGGAATTGCATTGCCTAAGATTTCCTGTCCTGGAATTCTTTTGCCTTCCCTTGCCTTGCCTGGAATTGCCTGGCATTGAATTGCTTGCCTGAAATTGCTTTCCTTGTCTTGCCTAGCCTGGAATTGCATTGCTTGAAATTGCCTTCTATGGAATTGCCTGGAATAGCCATGACTGTAATTGGCTTGTCTTGAGTTGCCTTGCATGGAATTTTTTGGCTAAAGTTGTTTTGACTGGCATTACCTTGGCTGGAATACCCTTGCCTGGAATTGACTTACCTGGAACTGACTTTCCCGGAATTGCCTGATATTGTCTTGCCTAGAATTGCCTGAAATTACCATGCCTGGTGTTGTCTTGCCTGCAATTGCCTGGGATTGCCTTTCCTATAATTGCATTGCCTAAAATTGTCTGGACTTTCCATGCCTGGAATTTCCAAATTCTGAAATTATTTGGAATTGCCTTTCCTGGACTTGCCTTGAATTGCCTTGCCTTGGTTCCTGGAACTGCCTTGCTTGGAATGGCCTCTGCTGAAATTTCCTAAATTTGCCTTGTCTAGAATTGCCTTCCTTGGAATTGCCTTGCATAAAATTGCCTTGACTGGAATTTACTTGCCTGGAATTGCCTTGACTGGAATTGCCTTGCCTAGTTTTGCCTATCCTGGAATTGCATTGCCTGGAATTGCCTGGCTTGGAATTGCCTTGCTTTGCCTGGAATTGCCTTCGGTGGGATTGACTTGCCTGGAATTGCCTTAGGTGGGATTGACTTGCCTGAAATTGCCTTGCCAGGAATTGCCTGGAATTGCCTTGCCTGGAATATTTTTGTCTGGAATTGCTCAAAATGCACTTGCATGAAATTGCCTAACCTCAAATTGCCCTGCCTTGAATTGCCTGAAATTCTGATGCCAGAAATTGCCTTGCCTGCAATTTAGTGGAATTCCCTTGCCTGGAAATGCATACCTAGAATTGACTTTAGTTTCTTTGCCTGGAATTGCCTTGTCTTCAATTTCCTGGAATTGCCTTGCCTGGAATTGCCTTCCCTGTATTTAACTGGAATTTCATTGCCTGGAATTCCTTTTCTGGAATTGCCTGGAACTGCGTTGCCTGGAACTTCCTTTCCTGGAATATCCTGGGATTGCCCTGGCTGGAATTCCCTTGCCCCGAATTACCTAGAAATATTTTACCTGGAATTGCCTTGCCTGGAATTGCCTGGAAATGCCTTGCCAAGAATTTTCTTCCAGGAATTTCATTGCCTGGTATTGCCTTGACTCTAATTGCCAGGAATTGACTTGGCTGGTATAGCCTTGTCTGAAATTGCCTGGAATTGCATTGCCTGGAATTGCCTTGCCTGGAATTGCCTTCCGTGAATTTACCTTGACTGAAATTGCCTGGAATTTCCTTGTCTGGAATTTCATTGCCTGAATTTGCCTTGCCTGGAATTGCCTGGAATTGCCTTGCCTGATATTTCCCTTCGTGGAATTTTTTACAATTTCAATGCCTGGTATTGCCTTGTCTGGAATTGCCAGGAGTTGCCTTGCAAGGAATTACCTTGCCTAAAATTGACTTGCCTGAAATTGATTGGAATTGATATTCCTGGAATGGCCGTGAATAAAATTGCCTAAAATTGCTTTTACTGGAATTGCCTGGAGTTGCCTTTCCTGGGATTGCCTTTCCTGGAATTGGCTGGAAATGCCTTGCCTTGAATTGCCTTGCCTGGAATTGCCTTGTCTGGAATTTCACTGAATGGAATTTTCTATGATTGCATTGCCTGGTATTGCCTTGTCTGGAATTGCCCAGAATTGCATTGTGAGGAATTATTTTTCCTGGAATTGCCTGGAATTTTCTTGCCAAAAATTGCCTTGTATAGAATTGCCTTGCCTGGAATTGCCTTTGCTGCAATTGCCTGGAATAGACTTGCCTGGAATTGCCTTGCCTGGAATTGTCGTTGCTGGAATTGCCTGGAATAGGCTTGCCTGGGATTGCCTTGCCTGGAACTGCATTGAATTGCCTTACCTGGGTGCTTGAAATTTCCCTGCCTATAATTTTCGTGGCTGGAGTTTTCTCAAATTGCCTTGCCTGGAATTGCCTGGAATACCCTTGCTTGAAATTGCCTTGCCTGGAATTGCCTTTCCTCAAATTCTTTTTTCTGGAATTGCCTTGACTTTAGTTGTCTTGTTTAGCCTTGCCTTGCCTGGAATTGCATTGCTGGGAATTGCATGAAATTGTTTTGCCTGGGGGAGGACTCAAGATGGTGCTGTGAGAACAACCCAGGATTGAAGCTCTCACTGGACGCGTAAAGAGGGTGAGTCGGGGAAGCATTTCCAGACGGATCTTAGTTGCCCACAGAACGGGGAAATTCCCAGGTATAAAAGAGATGCGGGACGCCAGGCAGAGGTCTCGGCTGGTGCAGCCAGCAGCTGGTGCAGCTCTGGCCTGCGCCGGAGCCCAGAGGCGCTCCACAGCGCTCCATACAAAAGCACACTGTTACGGGTGCCCTGTTGAACCGGCAAACTGAGACCCGAGAGGGCTGAACTTGAGACTGAACAGGTCTTGAACTGTGACCCAGCCCAGGAAATCCCAGGGACTCAGCGTTTGGGGGAGTGCAGTGCGACAAACAAAATGGTGATTCCAAACGCTCCCGGTGAAAAGGATTTTTTAAAGCACAGCTCCGTGGGGGAGGGGCGTCAGCCATTACCGAGGCAATCAGCCCCTACTGAGGTACACGCCCATTGCTGACACAGCCTGCCATTGCCGAGGCAACCCGGTACAACAGAGAGACTCCGCCGCAGGGAGGAGACCACAGCAGAAGGGCAGAGCCTGCAGCAAAAGGGCGAACCTCACACCAGCAGGGCGGAGCCTCGGCAGGCAAAAAGTGACTAGACTGCCTCCTAGCTTGGCAGGACTGTGAGGCAGACACTCACAAGGAAAGCCCAAACCCGCCCCCAGACAGCATCTGAGAAAAAAAGAGGTTCTCTTACGAGTTAGGTTGCAGCAGAACTAAACATAGCAGCCTAGCAGCCCTGAATGAACAACAGAGCTCACAGCTCGGCACTTGAGCTCCTACAAAGTACAGACTGTCTCCTCAAGCAACTCCCTGACCCCTCTATATCCATAAGACTGACATTTGGCAGACATCATCCTGGGACAAAGATAGCAGAAAAAGAAACTGGTAGCATCCCTCGCTGTTCCACAGCCGCTATAGGTGCACCCCAGACAAGCAGGGCCTAGAATGGACCTCTGCAGTCGTACAGCAAAGGGGCTAGACTGGTAGAAGGAAAACCAAGTAACAGAAATATCCCATCATCAACAATCTGGGTGTCCACTCAGAGATCCAATCGAAAAGTCAGCAACTACACAGACGACAGGTGGATAAATCCACAAAGATGGGAAGAAACCAGCGCAAAAAGGAGGAAAGCACCCGAAACCAGAACACCTCGCCTCCTAGAAAGGACCAAAACTCCTCACCAGCAAGGGAACAAAGCTGGATGGAAAATGACTGTGATGAAATGATGGAATTAGACTTCAGAAGATGGATAATGAGAAACTTTTGTGAGCTAAAAGAACATGTTTTAAATCAACGCAAAGAAACTAAGAACCTTGAAAAAAGATTTGAGGAAATGATAACAAGAATGGATACATTAGAGAGGAGTATGAATGAATTAAAGGAGCTGAAAAACACAATACAAGAACTTTGCAAAACATGCACAAGTATCAATAGCCGAATTGACCAAGCAGAAGAAAGAATATCAGAAGTCGAGGATCAACGCAATGAAATAAAACGAGAAACCAAGATCAGAGAAAAAAGCGCAAAAAGGAATGAACAAATTCTCCAAGAAATGTGGGACTATGTGAAGAAACCTAACCTACGTTTGATAGGCGTACCAGAATGTGATGAAGAAAATGAATCCAAGCTGGAAAATACTCTTCAGAACATTATCCAGGAAAATTTCCCCCACCTAGCAAGACAGGCCAACACTCTATTGCAGGAAATACAGAGAAAACCACAAAGATATTCCGCAAGAAGAGCAACCCCAAGGCACATAATCGTCAGATTCAACAAGGTTGAAATAAAGGAGAAAATACTAAGGGCAGCCAGAGAGAAAGGTCGGGTTCCCCACAAAGGGAAGCCCATCAGACTCACAGCAGATCTCTCGGCAGAAACACTACAAGCCAGAAGAGAGTGGGGGCCAATATTCAACATCCTTAAAGAAAAGAACTTTCAACCCAGAATTTCATATCCAGCCAAACTGAGCTTCAGAAGTGAAGGAAAAATAAAATCCTTTGTGAAAAAGCAAGTACTCAGAGATTTTGTCACCACCAGCCCTGCTTTACAAGAGCTCCTGAAAGAGGCACTACACATAGAAAGAAACAAACAGTACCAGCCATTCCAAAATCACACTAAACGCTAAAGAGCATCAACATAATGAAGAATCTACAACAACTAACGGGCAAAACAGCCAGCTAGCATCAAAGTGGCAGTATCAATTTCACACATAATAATATTAACCCTAAATGTAAATGGACTAAATGCACCAATCAAAAGATACAGACTGGCAAATTGGATAAAAAGCCAAAACCCAGCAGTGTGCTATATCCAGGAAACCCATCTCACATGCAAGGATACACAAAGGCTCAAAATAAAGGGATGGAGGAAGATTTACCAAGCAAATGGAGAGCAAAAGAAAGCAGGAGTTGCAATTCTCATCTCTCATAAAATAGACTTTAAAGCAACAAAGATCAAAAGAGACAAAGAAGGCCATTACATAATGCTAAAAGGATCGATACAACAAGAAGAGCTAACGATCCTAAACATATATGGACCCAATACAGGAGCACCCAGCTATAAAAGGCAAGTTCTTAACGACTTACAAAAAGACTTAGACTCCCACACAATAATAGTGGGAGACTTTAACACTACATTGTCAATATTAAACAGATCAACTGGACAGAAAATCAACAAGGATATCCAGGGCTTGAACTCAGACCTGGAGCAAGCAAACCTGATAGACATTTACAGAACTCTCCACCCCAAATCCACAGAATATACATTCTTCTCAGCACCACATCATACCTACTCTAAAATTGACCACATAATTGGAGTAAAGCACTGCTCAACAAATGCAAAACAACTGAAAACATAACAAACAGCCTCTCAGACCATAGTGCAATCAAGTTAGAACTCAGAATTCAGAAGCCAACCCAGAACCACACAGCTTCATGGAAACTGAACAACTGGCTCCTGAATGTTGACTGGATAAGCAACAAAATGAAGGCAGAAATAAAGAAGTTCTTTGAAACCAATGAGAACAAAGACACAACATGCCAGAATCTCTGGGACACATTTAAAGCAGTCTCTAGAGGAAAGTATATAGCAATGAGAAGAATGGAGAGATCCAAAATTGGCACCCTATCGTCAAAATTGAAAGAGCTAGAGGAGCAAGATCAAAAAACACTCAAAACCGAGCAGAAGACAAGAAATAACTAAGATCAGAGCTGAACTGAAGGAGATTGAGACACGAAAAACTTCAAAAAAATCAACAAATCCAAGAACTGGGTTTTTGAAAAGATCAACAAAATAGACAGACCACTAGCCAGATTGATTAAAAAGAAAAGAGAGAACAACCAAATAGATGCAATAAAAAATGATAAAGGGGAAATCATCACAGATTCCACAGAAATTCAAACCATCATCAGAGAATATTACAAACAACTCTATGCACATAAACTAGTAAACCTGGAAGAAATGGATAAATTCCTGGATTCCTGTGTCCTCCCAAGCCTAAACCAGGAGGAAGCTGAAACTATGAACAGACCAATAACAAGGTCAGAAGTCGAGGCAGCAATTAAGAGCCTACCACACAAAAAGAGCCCAGGTCCAGGTGGGTTCACAGCAGAATTATACCAGACACACAAAGAGGAGCTGGTACCATTTCTTCTGAAACTATTCCAAATAATCCAAAAAGAAGGAATCCTACCCAAATCATTCTACGAGACCAATATCATCCTGATACCAAAACCCGGCAGAGACACAACAAGAAAAGAGAACTTCAGGCCAATATCCATGATGAACATAGATGCAAAAATCTTCAATAAAATATTGGCAAGCCGATTGCAACAGCAAATCAAAAAACTTATCCATCATGATCAAGTAGGATTCATCCCGGGGATGCAAGACTGGTTCAACATACGCAAGTCTAGAAACATAATTCACCACATAAACAGAACCAAAAGCAAAAACCACATGATTATCTCAATTGATGCAGAGAAGGCATTTGACAAAATTCAACAGCCTTTATGCTAAAAATCCTCAATAAACTCGGTATCGACAGAACGTATCTCAAAGTAATAAAAGCTATTTATGACAAACCAACAGCCAATATCATACTGAATGGGCAAAAACTGGAAGCATTCCCTTTGAATTGTTTGAAATTGCCTTGCCAGGAAATACCTTGCCTGGAATTGAGTTGTCTGTAACTGCCTGGAATTCCCCTGCCTGGAATCTTTTGCCTGGAATATTCTTACCAAAAATTGCTTGCAATTGCCTTGCCTGGAGTTGCCTTTACAGTAATTGAGTGGACTTTTTTTGCCTGGAATTGTCTTGCATGGAATTTTCTAAAATTGCTCTTTTTACAATTGCCTTCCCAGGAATTGCCTGGAATTAACTTGCCTGCCATTGCCTTTTCTGGAATTGCGTTGCCTGGAATTGCCTTTTCTGGAATAGCCTTGCCTAGACGTGCCTTGCCTGAAATTGCATTGCTTGGAATTGCCTGGCCTGAAATTGCCTAGCCTTGCCTTGCATGGCCTGGAATTGCCTTACCTAAATTTGCGTCGCCTGGATTTTCCCTGCCTGGAATTGGCTGGAATTGCTTTGCCTGGAATTCCCTTGCCTGGAATTTTCTTGCGTGCAGTTTCCTGGAATTGTTTTGCCAGAAATTGCCTTCCCTGAAATTTCTTGGAATTGCCTTGCCTGGAATTGCCTTGAATGGAATTGCTTGGAATTGCCTTGCCAATATTTCCTTGCCAGGTATTGTCTTTTTTAGAATTGTCTGGAATTGCCTCACCTGGAATTGCCTTTCTTAGGATTGCCTGAAATTGCCTTGTCTGGAATGGCCTTAAATTATTTTGTTTGGAATTGCCTTGCCTGGAATTGCGTTGTCTAAAATTGCCTGGAATTCCCCTGTCTGGAAATGTTTTGCCTGGGATATTTTTACCAAAAATTGCTTGTAATTGCATTGCCTGGAATTCCCTTACCTGGAGTTGCCTTGACGGTAATTGCCTGGACTTTCCTTGCCTGGAATTGTCTTCCATGGAATTTCCTAAAATTGCCTTTTTTAGAATTGTCTTGCCTGGAATTACCTTGCCTGCCATTTCCTTTCCTGGAATTGCGTTACCCAGAATTGCCTTTACTGGCATAGCATTGCCTAGACTTGACTTGCCTGGAATTGCATTGGCAGGAATTGCCTGACCTGGAATTGTTTTGCCTTGCCTCGTATGGCATGGAATTTCCTTGCCTGGAATTGCCTTGTCTGGTTTTGCATTGCCTGGAAAGGCCTGGCCTGGAATTGCCTTGACTTGCCTTTCTCTGCTTTCCTGGAATTGCCTTGCATGGAATTGCCTTACCTGTACTTGCCTGAAATTGCCTTGCCTGGGTTTGCCTCGAAATGTCTTGCCTGGAATTGCCTTGCTTGGTATTGCATTGCCTGGAATTGCCTTGCCTAGAATTTCCTTGTCTGGATTTGCCTAGAATCCCCTTGCCTCGAATTACCCTGCTTGGAATTGCCTAAAATTACATTGTCTGGAATTGCCTTGCCTATAAATGCCTTGCCTATATATGCCTTGCATGTAATTCTTTGGAATTGCGTTGCCTGGAATTGCCTTGCATGAAATTGCCTGGAATTGCCTTACTTGAATTGCCTTGCCTGAAATTGCCTGACATATCCTTGCCTGGTATTGCTTTGTCTGGAATTATCTTGCCTGGAATTGCCTTGGCTAGAATTGCCATGACTAGGCTTTTTTTTGCCTGGAATTGCCTGGTTTGAAATTACCTTGCCTGTAATTGACTGGAAGTGACGTCTAAAATTGCTTGGAATTTTCTTGCCTGGATTTACCTAAAACTGACTTGCCTAAAATTGCATTTCCTGGTTTTGCCTGGAATGGCCTTGCTTGGAACTGCCTGGAATTGCCTTGCCTGAATTTACCTTGCCTGGTATTGCCTTGCCTGGAATTGCCTAAAATTGCCTTGCCTGGAAATGCCTTGCCTGTAATTGCCTAAAATTTCCTTGTCTGGAATTGCCTTGCCTAAAATTGCCTGGAATTGCCTTGCCTGGAATTTCCATGCCTGGAATTGACATGCATGGAATGGACTTGCTTGGAATTTACTTGTCTGGAGTTGCCTGTTATTACCTTGCCTTGAATTTCTGGATTTGCTTTGCCTTGCCTTGAATTGCTTTGCCTTGCCTTGAATTGTTTTGCCTTGCTTTGCCTTGCCTTGCTTTGCCTGCAATTGCCTTGCTTTGCCTTCACTGGAATAATTACCTAGCCTTGCCTTGACTGGAATAAGTGCTTGCCTGGAATTGCCTTGTATTGCTTTGCATGGAATATCCTGGAATTGCCTTGCCTGGAATTGCCTGGAGTTGACTTTCCTTGGGTTTCCTTGCCTGAAAATGCCTGGAATTGCCTTGCTATGAATTTTCTTACATGTAATTGCCTGGAATGGCCTGGCCTGAAATTTCCTTACCAGGAATTACCTTTTCTGAAATTGCCTGGTATTGCCTTCGTTGGAATTGAATTGCATGGAATTTCCTGAAATTAGCTTTCCCAGAATTGCCAAGCCTTAAATTGCCTTAAATTCCCTTGCCTAGAATTGCCTTGCCTGGAATTGCCTGGAATGGCCTTGCCTGGAATTTTTGAAATTGCTTGCCTTATATTGCCTTGCCTGGAATTGCTTAAAATGGCATTGCCTGTAATTTCCTTGCCTGTAGTTGTTTTGCCTTTAATTTCCTTGCTTGGAATTGCTTGGAATTACTTGAAATTGCCTTGCCTTGAATTGCCTTGCCTTGCCTGGAATTGCATTTGTGGAATTGCCTGGCTTGAATTGTTTTGCCTTGTGTTGTCTTGCCTGGAATTGCCTGGCCTGGAATTGTCTTGCCTGGAATTGCCTTTCCTTGCCATGCCTTGCCTGAAATTGCCTTGCCTGAAATTGCCTAGCGTGGAATTGTCTGGAATTGCCTTGCCTGGAATTACTTGCTTGGAACTGCCTCGAATTGACTTGCCTGTAATTTTCTTTCCTGGAATTGCCTCGAGTTGCCTTGCCTGGAATTAATTTGACTGGAATTACCTTGCCTGGAGTTGCCTGGAATTTATTTGCCTAGAATTGCCTGAAATTGCCTTGCCTGGATTTACATGGAATTGTTTTGCCTGGAATTGACTTGCCTGGAATTATCTTGCTTGGTATTGATTGCCTAAAATTGCCTTCCCTGAAAGTGCCTTGCTGGGAATTGCCTTTTCTGTAATTGCCTGAAATTGCCTTGCCTAGAATTGCCTGAAATTGCATTTAATTCCCTTGACTGTAATTGCCTTGCCTTGAATTTCCTTGCCTGGAATTGCCTTGCCTAGCCTTGCCTTGCTTTGCCTGCAATTGCCTTGCCTTTTCTTGACTGGAATAACTGCCTTTTTTGCCTTGTCTGGAATAATTACCTTGCCTGGAATTGGCTTGAATTTTATTCCCTGGAATTTCCTGGAATTGCCTTGGCTGGAATGACCTGGAGTTTTTTTCCTTGGATTGCCTTGCATGAAATTGCCTAAAATGGCCTTGCCTATAATTGCCTTGCCAAGAATTACCTTTCCTGGAATTGCCTTGTTTGGAATTGAATTGCCTGGAATTAGCATTCCCGGAATTGCCAAACCTGAAATTGCCTGAAATTTTCTTGTCTAGAATTGCCTTGCCTGGGATTAAATTTCCTGAAATTGCCTGGAATGGGTTTGCCTGGAATTTCCTTGCCTGGAATTGCATTGCATTGAATTGCCTTACCAGGAATATCCTGGAATTGCTTTGCCAGGAATTGCCTTGCCTATGGTTGTGTCGAATTGCCTTGCCTGGAATTCCTTGCCTGGAAATGCCTGGAGTTGCCTTGTTTGAAATTGTCTTGCCTGGAATTGCCTTGTCTAGAATTACCTTGACTAGCCTTGCTCTGCAAGGAATTGCATTGCATGGAATTGCCTGGCCTGAAATTGAGTTGCCTAGAATTGACATTCCTTGCAGTGCCTTGACTAGAATTGCCTTATTTTGAATTGCTTTACCTAAAATTACCTGGTATTGACTAGCCTGAAATTACCTTGCCTGTAATTGGCTGGAATTGACATGCCTAAAATTGCCTCGAATTGCCTTGCCTGGATTTGCCTGGACTGGCTTTGCTTAAAACTGCCTGGAATTGCCTTGCCTGTAGTTATCTTGCATAGTATTGCCTGGAATTTCCTTGCCTGAAATGTCTTGCCTGTCATTGCCTAAAATTGCCATACCTGGAATTGCCTGCCTGAAATTGCCTGGAATTGCCTTGCCTAAAATTGCCTGGAATTGACGTTACTGGAATTGCCTTTTCTGGAATTGCCATACCTGGAATTGCCTTGACTGGAATTGCCTTGCCTAGCCTTGCCTTGCCTGGAATTGACTGCATTGCCTGCAATTGCCTGGCCTAGAGTTGCCTTGCATTGCCTTTCCTTGCCTGGAATTGCCTGGCCTGAAATTGCCTTGAGAGGAATTGCCTTTCCTTGCCTTGCCTTGCCTGTAATTGCCTGGAGTTTCCTTGCCTAAAATGCCTGTAATTTCCTGTAATTGTGTTCACTGTAATGTCCTTGCCTTGAATGACCTTGCATGGAATTGCCTTGCCTGCAATTAATTTTTTTGGAATTGCCTTACCTTGAATTGACTTGTCTGAAATTGCCTGTTATTGCCTTGCCTTAAATTTCTCTAATTGCCTTGCCTTGCCTTGCCTTGCCTTGCCTTGCCTTGCCTTGCCTTGCCTTGCCTTGCCTTGCCTTGCCTTGCCTTGCCTTGCCTTGCCTTGCCTTGCCTTGCCTTGCCTTGCCTTGCCTTGCCTTGCCTTGCCTTGCCTTGCCTTGCCTTGCCTTGCCTTGCCTTGCCTTGCCTTGCCTTGCCTTGCCTTGCCTTTTTTGCAATTGCCTTGCCTGGGATTCCATTGCGTGGAATTGCGTTGCCTTGCCTAAAATTTTCTTGTGTTGCCATGTGTTGCCTCACCTGGAATTACCCTGTCTGGAATGGCCTTGCCTTGACTTGTTTCTCCTGGCCTGGAATTGACTTGCCTAGAACTGTCTTGACTTGCCTTGCCCGGAATTGCCCTGACTGAAATTGCACTGCCTCGCCTTGCCTTGCCTGGAATTGTCTTGCCTTACCCTGCGTGAAATTGACTTTCATCGAATTGCCTTACATTGCCTTGCCTTCCCCTGCATGGAATTGCCTTGCCTGGAATTGCCTTACCTTGCCTAGCCTTGAATTTCTTTGCCTTCTCTTGCCTGGAATTGCCTTGTCTGGAATTGCCTTGTCTTGCCTTACCTGAGTGGACTTGTCTCACCTCGAATTGCCTTGCCTCGAATTGCCTTGCCTCGAATTGTCTTGCCTTGCCTGGAATTTCCTAGCCTTCAATTGCCTTGACTTGCCTTGTCTAAAACTGTGTTGGCTGGAATTGTCTTGTCTTGCCTTACCTGGAATTGCCTTGCTTAAATTTGCCTTTTCTGCAATTGAATTGTCTGGATTTGCCTTGCCTCTAAATGCTTTGCCTTACAATGCCTTGCCTGGGATTTATTTGCCTGGAATTATTTTGTCTTGCCTTGCCTTGACGTGCCTAGAATTGCCTTGGCTGAAATGGCCCTGCCTTGATCTTCCTGGAATTGCCTTGCCTGGAATTTATTTCCCTGCCTTGCCTTGCGTTGTTTTCCAGGAATTTCCTTTCCTGCATTTGCCTTTTCTTGAATTGCCCTTTCTTGCATTGCCATGATTTGCCTTCCCTTGCCTTTCCTGGAATTGCCTTGCCTTGCCTGGAATTGCCTTCAGCTGCCTTTCCTTGCCTTTCCTTGATTTGCCTTCCCTGGAATTGCCTTGCCTTGCCTTATCTGGAATTGCCTTATCTGAAATTGCCTTGTCTTGCCTTGCCTTGCCTTGCCTTATCTGGAATTGCCTTATCTAAAATTGCCTTGTCTTGTCTTGCCTTGCCTGGAATTGTATTTCCTGCAATTGCCTATTTTCTAATTGCCTTGCCTTGACTTGCCTTGCCTGGAATTGCATTTCCTGGATTTGCCTTGTTTGGCCTTGCCTTGCCTTTTTTTCTTGCCTTCTTTTCTTGCCTTGCTTGGAATTTTCTTGCATTGCTTTGCGTTGCCTAAAATGGAACTGCCCAAACTGGAATGTCCTTGCCTGACTTTCCCAGAGTTTTCCTGCCTGGATTTCCCCTGCCTTTTTTCCCCTTGCCTGAAATTGCCCTGCCTGGAATTACACTGCCTTGCCTTGACTTGCCTGGAATTGACTATCATGCAACTGCTTTGAATTGCCTTACCTTTCCTTGAATGGGATTGCCTTGTCTGGGAATGTCTTGCCTGGAATTGCCTTGCCTTGCATTGCGTTGCCTTGAGTTGCCTGAATTCGCCTTGCCTGGAATTTCCTTGCCTTTCCTTGCCTTGTCTTTTTTGCCTTGCTTTAAGTTGTCTTTCCTTGTCTGGAATTTTCGTGCATATCCAGGCATTGCCTAGCCTGGAATTGCCCTGTCCAGAACAGCCTTTTCATGGCTTACCTTGCCTTGACTGGAATTGCCTTGCCTAGAATTGCCTTTCCTTGCCTTGCTCAGAATTTCCCTTCCTGGATTTGCCCTGCTTTTTTTTTTTTTTTGCCTTGCCTAAAATTGCCCTGCTGGGAATTTCACTGCCTTGTCTTGCCTTCCCTAGAATTGCCTCTTTTTGCCTTGCATGAAATTGACTTTCCAAAGATTGCCTTGCTTGTTCTTGCCTTTCATTGCATTGGATAGTCTTGTCTCGAATTGCCTTGCCTTTCCTTGCCCTGCCTTGCCTAAAATTGCCTTGACTGGAATTGCCTGGCCATCCCTTGACTTCCCCTGCCATGCTTGGAATTGCCTTGCCTGGAATTGCCTTGCCTGTCCTTCTGTGGAGTTGCTTTCCCTCGAATTGCCTCACCTTACCATGCCTTGTCTGGAATTTACTTACCTCGAATTGTTTGTCTTGCCTTGTCTTGGCTTAGCTGGAATTGTCTTTCCTTCAATTGCCTTTCCTTGAGTTTCCTTGCTTTTCCTTGTCTTGCTTTGCCTTCCCTTGCCTCTATTTTGCCTTGCCTCACATTGCCTGTCCTTGACTAAAACTGCTCTGCCCAGAATTGCATTGCCTTGCCTAGTTTGGAACTGCCCTGCCTGGAATTGCCCCGCCTTGCCTTACCTTGCCTGGAATTGCTTTGCCTGGCTTTGCCTTGCCTTGCCTTGCCAGGAATTACCTTGCCTGGCATTGCCTTGGCTTGCCTTGCCCTGCCTTGCCTTGCCGTGCCTAGAATTGCCTTTCCCTGCCTGGAATTGCCTTGCTCACCTTATCTAAAATTGACTTTAATTAAAGTGCCTTGTCTGGCCTTGCCTTGCCTAGCCTGGAATTGCCTTAAGTTGCCTTTCCTTGCCTTGCTTGAAATTGCCTTGCATTGCCTTTCCCTGCCTTGCCAGAATTTGCCTTCCCTGGAATTGCCTTGCCTTGCCCTACCTTGAATTGACTTTCCTTTTTTGCCTCGCTTTGCCTTCCCTTGCCTTGCCTGGAATTCCCTTGCCTGAAATTGCCTTGCCTTGCCTTCTCTGGAACTGTGTTGGCTGAAATTGCCGTGCCTTGCCTTAACTGGAATTGCCTTGCTTGGATTTGCCTTTTCTGCAATTCCCTTATCTGGAATTACCTTGCTTTGCCTTGCCTTGCCTGCCACTGCTTGCCTGGAATGCCTTGCCTTGCATTCCCTGGAATTGCCTTGCCTTGAATTTCCTTTCCCTGGCTTGTCTTGCTTTACCTTGCCTAAAATTGCCTTCCTTGAATTGCCTTTTCTTGCCTTGCCTTGCTTTTCCTTCCCTTCACTTGCCTTGCCTGGACTTGTTTTGCTTTGCATTTCCTTCCCTTGCCTAAATCTTCCCTACCTAGAATTACAGTGCCTTTTCTTGTCTGTAATTTCCCTGCCTTTATTTCTTTGCCCACAATTGTCCTGTCTGGAATTGCTCTGCCTTGCCTTATCTTGCCTGGAATGGCGTTGCCTGGCATGGTCTTGCCTTGCCTTACCTTTCCTGAAATGGCCTTGTCTGGCTTTGCCTCTCCTTGCCTTTCCTTGCCTGAAATTGCTTTTTCTGGCATTGCCGTGTCTTGCCTGGTCCTGCCTTGCTTAGCCTTTCCTAGAGTTACCTTGCCTGAAATTGTCTTGCCTCATTTTACCTGGAATTGCCTTGCCTTCCCTTGCCTAGCCTGGAATTGAGTTGCCTTTCCTTGTTTTTTCTGGAATTCCATGCCTTAAATTGCCTGGCATGCAATTGCCTTGGGTTGCCTTTCCTGGCCTTGCCTGAATTTGCCTTGCCTGGTATTGCCTTGCCTTGCCATACATGAAATTGTCTTGTCTTGCCTTGCCTTACCTGGAATTGACTTTCCTGCAATTGCCTAGTCTGGAATTTTCTTGCCTTGTCTTGCCCTGCCTTGTATTGCTGGGAATTTCCTTACCTGGATTTGCCTTGTTTTGCCTTGCCTTGCCTTGCCTTGTTTAGAATTGCCTTGCCTGGATTTGCCTTACAGGGAATTGCCTTGCCTTGCCTTATCTGGAATTGCCTTACCAGAAATTGCCTTGTTTTTCCTTGCCTTGCCTGGAGTTGTTTTGCCTTGCCATGCCTGTAATTCTCTTGCCTGGATTTGCCTTGCCTTGCCATACCTTGTTTTACCTTGCCTTGAGTTTCCTTTACTTTCCTTGCCTTGCCTTACATAGAATTGTCTTGCCTGAAATTCCATTGCCTGGAATTGCCTTTTCTTTTATTCCCTTGAATTTTTCTGCCTTACTTTTACTTTCCTTGCCTTGCCTAGAATTGCCTTAGCTAAATTTGCCTTACCTGGAATTGCCTTGCCTTACCCAATCTGGAATTGCCTTGTCTTGCCTTGCTTTGCTTTGCCTTCCTTTGCTTTGCCTGGATTTGCCATTCCTGCAATTGCTTTTGCCTTGCTTTGCTTTGACTAGATTTGCCATTTCTGCAATTGCCTCTCCTGGAATTGCCTTGCCTTGCATTGCCTTGCCCTGTCCTGCCTTGACCTGTCCTTCTCTGCCTTGCCCTGCCCTGCCCTCCTCTGCCCTGCCTTGCTTGCCTTGCCTTGCCTGGAATCGACTTTCCTGAATTTGCCCTGTTTTGCTTTTCCTGGCCTTTCCTTTCTTTTTCTTGCTATGCCTTGCCTAAAATTGCCTTGCCTGAAATTGCATTGCCTGACATTGCCTCACCTTTCCTTGCCTTGCCTTTTCTGCTTTGCCTTTCTTTTATTGCCCTGCCTGAAATTTTCTTGCTTTGCTTTGCATTATCTATCCTGGAATTGCCCTGCCTAAAGTGGCCTTGCCTTGTCTTCCCCGGAATTTCCCTGCCTGTACTTGCTGTGCCATGTTTCACCTTGCCTGAAATTGCCCAGCCTGGAATTGCACTGCTTTGCCATCACTTTCCTGGAATTTCCTTGCCTTGCCTGGAATTGACTTTCCTGGAACTGCTTTGCATTGCCTTACCTTTCCTTGCATGGGATTGCCTTGCCTGGAATTCCCTTGCCTTGCCTTGTGTTGCCTTGCGTTGCCTAAATTTGCCTTGCCTGAAATTGCATTGCCTGGAATTGCCTTGGCTTTCCTTGACATGCCTTTTTTGCTTTGCCTGGAATTGCCTCGCCCTGCCTGGAATTTTGTTGCATAGCCTGGCATTGCCTATCTTGGAATTACCCTGACTGGAACGGCCTAGCTTTGGCTTGCCTTGCCTTGACTGGAATTGCCTTGCCTAGAATTGCCTTGCATTTCCTTAACCAGAATTTCTCTTCCTAGATTTGCCCTGCCTTGTTTTTCCTTACCTGAAATTGCCCTGCCAGAATGGCATGGCCTTGGTTTGCCATGCCTGGTATAGCTTTGGCTTGCATTGCCTTGCCTAAAATTGCCTACCTCAAAATTGCCTTGCATTGCCTTCCCTTTTCTTGCATAGGAATGCCTTGCCTGGTATTATCTTCCCTTGAATTGCCTTGAGTTGCCTTTCTTTGACTTGCCTGGAATAAACAGCCTTGGCTGACATTGCCTTGTCTTGCCTTACATTTCCTTGCCTTGCCTTCCCTTGAATTGCCTTGATTTACCATGTCTTGCCTGGGATTGCCTTGCATGGAATTACCTTTCCTGAGTTTCTTGAACACAGGAGGCGGAGATTGCAGTGAATCGAGCCGAGATTGCACCATTGCACTCAAGCCTGGGTAACAAGAATGAAACTCCGTCTCTAAAAAACAACAACAACAAAAAAAACAAATAACAGTACGACTGCCTATAAAGCAAAAAGGAAACGAATCCTTCAAACTATTTTGCTGTGTGTTCGTTCAACTAAGTGAGTTGAATCTATCTTTAGATTCAGGAGTTAGAAACACATGTCTAGTAAAAGCTACGTTTGGATATTCCTGAGTTAATGGGAGTATAAAATGTAATGAGAAATATCTGGTCCCCAAAAAACCGAGGCTATCTAACAGAATTGTCAATATGTGCATTCAACTTACAAAGTTAAACTGAGTGTTTTTGGAGCAGTTTGGAAACGCTTTCCATGGAGCATCTAAAAACAGGCATTTCCAGTAAAATGCCCATATATAACAAATACCAGTAAGACTGCCTCTAAAACACAGAATAATCGTATCCTTCAAAATACTCTGCTGTGTGTTCATTCAACAAAATGAGTTGAATCTGTTTAGATTCAGGAGTTAGAAACACGTTTCTAGTAAAAGCTGCGTTTGGATATTCCTGAGTGAATGGGAGTATATGCTGTAATGAGAATATCTTTTTCTAAAATTAAAACGAAGCTCTCTAAGAGAATGGTTGTCAATGTGAGCATTCAACTTACAGTTAAACTGATGTGTTTGTGCAGCAGTTTGAAAACACTTTCTGTGGAGAAACTAAAAACAGACATTTCCAGAAAAATACCAGCATATAACAAATAGCGAAAAGACTGCCTCTGTAACACAGGGGAAACCTATTCTTCAAACTGCTCTGTTGTGAGTTTGTTCAACTCAGTGAGTCGAATCTGTCTTCAGATTCAGAAGTAAGAAACACATATCTATTAAAAACTGCGTTTGGATATTCTTGAGTGAATGGGAGTATATGCTGTAATGAGAAATATCTGGTTCTACAACCAAAATGCAGCTATCTAACAGAATGGTTGTCAATGTGTGCATTCAACTTACACAGTTAAACTGATGTGTTTATGCAGCAGATTGGAAACCCTTTCTTTGAAGGATATTAAAACAGACATTTCCAGCAAAATATCCGCATATAACAAATAGCAGTAACACTGCCTCTAAAACACAGAAGAACCGGACTTTTCACAATGGTCTGTTGTATGTTCATTCAACTAAACGAGGTATATCTAATTTCAGCTTCAGGAGTTCTTGGAAAAGCTGCGTTTGGGTATTCCTGAGTGAATGGGAGTATACGCAATATTCAGAAATATTTGATTCTAAAATGAAAACGGAGCTATCTAACAGACCGGTTGTCCATGTGTGCATTCAACTTACAGAGTTAAACTGATGTGTTTATGCAGCAGTTTGGAAATCGGTTCTGTGGAGAATAGAAAGACAGACATTTCCAGTAAAATACCCATATATAACAAACAGCAGAATACCACTAAAACACAGAAGAAACGTATTCTTCAAACTCCTCTGCTGTGCGTTCGTTCAACTAAGTGAGTTAAATATATCTTTAGATTCAGGATTTAGAAACACGTTTCTTGTAAAAGCTGCGTTTTGATATTTCAGAGTGAATTGGAGTATATGCTGTAATGACAGACATTTCCAGCAAAATACCCGCATATAACAAATAGCCAAAAGACTGCCTCTAAAACACAGAAGAATCGTATTTTTCACACTGGTCTGCTGTGTGTTCGTCCATCAAAGTGAGATGAATCTATTTTTAGATTCAGAAGTTAGAAACACGTTTCTTGGAAAAGCTGCATTTCGACCTTCCAGAGTGAAGAAGAGTATATGCCATAATGACAAATATCTGGTTCTAAAACCAAAATAAAGCTTTCTATCAGAATGGTTGTCAATGTGTGCATTCAACTTACGAAGTTAAACTGAACTGTTTATGAAGCAGATTGAAACGCTTTCTGTGGAGAATCTAAAGACAGACATTTGCAGTAAAATACAAGCATATAAAAAGTTGCAATAAAACTACCTGCAAAACACCGAAGAAACGTATCCTTCAAACTGTTCTGCTGTGTTTTTTTTTCAACTAAGTGAGTTCAATATATCTTTAGATTCAGGATTTAGAAATACGTTTCCTGGAAAATCTACCTTTGGACATTCCAGGGTGAAGAGGAGTATATGTTGTAATGAGAAATATCCCGTTCTAAAATCAAAGTGGAGCTATCTAACATAGTGTGTGCATTCAACTTCCAGAGATAAACAAATGTTTTTATGCAGCACTTTGGGAATGCTTTATGTGGAGAATCTAAAAAAAAAATCAATTTAAGAAAAATACACACATAAAACAAATAGCAGTAAGACTTTCCCTAAAACACAAAAGAAACGTATCCTTCAAACTGCTCATCTTTATGTTCATTGAATTAAGTGAGTGAATCATCTCTTCAGATTCAGGAGTTAGAAATGCGTTTCTAGTAAAAGCAGCGTTTGAATATTCCTGAGTGAATTGGAGTATATGCTGCAATGAGAAATATCTGGTTTTAAAACCAAAACGAAACTAGCTAACAGAATGGTTGTCAATCTGTGCATTCAACTTACAGAGTTAAACTGATGTGTTTATGCAGCAGTATAGAAACGCTTTCTGTGGAGAATCTAAAAACGGACACTTTCAGCAAAATACTTGCATATAATGAATAGCAGTAAGACTGCCTCTAAAACACAGAAGAAAATTATCCTACACTCTGCTCTGCTGTGCTTTCTTTCATTTAACGTAGCTGAATCTATCTTTATGTTCACGAGATGGTAACACATTTTTAGTGAAAGCTGCATATGGATACTCCTGAGTTAATGAGAAATAGCTGGTTCTAAACCAAAACAAAGCTATCTAACAAAATGGTGTCAATGTGTGCATTCAACTTACAGAGATAACCTGATGTGTTTATGCAGCAGTGTGGAAACTCTTTCTATGGAGAATCTAAAAACTGTCATTTCCAGCAAAATACCCGCAGATAACGAATAACAGTAAGACTGCCTCTAAAACACGGAAGAAGTGTATCCTACAATCTGATCTGCTATGCGTTTATTCAACTAGAAGAGCTGAATTTATCTTGAGATTCAAGAGTTTGAAACACGTATTAGTAAAAGCTGCTTTAGGATATTCCTGAGTGAATGGGAGTACAGGCTGTACTGAGAAATATCTGGTTCCAAAACCAAAACAGAGCTATCTAACAGAATGATTGTCAATGTGTGCATTCAACTTACAGAGTTTAAGTGATGTGTTCATGCAGCAGTTTAAAAACGCTTTCTGTGCAGTATCTCACAAGGAATATTTCCAGCAAAATACTCGCCTGTAATGAACAGCAGTAAGACTGCCTCTAAAACACAGAAGAAACATATCATACAATCTTCTCTGCTGTGCTTTCGTTCAACTAAGTGAGCTGAATCCATCTTTAGATTCAGGAGTTAGAAACACGGTTTTGGTAAAAGCTGCGTGTGGATATTCCTGAGTGATGGTTGTATATGCTGTACTGAGAAATATCTGGTTCTAAAAGAAACACGGAGCTATCTAACAGAATGATTGTAAATCTGTGCACTCGGCTGGGTGCGGTGGCTCAAGCCTGTAATCCCAGCACTTTGGGAGGCTGAGACGGGTGGATCACGAGGTCAAGAGATCGAGACCATCCTGGTTAACATGGTGAAACCTGTCTCTACTAAAAATACAAAAAATTAGCTGGGCATGATGGCGCATTCCTGTAATCCAAGCTACACGGGAGGCTGAGGCAGGAAAATTGCCAGAACCCAGGAGGTGGAGGTTGCGGTGAGCCGAGATCACGCCATTGCACTCCAGCCTGGGAAACAAGAGCGAAACTCTGCTTGAAAAAAAAGTCTGTGCACTCAACTTACAGAGTTAAACTGATGTGTTTATGCAGCAGTTTGGAAACGCATTCTGTGGGGAATCTAAAGAAAACATTTTCAGCAAAATTTCCACATATTATGAATAGCAGTAAGACTGCCTCTGAAACACAAAAGAAACGTATCCTATGATCTACTCTGTTGTGCGTTCGTTCGAATAAGTAAGCTGTGCTGTGCTTTTGTTCAATTAAGGTAGCTGAATCTATCATTAGATTCAGGAGTTAGAAACACGTTTCTAGTAAAAGCTGCCTTTGGATATTCCTGAATGAATGAGAGTATATGTTGTATTGAGAAATATCGGGTTCTAAAACCAAAACGGAGCTATCCAACAGAATGGTTGTCAATGTGTGCATTCAACTTACAGAGTTAAACTGATGTGTTTATGCAGCAGTTTTGAAACGCTTTTTGTGAAAAATCTTAAAACGAACATTTCCAGCAAAATACATGCATATAACTAATAGCATTAAGACTGCCTCTAAAACACAGAAGAAACATATTCTACAATTTACTCTGCTGGGCGTACATTCAACTAAGTGACCTGAGTCTATCTTTAGATTCAGGAGTTAGCAACACGTTTCCAGTGAAAGCTGTGTTTGGATATTCCTGAGAGAATTGAAGAACAAACATTTCCAGCAAAATTCTCGCATATTACGAATAGCAGTAAGACTGCCTCTGAAACACAGAAGAAATGTATCCTACAATCTGCTGTGCAGTGCAATCGTTCAGCCATGTGAGAGCTGAATTTATCTTTAGATTCAGGAGTTAGAAACACGTTTACAGTAAAAGCTGCGTTTGGATTTTCCTGAGTGAATGAAAGTATATGTTTTACTAAAAAATATCTGGTTCTAAAACTGAAACGGAGCTATCTAACAGAATGGATGTCAATGTGTGCATTCAACTTACAGAGTTAAACTGATGTGCTTATGCAGCAGTTTGGAAACGCTTTTTGTGTAAAATCTCAAAATGGATATTTCCAGCAAAATACCCGCATAAAACGAATATCAGTAGGACTGCCTCTAAATCACAGAAGAAATATATCCTACAGTCTGCTCTTCAGTGCATTCGCTCAACTAAGTGAGCTGAGTCTATCTTTATATTCAGGAGTTAGAAACACGTTTCTAGTAAAAGCTGCATTCGAATATTCTGAATGAATGGGAGAATATTTTGTACTGAGAAATATCTGGTTCTAAAACCAAAACGGAGCTACCTAACAGAATGGTTGTCAAGCTGTGCATTCAACTTACAAAGTTATACTGATATGTTTATTCAGCAGTTATGAAACACTTTCTGTGGAGAATCTCAAAACGGACATTTCAGCAAGGTAGCCTCATATAACGAATAGCAGTGGGACTCCCTCTAAAACACAGAATAAACGTATCCTACAATCTGCTCTGCTGTGGGATCGTTCAGCTATGTGAGCTGAATCTGTCTTTAGATACAGGAGTTAGAAACACGTTTTAGTAAAAGCTGTGATCGGATATTCCTGAGTGAATGGGAGTATATGCTGTACTGAGAAATATCTGATTCTAAAACAAAAACGGAACTATCTAACAGAATGGTTGTCAGTGTGTGCATTCAAATTACAGAGTTAAACTGATGTGATGTGCAGCAGTCTTGAAACGCTTTTTGTGGAGAATCTAAAAGCTGACATTTCCAGCAAAATACCCGCATATAATGAATAGCAGTAAGACTGCCTCTAAAACACAGAAGAAACGTATCCTACAATCTGCTCTGCAGTTGTGTTTGTTCCACTAACTTAACTGAATCGATCTTTAAAATCTGGAATTAGAAACACGTTTCTAGTAAAAGCTGCGTTTGGATATTCCTGAGTGAATGTGAGTATATGCTGTACTGAGAAATATCTAGTTCTAAAACCAAAACGGAGCTATCTAACAGAATGGTTGTCAATGAATGCATTCAACTTACAGAGATAAACTGATGTGTTTATGCAGCTGTTTAGAAACGCTTTCTGTGGAGAATCTAAAAAAAAATTTCCAACAAAATACCCTCATATAACAAATAGCAGTACGACTGCCTCTAAAACACAGAAGAAAATATCCTACAATCCCCATTGCTGTGCGTTCGTTCAGCTTTGTGAGCTGAATCTATCTTTACATTCAGGATTTAGAAACACATTTCTATTAAAAGCTGCATTTGGATATTCCTGAGTGAATGGGAGTATTTGCTGTCCTGAGAAATATTTGGTTCTTAAACAAAAACCGAGCTGTCTAACAGAATGTTTGTCAATGTGTGAATTCAACTGAAAAAGTTAAATTGATGTGTTTGAGCAAAAGTTTAGAAACACTTTATGTGGAGAATCTCAAAATAGACATTTCCAGAAAAATACTCTCATATACCAAATAGCAGTAAACACAGAAAAAATGTATCCTACAATGTGATATGCTGTGCGTTCTTTCAGCTATGTGCTGAATCTCTCTTTAGATTTAGTATTCAGAAACACGTTTCTAGTAAAAGCTTCATTTGGATATTCCTGAGTGAATGGGAGTATATGCTTTACAGAGAAATATCTGTTTCTAAAACCAAAACGGAGCTATCTAACATAGTGGTTTTCGAAGTGTGCGTTCAACTTACAGAGTTAAACTGATTTGTTTATGCAGCAGTTTGGAAACCCTTTCTGTGGAGAATCTAAAAACGTACCTTTCCAGCAAAATACCTGCAAATAATGGATAGCAGTAAGACTGCCACTAAAACACAGATAAAACGTATCCTACAGTCTGATCTGCTGTGCGTTCATTTATAAATGTGAGCGGAAACTATCTTTAGATACAGGAGTTAGCAAGAAGTTATAGTAAACGCTGCCTTTGGATATTCCTGAGTGAATGGCAGTATCATCTGTACTTAGAAATATCTGGTTCTAAAACCAAAACGGAGCTATCTGACAGAATGTTTGTCAATATGTGCATTCAACTTACAGAGTTAAACTGAAGTTTATGCAGCAGTTTTGAAACGCTCTGTAGAGAATCTAAAAACGGAAATTTCCGGCAAAACATCCGCATGTAACCAATAGCCACAAGACTGCCTCTAAAACACAGAAAAAACGTATCCTAAAATATGCTCTTCTTTGCGTTCGTTCAACTGAACGAACTGAGTCTACCTTTAGCTTCAGGAGTTAGAAACACGTTTCTAGTAAAAGCTGCATTTGGATATTCCCAAGAGAATGGGAGTATATGCTGTACTGAAAAATATCTGGTTCTAAAATTAAAACGGAGCTATCTAACATAATGGTGGTCAATGTGTGCATTCAACTTACTGAGTTAAACTGATTTGTTGGGGAGGACTCAAGATGGCGCTGTGAGAACAACCCAGGATTGGAGCTCTCATTGAATCCACAAACGGTGAGTCCTAGTTGCATTTCCAGACTGATCTTTGTTGCCCACAGAACGGGGAAACTCCAAAGTATAAAAAAGACACGGGACGCCAGGCAGTAGGTCTGCCTGGCAAAGCTGGCAGCCAGGGCGGCAGTGGCCGGCCCTACCCAGCAATCCCCGCAGGGTGCGCTTGTCTGGGTGCCCTGTTGAACCAGCAACCTGAGACTTGAGAGGGCTGGACTTGAGACTGAACGAGACTTGGACAGTAGGCCAGCCCAGGGGATTGCAGGGACAGATCTTTTGGGATACCCAGTGGGATGAACAAAACCGCGATTTCAAACTATCCCGAGCAGACGGTCCAAGACGCTCTGTGGGGGAGGGGCGTCCACCACTACCGAGGCAACACACCCCAACTGAAATACACGCCCACTGCTGACGCAGCCAGCCATTGCCAAGGCAACCCATCCCTACTGAGATAAACACCCACTGCTGACGCAGCCTGCCGTTGCTGAGGCAACCCGTCCCTACTGAGATACACGCCCACTGCTGACGCAGCCTGCTGTTGCCGAGGCAACACGCTACAACAAAGAGACTCCGCCGCAGGGCGTGGTGGAGACCACAGCAGACCCTGCAGGAACAGGGCGAATCACACAACAGCAGGGTGGAGACGCGGCAGCCAAACAGTGGCTAGTCTGCCTTCTAGCTGGGCAGGACACCTCATTGGACATCGAAAAATAAAGCCCGAACCCCCCCAACACAGAGCATTTGAGAAAAAAAGGTTTTTTTTTAATGAGCTCTGTTGCAGCAGAATCAAACATAGCAGCCTAACAGCCCTGAATGAACAACAGAGCTCACAGCTCAGCAATTGAGCTCCAAAAAAGTACAGACTGTCTCCTCAAGCAGCTCCCTGACCCCTCTATATACAAAAGACTGACATTTGCCAGGCATCACCCTGGGACAAAGATAGCAGAAAAAGAAACGGGTAGCATCCCTCACTGTGCCACAGCTACTAGAGGTGCACCCCAGACAAGCAGGGCCTGGAGTGGATCTCAGCAGTCGTACAGCGAAGGGGCTAGGCTTGTAGAAGGAAAACCAAGTAACAGAAATACTTCATCATCAACAATCTGGGTGTCCACCTAGAGACCCAATTGAAAAGTCAGCAACTACGCAGACGACAAGCGGATAAACCCACAAAGATGGGAAGAAACCAGCGAAAAAAGGAGGAAAACACCCGAAACCAGAACACCTCGCCTCCTAGAAAGGACCAAAACTCCTCACCAGCAAGGGAGCAAAGCTGGACTAAGAATGACTGTGACGGAATTAGACTTCAGAAGGTGGATAATGAGAAACTTTTGTGAGCTAAAAGAACATGTATTAAATCAATGCAAAGAAACTAAGGAACTTAAAAAAAAGATATGAGGAAATGATAACAAGAATGGATAACTTAGAGAGGAATATGAATGAATGAAAGGAGCTGAAAAACACAATACGAGAACTTCGCAAAGCATGCACAAGTTTCAATAGCCGAATTGACCAAGCAGAAGAAAGAATATCAGAAGTCGAAGACCAACTCAATGAAATAAAACGAGAAACCAAGATTAGAGAAAAAAGCACAAAAAGGAAAGAACAAAGTCTCCAAGAAATGTGGAACTATGTGAAAAGACCTAACCTACGTTTGATAGGTGTACCAGAAGGGGACGAAGAGAATTAATCCAAGCTGGAAAATACTCTTCAGGACATCATCCAGGAAAACTTCCCCCACCTAGCAAGACAGGCCAACACTCAAATGCAGGAAATATAGAGAAAACCACAAAGATATTCTGCAAGAAGAGCAACCCCAAGGCACATAATCGTCAGATTCAACAAGGTTGAAATAAAGGAGAAAATACTAAGGGCAGCCAGAGAGAAAGGTCGAGTTCCCCACAAAGGGAAGCCCATCAGACTCACAGCAGATCTCTCGGCAGAAACACTACAAGCCAGAAGAGTGTGGGGGCCAATATTCAACATTCTTAAAGAATAGAACTTTCAACCCAGAATTTCATAACCAGCCAAACTGAGCTTCAGAAGTGACGGAAAAATAAAATCCTTTGCGAAAAAGCAAGTACTCAGAGATTTTGTCACAACCAGGCCTGCTTTACAAGAGCTTCTAAAAGAGGAACTACACATAGAAAGGAACAACCAGTACCAGCCATTCCTAAATCACACTAAAAGTTAAAGAGCATCAACATAATGAAGATTCTACAACAACTAACAGGCAAAACAGCCACGTAGCATCAAAATGGCAGTATCAAATTCACACATAAAAATATTAACCATAAATGTAAATGAACTAAATGCACCAATCAAAAGACACAGACTGGCAAATTGGATAAAAAGCCAAAACCCATCAGTGTGCTGTATCCAGGAAACCCATCTCACATGCAAGGATACACAAAGGCTCAAAATAAAGGGATGGAGGAAGATTTACCAAGCAAATGGAAAGCAAAAAAAAGCAGGAGTTGCAATTCTCATCTCTCATAAAATAGACTTTAAAGCAACAAAGATCAAAAGAGACAAAGAAGGCCATTACATACTGGTAAAAGGATCGATAAAACAAGAAGAGCTAACGATCCTGAACATATATGGACCCAATGCAGGAGCACCCAGATACATAAGGCAAGTTCTTAATGACTTACAAAGAGACTTAGACTCCCACACAATAATAGTGGGAGACTTTAACACTCCACTGTCAATATTAGACAGATCAACCAGACAGAAAATCAACAAGGATACCCAGGGCTTGAACTCAGACCTGGAGCAAGCAAACCTGATAGACATTTACAGAACTCTCCACCCAAAATCCACAGAATATACATTCTTCTCAGCACCACATCACACCTACTCTAAAATTGACCACATAATTGGAAGTAAAGCACTGCTCAACAAATGCAAAACAACTAAAATCATAACAACAGCCTCTCAGACCATAGTGCAATCAAGTTAGAACTCAGAATAAAGAAACCAACCCAGAACCGCGCAGCTTCATGGAAACTGAACAACTGGCTCTTGAATGTTGACTGGGTAAACAATGAAATGAAGGCAGAAATAAAGTTCTTCGAAACCAATGAGAACGAAGACACAACATGCCAGAACCTCTGGGACACATTTAAAGCAGTCTCTAGAGGAAAGTATATAGCAATAAGTGCCCATATGAGGAGAATGGAGAGATCCAAAATTGACACCCTATTGTCAAAATTGAAAGAGCTAGAGAAGCAAGATCAAAAAAACTCAAAACCCAGCAGAAGACAAGAAATAACTAAGATCAGAGCTGAACTGAAGGAAGTTGAGATACGAAAATCCCTTCAAAAATTAATAAATCAAAGAGCTGGTTTTTTGAAAAGATCAACAAAATAGACAGACCACTACCCAGATTGATTAAAAATAAAAGAGGGAACAAACAAATAGATGCAATAAAAAATGATAAAAAGGAAATCACCACATATTCCACAGAAATTCAAACCATCATCAGAGAATATTACAAACAACTCTATGCACATAAACTAGTAAACCTGGAAGAAATGGATAAATTCCTGGACTCCTGTGTCCTACAAAGCGTAAACTAGGAGGAAGCTGAAACTACGAATAGACCAATAACAAGGTCAGAAGTCGAGGCAGCAATTAAGAGCCTACCACACAAAAAAAGCCCAGGTCCAGACGGATTCACAGCCGAATTCTGCCAGACACACAAAGAGGAGCTGGTACCATTTCTTCTAAAACTATTTCAAACAATCCAAAAAGAGGGAATAATTCCCAAATGATTTTACGAGACCACCATCATTCTGATACCAAAACCCGGCAGAGACCCAACAAGAAAAGAAAACTCCAGGCCAATATCCATGATGAACATAGATGCAAAAATCTTCAATAAAATATTGGCAAGTCGAATGCAATAGCAAATCAAAAAACTTATTCACCATGATCAAGTAGGATTCATCCCGGGCATGCAAGGCTGGTTCAACATATGCATGTCTATAAACGTAATTCACCACATAAACAGAACCAAAAACAAAAACCACATGATTATCTCAATTGACGCAGAGAAGGCATTTGACAAAATTCAACAGCCCTTTATGCTAAAAACCCTCAATAAACTCGGTATCGATGGAACGTATCTCAAAGTAATAAAAGCTATTTATGACAAACCAACAGCCAATATCATACTGAATGGGCAAAAAGTGGAAGCATTCCATTTGAAATCTGGCACTAGACAAGGATGCCCTCTTTCACCACTCCTATTCAATATAGTCCTGGAAGTTCTAGCCAGAGCAATCAGGCAAGAAAAAGAAATAAAGGGTATTCAAATAGAAAAGGCGGAAGCCAAATTGTCTCTATTTGCAGACAATATGATGGTATACCTAGAAGACCCCATCACCTCAGCCCAAAAACTCCTGAAACTGATAAGCAACTTCAGCAAAGTCTCAGGATACAAAATCAATGTGCAAAAATCACAAGAATTCGTCTACACCAATAACAGACTTAAAGAAAGCCAAATCAAGAACGAACTGCCATTCGCAATTGCTACAAGAAGAATAAAATACCTAGGAATACAACTCACAAGGAACATAAGGGACCTCTTCAAAAAGAACTACAAACCACCGCTCAACGAGATCAGAGAAGACACAAACAGATGGAGAAACATTCCATGTTCATGGTTAGGAAGAATTAATATTATGAAAATGGCTATACTGCCCAACGTAATTTACAGAATCAACGCTATCTGCATCAAGCTACCATTGACTTTCTTCACAGAAGTGGAAAAAACGCGTTTTCCAGCCAAATCCAGGCATTCAAGAAATAGCTGGAAATCTCCGCCTAAAACACAAAAATGACGTATCTTGCAAACTGCTCTGCTTGGTGTTCGCTCAGCTAAGGGAGTTGAATCGGCTGTCAGAATTAGAGAGTGAGAAGCACGGTTCTTCAAGGTGCTGCGTTTTGTTATACCCGGGTGAAGGGGAGCAAACGCGATATTGAGAAATATCTGCTTCTAAAACCAAAACGGAGCTACCTAACAGAACGGTCTTCAATGTGTGTATTCAACTTACGGAGTTACACTGATGTGTGTTTGCAGGAGTTTCTAAACCCTTTCTGTGAAGAAGTGGAAAAGGCCTTTTCCCAACCAAATCCAGGCATTCAAGAAATAGCTGGAAATCTCCGTCTGAAACAAAAAAAGAACGTATCTTGCAAACTGCTCTGCTGGGTGTTCGCTCAGATAAGGGAGTTGAGTCCGAATTCAGAATCAGAGAGTGAGAAGCACCTTTCGTCCAGGAGCTGCGTTTCGTTATACCCGGGTGAATTGAAACAAACGCGGTATTGAGAAATATCTGCTTCTAAAACCAAAACGGAGCTACCTAACAGAACGGTATTCAATGTGTGCATTCAACTTACGGAGTTAAACTGATGTGTGTTTGCAGGAGTTTCTAAACCCTTTCTGTGAAGAAGTGGAAAACGCATTTTCCCAGCCAAATCCGGGCATTCTAGAAATAGCTCGATATCTCCGTCTAAAACACAGAAAGAACGTATCTTGCAAACTGCTCTGCTGGGTGTTCGCACAGCTAAGGCAGTTGGGTCCGCCTGCAGAATCAGAGAGTTAGAAGCACCTTCCTTCCAGGAGCTGCGTTTCGTTATACCCGGGTGAATTAAAAAAAACGCGGTATTGAGAAATATCTGCTTCTAAAACCAAAACGGAGCTACCTAACAGAACGGTCTTCAATGTGTGCATTCAACATACGGAGCTAAACTGATGTGTGTTTGCAGGAGTTTCTAAACACTTTCTGTGAAGAAGTGGAAAACGCATTTTCCCAGCCAAATCCAGGCATTCAAGAAATAGCTGGAAATCTCCGTCTAAAACACAAATAGAACGTATCTTGCAAACTGCTCTGCTGGGTAATCGCTCAGCTAAGGGAGTTGAGTCCGCTTTCAGAATCAGAGAGTGAGCAGCACGGTTCTTCCAGGAGCTGCGTTTCGTTATACCCGGGTGAATGGAAGAAAATGCGGTATTGAGAATTATCTCCTTCTAAAACCAAAACGGAGCTACCTAACAGAACGGTCTTCAATGTGTGCATTCAACTTACGGAGGTACTCTGATGTGTGTTTACAGGAGTTTCTAAACCCTTTCTGTGAAGAAGTGGAAAACGCATTTTCCAGCCAAATCCATGCATTCAAGAAATAGATAAAAATCTCCGTCTAAAACACAAAAAGAACGTATCTTGCAAACTGCTCTGCTGGGTGTTCGCTCAGCTAAGGGAGATGAGTCCGCCTTCAGAATCACAGAGTGAGAAGCACGTTTCTTCCAGGAGCAGCATTTCGTTATACCCGGGTGAATGGGAGCAAACGCGGTATAAAGAAATATCTGCTTCTAAAACCAAAACGGAGCTACCTAACAGAACGGTCTTCAATGTGTGCATTCATCTTACGGAGAAAAACTGATGTGTGCCTGCAGGAGTTTCTAAACCCTTTCTGTGAAGAAGTGGAAAACGCATTTTACCAGCCAAATCCAGACATTCAATAAATAGCTGGAAATCTCCGTCTGAAACACAAAAGGAACGTATCTGGCAAAATGCTCTGCTGGGTGTTCACTCAGCTAAGGGAGTTGAATCCGCCTTCAGAATCAGAGAGTGAGAAGCACAGTTCTTCCAGGAGCTGTGTTTCGTTATACCCGGGTGAATGGGACCAACGCGGTATTGAGAAATATCTGCTTCTAAAACCAAAACGGAGCTACCTAACAGAACGGTCTTCAATGTGTGCATTCAACTTACGGAGTTAAACTGATGTGTGTTTGCAGGAGTTTCTAAACCCTATCTGTAAAGAAGTGGAAAACGCATTTACCCAGCCAAATCCAGGCATTCAAGAAATAGCTGGAAATCTCCGTCTGAAACACAAAAAGAACGTATCTTGCAAACTGCTCTGCTGGGTATTTGCTCAGCTAATGGAGTTGAGTCCGCTTTCAGTATCAGAGAGTGAGAAGCACGGTTCTTCCAGGAGCTGCATTTCGTTACACCTGGGTGAATGGAAGCAAACGCGGTATTGAGAAATATCTGCTTCTAAAACCAAAACGGAGCTACCTAACAGAACGGTCTTCAATGTGTGCATTCAACTTACAGAGTTAAACTGATTTGTGTTTGCAGGAGTTTATAAACACTTTCTGTGAAGAAGTGGAAAACGCATTTTCCCAGCCAAATCCAGGCATTCAATAAATAGCTGGAAATCTCCGTCTAAAACACAAAAAGAACGGATCTTGCAAACTGCACTGCTGGATCTTCACTCAGCTAAAAGAGTTTAATCCGCCTTCAGAATCAGAGAGTGAGAAGCATGGTTCTTCCAGGAGCTGTGTTTTTTTATATCCTGGTGAATGGGAGCAAAGGCGGTATAAAGAAATATCTGCTTCTAAAACCAAAACGGAGCTACCTAACAGAACGGTCTTCAATGTGTGCATTCAATTTACAAAGTTAAACTGATGTGTGTTTGCAGGAGTTTCTAAACCCTTTCTGTGAAGAAGTGTAAAACGCATTTTCCAGCCAAATCCAGGCATTCAAGAAAAAGCTGGAAATCTCCGTCTATAACACAAAAATAACGTATCTTGCAAACTGATCTGCTGGGTGTCCGCTCAGCTAACGGAGTTGAATCCACCTTCAGAATCAGAGAGTGAAAAGCACGGTTCTTCCAGGAGCTGCGTTTCGTTATACCCGGGTGAATAGGAGCAAACACGATATTGAGGAATATCTGCTTCTAAAACCAAAACGGAGCTACCTAACAGAACGGTTTTCAATGTGTGCATCGAACTTACGGAGTTAAACTGATGTGTGTTTGCACGAGTTTCTAAACCCTTTCTGTGAAGAACTGAAAAACCCATTCTTCCAGCCACATCCAGGCATTCAAGAAATAGTTGGAAATCTCCGTCGAAAACACAAAAATAACGTATCTGGCAAACTTTTCTGCTGGGAGTTCGCTCATCTAAGGGAGTTGAATCCGCCTTCCGAATCACAGAATAAGAAGCACGGTTCATCCAGGAGCTGTGTTTGGTTATACACGGGTAAATGGGGGCAAACGCGATATTGAAAAATATCTGCTTCTAAAACCAAAACAAAGCTACCTAACAGAACGGGCTTCAATGTGTGCATTCAATTTACGGAGTTAAACTGATGTGTGTTTGCAGAAGTTTCTAAACCCTTCCTGTGAAGAAGTGAAAAACGCATTTTCCCAGCCAAATCCAGGCATTCAAGAAATAGCTGGAAATCTCCGTCTAAAACACAAAAAGAACGTATCTTGCAAACTGCTCTGCTGCGTGTTCGCTCAGCTAAGGGAGTTAAATCCGCCTTCAGAATTAGAAAGTAAGAAGCACGGTTCTTCCAGGAGATGCGTTTCTTTATACCCAGGTTAAGGGAGCAAACGCTATATTGAGAAATATCTGCTTCTAAAACCAAAACGGAGCTACCTAACAGAACGGTCTTCAATGTGTGCATTCAACTTACAGAGGTAAACTGATGTGTGTTTGCCGGAGTTTCTAAACTCTTTCTGTGAAGAAGTGGAAAACGCATTTTCCCAGCCAAATCCAGGCATTCAATAAATAGCTGGAAATCTCCGTCTAAAACACAAAATGAACGTATCTCGCAAACTGCTCGGCTAGGTATTCGCTCAGCTAAGGGAGTTGAGTCCACCTTCAAAATCAGAGAGTGGGAAGCACGTTTATTCCAGGAGCTGCGTTTCGTTATACCCGGGTGAATGGGAGCAAACGCGGTATTGAGAAATATCTGCTTCTAAAACCAAAACGGAGCTACCTAACAGAACGGTCTTCAATGTGTGCATTCAACTTACGGAGTTAAACTGATGTGTGTTTCCAGGAGTTTCTAAACCCTTTCTGTAAAGAAGTGGAAAACGCATTTTCCCAGCCAAATCCAGGCATTCAAAAAATACCTGGAAATCCCAGTCAAAAACACAAAAAGAACGCATCATGCAAACTGCTCTGCTGGGTCTTCGCTCAGCTAAGGGAGTTGAATCCGCCTTCAGAATCAGAGTGAGAAGAATGGTTTTTCCAGAAGCTGTGTTTCGTTATACCCGGGTGAATGGGAGCAAACGCGATATTGAGAAATATCTGCTTCTAAAACCAAAACGGAGCTACCTAACTGAACGGTCTTCAATGTGTGCATTCAACTTACGGAGTTAAACTGATGTGTGTTTGCAGGAGTTTCTGAAGCCTTTCTGTGAAGAAGTGGAAAACGCATGTTCCCAGCCAAATCCAGGCATTCAAAAAACAGCTGGAAATGTCCGTCTAAAACCCAAAAAGAACGTATCTTGCAAACTGCTCTGCTGGGTCTTCGCTCAGTTAAGGGAGTTGAATCCGCCTTCAGAATCAGAGAGTGAGAAGCACGGTTCTTCCAGCAGCTGTGTTTCGTTATACCCTGGTGAATGAGAGCAAACGCGGTATTGAGAAATATCTGCTTCTAAAACCAAACCGGAGCTACATAACAGAACGGTCTTCAATGTGTGCATTCAACTTACGGAGTTAAACTGATGTGTGTTTGCAGGAGTTTCTAAACCCTTTCTGTGAAGAAGTGGAAAACGCATTTTCACAGCCAAATGCAGGCATTCAAGAAATAGCTGGAAATCTCCGTCTAAAACACAAAAAGAATGTATTTTGCAAACTGCTCTGCTAGGTGTTCGCTCAGCTAAGGGAGTTGAGTCCGCCTTCAGAATCAGACAGTGAGAAATACGTTTCTTCCAGGAGCTGCGTTTCGTTATACCAGGGTGAAAGGGAGAGAACGCGATATTGAGAAACATCTGCTTCTAAAACCAAAACGGAGCTACCTAACAGAACGGTCTTCAATGTGTGCATTCAACTTATGGAGTTAAACTGATGTGTGGTTGCAGGAGTTTCTAAACCCTTTCTGTCAAGAAGTGGAAAACGCATTTTCCCAGCCAAATCCAGGCATTCAAGAAATAGCTGGAAATCTCCGTCTAAAACACAAAAAGAACATATCTTGCAAACTGCTCTGCTGGGTGTTCGCTCAGCGAAGGGAGTTGTATCCGCCTTCAGAGTCAAAGAGTGAGAAGCACGGTTCTTCCAGGAGCTGCGTTTTGTTATACCCGGGTGAATTGGACCAAACGCGGTATTGAAAAATATCTGCACCTAAAACCAAAACGGAGCTACCTAACAGAACTGTATTCAATGTGTGCATTCAACTTACGGAGTTAAACTGATGGGTGTTTGCAGGAGTTTCTAAACCCTTTCTGTGAAGAAGTGGAAAACGCATTTTCCCAGCCAAATCCGGGCATTCTAGAAATAGCTGGATATCTCCGTCTAAAACACAAAAAGAACGTATCTTGCAAACTGCTCGGCTGGGTATTCGCTCAGCTAAGGCAGTTGGGTCCGCCTGCAGAATCAGAGAGTTAGAAGCACCTTTCTTCCAGGAGCTGCGTTTCGTTATACCCGGGTGAAATGGAAAAAACGCGGTATGGAGAAATATCTGCTTCTAAAACCAAAACGGAGCTACCTAACAGAACGGCCTTTTTTGTGTGCATTCAACTTACGGAGATAAACTGATGTGTGTTTGCAGGAGTTTCTAAACCCTTTCTCTGAAGAAGTGGAAAACGCATTTTCCCAGCCAAATCCAGGCATTCAAGAAATAGCTGGAAATCTCCGTCTAAAACACAAATAGAACGTATGTTGCAAACTGCTCTGCTGGGTATTCGCTCACCTAAGGGAGTTGAGTCCTTTTTCAGAATCAGAGAGTGAGAAGCACGGTTCTTTCAGGAGATGCGTTTTGTTATACCCGGGTAAATGGAAGCAAACGCGGTATTGAGAAATATCTGCTTCTAAAAACAAAACGGAGCTACCTAACAGAACGGTCTTCAATGTGTGCATTCAGCTTACGGAGGTACTCTGATGTGCGTTTACAGGAGTTTCTAAACCCTTTCTGTAAAGAAGTGGAAAACGCATTTTCCCAGCCAAATCCATGCATTCAAGAAATAGCTGGAAATCTCCGTCTAAAACACAAATAGAAAGTATCTTGCAAACTGCTCTGCTGGGTGTTCGCTCAGCTAAGAAAGTTGAGTCCGCCTTCAGAATCAGAGAGTGAGAAGCACGTTTCTTCCAGGAGCTGTATTTCGTTATACCCGGGTTAATGAGAGCAAACGCGGTATAGAGAAATATCTGCTTCTAAAACCAAAACGGAGCTACCTAACAGAACGGTCTTCAATGTGTGCATTCAACTTACGGAGATAAACTGATGTGTGTCTGCAGGAGTTTCTAAACCCGTTCTGTGAAGAAGCGGAAAACGCATTTTCCCAGCCAAATCCAGGCATTCAATAAATAGCTGGAAACCTCCGTCTAAAACACAAAAAGAATGGATCTTGCAAACTGCTCTGCTGGATCCACGCTCAGCTAAAAGAGTTTAATCCGCCTTCAGAATCAGAGAGTGAGAAGCACGGTTCTTTCAGGAGCTGTGTTTTTTTCTACCCTGGTTAATGGGAGCAAATGCGGTATTGAGAAATATCTGCTTCTAAAACCAAAACGGAGCTACATAACAGAACGGTCTCCAATGTGTGCATTCAACTTACGCAGTTAAACAGATGTGTGTATGCAGGAGTTTCTAAACCCTTTCTGTGAAGAAGTGGAAAACGCATTTTCCCAGCCAAATCCAGGCATTCAAGAAATAGCTGGAAATCTCCGTCTGAAACAAAAAAGGAACATATCTCGCAAAACGCTCTGCTGGGTGTTCGCTCAGCTAAGGGTGTTGAATCCGCCTTCGGGATCAGAGAGTGAGAAGCAGGGTTCTTCCAGGAGCTGTGTTTCGTTATACCCGGGTGACTGGTTGCAAACGCGATATCGAGAAATATCTGCTTCTAAAACCAAAACGGAGCTACCTAACGAATGTCTTCAATGTGCACATTCAACTTATGGAGTTAAACTGATGTGTGTTTGCAGGAGGTTCTAAACCCTTTCTGTGAAGAAGTGGAAAACGCATTTTCCCAGCCAAATGCAGGCATTCAAGAAAAGGCTGGAAATCTCCGTCTAAAATACAAAGAGAACGTATCTTGCAAACTCCTCTGCTGGGTGTTCGCTCAGCTAAGGGAGTTGAATCCGCCTTCAGAATCAGAGAGTGAGAAGCACGGTTCTTCCAGGAGCTGTGTTTCGTTATACCCGGGTGAATGAATGCAAACGCGATTTTGAGAAATATCTGCTTCTAAAACCAAAACGGAGCTATCTAACAGAACGGTCTTCAATGTGTGCATTCAACTTACGAAGTAAACTGATGTGTGTTTGCAGGAGTTTCTAAACCCTTTCTGTGAAGAAGTGGAAAACGCATTTTCCCAGCCAAATGCAGGCATTCAAGAAATAGCTGGAAATCTCCGTCTAAAACAAAAAAAGAACGTATCTTGCAAACTGCTCGGCTGGGTGTTCGCTCAGCTAAGGGAGTTGAATCCGCCTTCAGAATCAGAGTGAGAAGCACAATTCTTCCAGGAGCTGTGTTTCGTTATACCCGGGTGAATGGGTGCAAACGCGATATTGAGAAAAATCTGCTTCTAAAACCAAAACGGAGCTACCTAACAGAACGGTCTTCAATGTGTGCATTCAACTTACGGACATAAACTGATGTGTGTTTGAAGGAGTTTCTAAACCCTTTCTGTGAAGAAGTGGAAAACGCATTTTCCCAGCCAAATGCAGGCATTCAAAAAATAGCTGGAAATCTCCGTCAAACACACAAAAAGAACGTATCTTGCAAACTGCTCTGCTGGGTGTTCGCTCAGCTAAGAAAGTTGAATCCGCCTTCAGAATCAGAGAGTGAGAAGCACGGTTCGTCCAGGAGCTGTGTTTCGTTATACCCGGGTGAATGGTTGCAAAGGCAATATTGAGGAGTATCTGCTTCTAAAACCAAAACGGAGCTACCTAATAGAACGGACTTCAATGGGTCCATTCAACTTACAGAGTTAAACTGATGTGTGTTTGCAGGAGTTTCTAAACCCCTTCTGTGAAGAAGTGGAAAACGCATATTCCCAGCCAAAGGCAGGCATTCGAGAAATAGATGGAAATCTCCGTGTAAAGCACAAAAAGAACGTATCTTGCAAACTGCTCGGCTGGGTGTTCGCTCAGCTAAGGGAGTTGAATCCGCCTTCAGAGTCAGAGAGTGAGAAGCACGGTTCTTCCAGGAGCTGTGTTTCGTTATACCGGGGTGAATGGGTGCAAACGCGGTATTGAGAAATATCTGCTTCTAAAACCAAAACGGAGCTACCTAACAGAACGGTCTTCAATGTGTGCATTCAACTAACGGAGTTAAACTGATGTGTGTTTGCAGGAGTTTCTAAACCCTTTCTGTGAAGAAGTGGAAAACGCATTTTCCCAGCCAAATGCAGGCATTCAAGAAATAGCTGGAAATCTCCGTCTAAAACACAAAGAGAACGTATCTTGGAAACTGCTCTGCTGGGTGTTCGCTCAGCTAATTGAGTTGAATCCGCCTTCAGAATCAGAGAGTGAGAAGCACGGTTCTTCCAGGAGCTGTGTTTCGTTATTCCCGGGTGAATGGGTGCAAACGCGATATTGAGAAATATATGCTTCTAAAACCAAAACGGAGCTACCTACCAGAACGGTCTTCAATGTGTGCATTCAACTGATGGAGTTAAACTGATGTGTGTTTGCAGGAGTTTCTAAACCCTTTCTGTGAAGAAGTGGAAAACGCATTTTCCCAGCCGAATGCAGGCATTCAAGAAATAGCTGGAAATCTCCGTCTAAAACACAAAAAGTAAGTATCTTGCAAACTGCTCTGCTGGGTGTTCGCTCAGCTAAGGGAGTTGAATCCGCCTTCAGAATCAGAGAGTGAGAAGCACGGTTCTTCCAGGAGCTGTGTTTCGTTATACCCGGGTGAATGGGTGCAAACGCGATATTGAGAAATATCTGCTTCTAAAACCAAAACGGAGCTACCTATCAGAATGGTCTTCAATGTGTGCATTCAACTTACGGAGTTAAACTGATGTGTATTTGCAGGAGTTTCTCAACCCTTTCTGTGAAGAAGTGGAAAACGCATTCCCCCAACCAAATGCAGGCATTCAAGAAATAGCTGGAAATCTCCGTCTAAAACAAAAAAAGAACTTGTCTTTCAAACTGCTCTGCTGGCTGTTCGCTCACCTAAGAAAGTTGAATCCGCCATCAGAATCAGAGAGTGAGAAGCACGGTTCTTCCAGGAGCTGTGTTTCGTTATACCTCGTTGAATGGGTGCAAAGGCAATATTGAGAAATATCTGCTTCTAATACAAAAACGGAGCTACCTAACAGAACGGTCTTCAGTGTGTGCATTCAACTTACGGAGTTAAACTGATGTGTGTTTGCAGGAGTTTCTAAACCCTTTCTGTGAAGAAGTGGAAAATGCATTTTCCAAGCCAAATGCAGGCATTCAAGAAATAGCTGGAAATCTCCGTCTAAAACACAAAAAGAACGTATCTTGCAAACTGCTTTGCTGGGTGTTCGCTCAGCTAAGGGAGTTGAAGCCGCCTTCAGAATCAGAGAGTGAGAAGCACGGTTCTTCCAGGAGCTGTGTTTCGTTATACCCGGGTGAATGGGTGCAAACGCGATATTGAGAAATATATGCTTCTAAAACCAAAACGGAGCTACCTAGCAAAACGGTCTTCAATGTGTGCATTCAACTTACGGAGTTAAACTGATGTGTGTTTGCAGGAGTTTCTAAACACTTTCTGTGAAGAAGTGCAAAATGCATTTTCCCAGCCAAATGCAGGCATTCAAGAAATAGTTGGAAATCTACGTCTAAAACATAAAAAGAACGTATCTTGCAAACTGCTCTGCTGGGTGTTCGCTCAGCTAAAGAGTTGAATCCGCCTTCAGAATCAAAGAGTGAGAAGCACGGTTCTTCCAGGAGCTGTGATTCCTTATACCCGGGTAAATGGGTGCAAACGCGATATTGAGAAATATATGCTTCCAAAACAAAAACGGAGCTACCTAACAGAACGGTCTTCAATGTGTGCATTCAACTTACGGAGTTAAACCGATGTGTGTTTGCAGGAGTTTCTAAACCCTTTCTGTGAATAAGTGGAAAACGCATTTTCCCAGCCAAATTCAGGCATTCATGAAATAGCTGGAAATCTCCGTCTAAAACACAAAAAGAACGTATCTTGCAAACTGCTCTGCTGGGTGTTCGCTCAGCTAAGGGAGTTGAATCCGCCTTCAGAATCAGAGAGTGAGAAGCGCGGTTCTTCGAGGAGCTGTGTTTTGTTATACCCGAATGAATGAAAGCAAACGCAATATTGAGAAATATCTGCTTCTAAAACCAAAACGGAGCTACCTAACAGAACGGTCTTCAATGTGTGCATTCAACTTACGGAGTTAAACTGATGTGTGTTTGCAGGAGTTTCTAAACCCTTTCTGTGAAGAAGTGCAAAATGCATTTTCCCAGCCAAATCCAGGCATTACAGAAATAGTTGGAAAACTCCGTCTAAAACACTAAAAGAACGTATCTTGCAAACTGCTCTGCTGGGTGTTCGCTCAGCTAAGGGAGTTGAATCCGCCTTCAGAATCAGAGAGTAAGAAGCACGGTTCTTCCAGGAGCTGTGTTTCGTTATACCCGGGTGAATGGGTGCAAACGCAATATTGAGAAATATCTGCTTCTAAATTCCAAACGGAGCTACCTATCAGAACGGTCTTCAATGTGAGCATTCAACTTACCGACTTAAACTGATGTGTGTTTGCAGGAGTTTCTAACCCTTTCTGTGAAGATGTGGAAAACGCATTTTCCCAGCAAAATGCAGGCATTTAAGAAATAGCTGGAAATCTCCGTCTAAAACACAAATAGAACGTATCTTGCAAACTGCTCTGCTGGGTGTTCGCTCAGCTAAGGGAGTTGAATCCGCCTTCAGAATCAGAGAGTGAGAAGCACGGTTCTTCCAGGAGCTGTGTTTCGTTATACACGGGTGAATGGGTGCAAACGCGATATTGAGAAATATATGCTTCTAAAACCAAAAGGGAATTACCTAACAGAACGGTCTTCAATGTGTGCATTCAACTTACGGAGTTAAACTGATGTGTGTTTGCAGGAGTTTCTAAACCCTTTCTGTGAAGAAGTGGAAAACGCATTTTCCCAGCCAAATGCAGGCATTCAAGAAATAGCTGGAAATCTCCGTCTAAAACACAAAAAGAACGTATCTTGCAAACTGCTCTGCTGGGTGTTCGCTCAGCTAAGGGAGTTGAGTCCGCCTTCAGAATCAGAGAGTGAGAAGCACGGTTCTTCCAGGAGCTGTGTTTCGTTATACCCGGGTGAATGGGTGCAAACGCAATATTGAGAAATATCTGCTTCTAAAACCAAAACGGAGCTACCTAACAGAACGGTCTTCAATGTGTGCATTCAACTTACGGAGTTAAACTGATGTGTGTTTGCAGGAGTTTCTAAACCCTTTCTGTGAGGCAGTGGAAAACGCATTTTCCCAGCCAAATGCAGGCATTCAAGTAATAGCTGGAAATCTCCGTCTAAAACACAAAAAGAACGTATCTTGCAAACTACTCGGCTGGGTGTTCGCTCAGCTAAGGGGGTTGAATCCGCCTTCAGAATCAGAGAGTGAGAAGCACGGTTCTTCCAGGAGCTGTGTTTCGTTATACACGGGTGAATGGGTGCAAACGCGATATTGAGAAATATATGCTTCTAAAACCAAAAGGGAATTACCTAACAGAACGGTCTTCGATGTGTGCATTCAACTTACGGAGTTAAACTGATGTGTGTTTGCAGGAGTTTCTAAACCCTTTCTGTGAAGAAGTGGAAAACGCATTTTCCCAGCCAAATGCAGGCATTCAAGAAATAGCTGGAAATCTCCGTCTAAAACACAAAAAGAACGTATCTTGCAAACTGCTCTGCTGGGTGTTCGCTCAGCTAAGGGAGTTGAGTCCGCCTTCAGAATCAGAGAGTGAGAAGCACGGTTCTTCCAGGAGCTGTGTTTCGTTATACCCGGGTGAATGGGTGCAAACGCAATATTGAGAAATATCTGCTTCTAAAACCAAAACGGAGCTACCTAACAGAACGGTCTTCAATGTGTGCATTCAACTTACGGAGTTAAACTGATGTGTGTTTGCAGGAGTTTATAAACCCTTTTTGTGAGGAAGTGGAAAATGCATTTTCCCAGCCAAATGCTGGCATTCAAGAAATAGTTGGAAATCTCCGTCTAAAACACAAAAAGAACATATCTTGCAAACTGCTCTGCTGGGTGTTCGCTCAGCTAAGGAAGGTGAATCCGCCTTCAGAATCAGAGAGTGAGAAGCACGGTTTTTCCAGGAGCTGTGTTTCGTTATACCCGGGTGAATGGGTGCCAACCCGATATTGAGAAATATATTCTTCTAAAACCAAAACGGAGCTACCTAACAGAACGGCCTTCAATGTGTGCATTCAACTTACGGAGTTAAACTGATGTGTGTTTGCAGGAGTTTCTAAACCCTTTCTGTGAAGAAGTGGAAAACGCAATTTCCCAGCCAAATGCAGGCATTCAAGAAATAGTTGGAAATCTTCGTCTAAAACACAAAAAGAACGTATCTTGCAAACTGCTCTGCTGGGTGTTCGCTCAGCTAATGGAGTTGATTCCGCCTTCAGAATCAGAGAGTGAGAAGCACGGTTCTTCCAGGAGCTGTGTTACGTTATACCCGGGTGAATGGGTGCAAACGCAATATTGAGAAATATCTGCTTCTAAAACCAAAACGGAGCTACCTAAGAGAACGATCTTCAATGTGGGCATACAACTTACGGAGTTAAACTGATGTGTGTTTGCAGGAGTTTCTAAACCCTTTCTGTGAAGCAGTGGAAAACGCATTTTCCCAGCCAAATGCAGGCATTCAAGAAATAGCTGGAAATCTCCGTCTAAAACACAAAAAGAACGTATCGTGCAAACTGCTCGGCTGGGTGTTCGCTCAGCTAAGGGGGTTGAATCCGCCTTCAGAATCAGAGAGTGAGAAGCACGGTTCTTCCAGGAGCTGTGTTTCGTTATACCCGGATGAATGGGTGCAAACGCGATATTGAGAAATATATGCTTCTAAAACCAAAAGGGAGTTACCTAACAGAACGGTCTTCAATGTGTGCATTCAACATACGGAGTTAAACTGATGTGTGTTTGCAGGAGTTTCTAAACCCTTTCTGTGAAGAAGTGGAAAACACATTTTCCCAGCCAAATGCAGGCATTCATGAAATAGCTGGAAATCTCCGTCTAAAACACAAAAAGAACGTATCTTGCAAACTGCTCTGCTGGGTGTTCGCTCAGCTAAGGGAGTTGAATCCGCCTTCAGAATCAGAGAGTGAGAAGCGCGGTTCTTCCAGGAGCTGTGTTCTGTTATTCCCGAATGAATGAAAGCAAACGCAATATTGAGGAATATCTGCTTCTAAAACCAAAACGGAGCTACCTAACAGAACGGTCTTCAATGTGTGCATTCAACTTACGGAGTTAAACTGATGTGTGTTTGCAGGAGTTTCTAAACCCTTTCTGTGAAGAAGTGCAAAATGCATTTTCCCAGCCAAATCCAGGCATTACAGAAATAGTTGGAAAACTCCGTCTAAAACACTAAAAGAACGTATCTTGCAAACTGCTCTGCTGGGTGTTCGCTCAGCTAAGGGAGTTGAATCCGCCTTCAGAATCAGAGAGTAAGAAGCACGGTTCTTCCAGGAGCTGTGTTTCGTTATACCCGGGTGAATGGGTGCAAACGCAATATTGAGAAATATCTGCTTCTAAATTCCAAACGGAGCTACCTATCAGAACGGTCTTCAATGTGAGCATTCAACTTACCGACTTAAACTGATGTGTGTTTGCAGGAGTTTCTAACCCTTTCTGTGAAGATGTGGAAAACGCATTTTCCCAGCAAAATGCAGGCATTTAAGAAATAGCTGGAAATCTCCGTCTAAAACACAAATAGAACGTATCTTGCAAACTGCTCTGCTGGGTGTTCGCTCAGCTAAGGGAGTTGAATCCGCCTTCAGAATCAGAGAGTGAGAAGCACGGTTCTTCCAGGAGCTGTGTTTCGTTATACACGGGTGAATGGGTGCAAACGCGATATTGAGAAATATATGCTTCTAAAACCAAAAGGGAATTACCTAACAGAACGGTCTTCAATGTGTGCATTCAACTTACGGAGTTAAACTGATGTGTGTTTGCAGGAGTTTCTAAACCCTTTCTGTGAAGAAGTGGAAAACGCATTTTCCCAGCCAAATGCAGGCATTCAAGAAATAGCTGGAAATCTCCGTCTAAAACACAAAAAGAACGTATCTTGCAAACTGCTCTGCTGGGTGTTCGCTCAGCTAAGGGAGTTGAGTCCGCCTTCAGAATCAGAGAGTGAGAAACACGGTTCTTCCAGGAGCTGTGTTTCGTTATACCCGGGTGAATGGGTGCAAACGCAATATTGAGAAATATCTGCTTCTAAAACCAAAACGGAGCTACCTAACAGAACGGTCTTCAATGTGTGCATTCAACTTACGGAGTTAAACTGATGTGTGTTTGCAGGAGTTTCTAAACCCTTTCTGTGAGGCAGTGGAAAACGCATTTTCCCAGCCAAATGCAGGCATTCAAGTAATAGCTGGAAATCTCCGTCTAAAACACAAAAAGAACGTATCTTGCAAACTACTCGGCTGGGTGTTCGCTCAGCTAAGGGGGTTGAATCCGCCTTCAGAATCAGAGAGTGAGAAGCACGGTTCTTCCAGGAGCTGTGTTTCGTTATACACGGGTGAATGGGTGCAAACGCGATATTGAGAAATATATGCTTCTAAAACCAAAAGGGAATTACCTAACAGAACGGTCTTCGATGTGTGCATTCAACTTACGGAGTTAAACTGATGTGTGTTTGCAGGAGTTTCTAAACCCTTTCTGTGAAGAAGTGGAAAACGCATTTTCCCAGCCAAATGCAGGCATTCAAGAAATAGCTGGAAATCTCGGTCTAAAACACAAAAAGAACGTATCTTGCAAACTGCTCTGCTGGGTGTTCGCTCAGCTAAGGGAGTTGAGTCCGCCTTCAGAATCAGAGAGTGAGAAGCACGGTTCTTCCAGGAGCTGTGTTTCGTTATACCCGGGTGAATGGGTGCAAACGCAATATTAAGAAATATCTGCTTCTAAAACCAAAACGGAGCTACCTAACAGAACGGTCTTCAATGTGTGCATTCAACTTACGGAGTTAAACTGATGTGTGTTTGCAGGAGTTTATAAACCCTTTTTGTGAGGAAGTGGAAAATGCATTTTCCCAGCCAAATGCTGGCATTCAAGAAATAGTTGGAAATCTCCGTCTAAAACACAAAAAGAACATATCTTGCAAATTGCTCTGCTGGGTGTTCGCTCAGCTAAGGAAGGTGAATCCGCCTTCAGAATCAGAGAGTGAGAAGCACGGTTTTTCCAGGAGCTGTGTTTCGTTATACCCGGGTGAATGGGTGCCAACCCGATATTGAGAAATATATTCTTCTAAAACCAAAACGGAGCTACCTAACAGAACGGCCTTCAATGTGTGCATTCAACTTACGGAGTTAAACTGATGTGTGTTTGCAGGAGTTTCTAAACCCTTTCTGTGAAGAAGTGGAAAACGCAATTTCCCAGCCAAATGCAGGCATTCAAGAAATAGTTGGAAATCTTCGTCTAAAACACAAAAAGAACGTACCTTGCAAACTGCTCTGCTGGGTGTTCGCTCAGCTAATGGAGTTGATTCCGCCTTCAGAATCAGAGAGTGAGAAGCACGGTTCTTCCAGGAGCTGTGTTTCGTTATACCCGGGTGAATGGGTGCAAACGCAATATTGAGAAATATCTGGTTCTAGAACCAAAACGGAGCTACCTAAGAGAACGATCTTCAATGTGGGCATACAACTTACGGAGTTAAACTGATGTGTGTTTGCAGGAGTTTCTAAACCCTTTCTGTGAATAAGTGGAAAACGCATTTTCCCAGCCAAATGCAGGCATTCAAGAAATAGCTGGAAATCTCCGTCTAAAACACAAAAAGAACGTATCTTGCAAACTGCTCTGCTGCGTGTTCGCTCAGCTAAGGGAGTTGAATCAGCCTTCAGAATCAGAGAGTGAGAAGCACGGTTCTTCCAGGAGCTGTGTTTCGTTATACCCGGGTGAATGGGTGCGAACGCAATATTGAGAAATATCTGCTTCTAAAACCAAAACGGAGCTACTTAACAGAACGATCTTCAATGTGTGCATTCAACTTACGGAGTTAAACTGATGTGTGTTTGCAGGAGTTTCTAAACCCTTTCTGTGAAGCAGTGGAAAACGCATTTTCCCAGCCAAATGCAGGCATTCAAGAAATAGCTGGAAATCTCCGTCTAAAACACAAAAAGAACGTATCGTGCAAACTGCTCGGCTGGGTGTTCGCTCAGCTAAGGGGGTTGAATCCGCCTTCAGAATCAGAGAGTGAGAAGCACGGTTCTTCCAGGAGCTGTGTTTCGTTATACCCGGATGAATGGGTGCAAACGCGATATTGAGAAATATATGCTTCTAAAACCAAAAGGGAGTTACCTAACAGAACGGTCTTCAATGTGTGCATTCAACTTACGGAGTTAAACTGATGTGTGTTTGCAGGAGTTTCTAAACCCTTTCTGTGAAGAAGTGGAAAACACATTTTTTCAGCCAAATGCAGGCATTCAAGAAATAGCTGGAAATCTCCGTCTAAAACACAAAAAGAACGTATCTTGCAAACTGCTCTGCTGGGTGTTCGCTCAGCTAAGGGAGTTGAGTCCGCCTTCAGAATCAGAGAGTGAGAAGCACGGTTCTTCCAGGAGCTGTTTTTCGTTATACCCGGGTGAATGGGTGCAAAGGCAATATTGAGAAATATCTGCTTCTAAAACCAAAACGGAGCTACCTAACAGAACGGTCTTCAATGTGTGCATTAAACTTACGGAGTTAAACTGATGTGTGTTTGCAGGAGTTTCTAAACCCTTTTTGTGAGGAAGTGGAAAATGCATTTTCCCAGCCAAATGCTGGCATTCAAGCAATAGTTGGAAATCTCCGTCTAAAACACAAAAAGAACTTATCTTGCAAACTGCTCTGCTGGGTGTTCGCTCAGCTAAGGGAGTTGAATCCGCCTTCAGAATCAGAGAGTGAGAAGCACGGTTCTTCCAGGAGCTGTGTTTCGTCATACCCAGGTGAATGGGTGCAGACGCGATAATGAGAAATATATGCTTCTAAAACCAGAACGGAGCTACCTAACAGAACGGTCTTCAATGTGTGCATTCAACTTACGGAGTTAAACTGATGTGTGTTTGCAGGAGTTTCTAAACCCTTTCTGTGAAGAAGTGGAAAACGCAATTTCCCAGTCAAATGCAGGCATTCAAGAATTAGTTGGAAATCTCCGTCTAAAACACAAAAAGAACGTATCTTCCAAATTGCTCTGCTGGGTTTTCGCTCAGCTAAGGGAGTTGAATCCGCTTTCAGAATCAGAGAGTGAGAAGCACGGTTCTTCCAGGAGCTGTGTTTCGTTATATCCGGGTGAATGGGTGCAAACCCAATATTGAGAAATATCTGCTTCTAAAACCAAAACGGAGCTTCCTAACAGAAAGGTCTTCAATGTGTGCATTCAACTTACGGAGTTAAACTGATGTGTGTTTGCAGGAGTTTCTAAACCCTTTCTGTGAAGAAGTGGAAAACGCATTTTCCCAGCCAAATGCAGGCATTCAAGAAATAGCTGGAAATCTCCGTCTAAAACACAAGAAGAACGTATCTTGCAAACTGCTCGGCTGGGTGTTCGCTCAGCTAAGAAAGTTGAATCCGCCTTCAGGATCAGAGAGTGAGAAGCACGGTTCTTCCAGGAGCTGTGTTTCGTTATACCTGGGTGAATGGGTGCAAACGCGTTATTGAGAAATATATGCTTCTAAAACCAAATGGGAGCTACCTAACAGAACGGTCTTCAATATGTGCATTAAACTTACGGAGTTCAACTGATGTGTGTTTGCAGGAGTTTCTAAACCCTTTGTGTGAAGAAGTGGAAAACGCATTTTCCCATCCAAATGCAGGCATTCAAGAAATAGCTGGAAATCTCCGTCTGAAACACAAAAAGAACGTATCTTGAAAACTGCTCTGCTGGGTGTTCGCTCAGCTAAGGGAGTTGAATCCGCCTTAAAGATCAGAGAGTGAGGAGCACGGTTCTTCCAGGAGCTGTGTTTCGTTATACCCGGGTGAATGGGTTCAAACGCGATATTGAGAAATATCTGCTTCTAAAACCAAAACGGAGCTACCTAACAGAACAGTCTTCAATGTGTGCATTCAACTTACGGAGTTAAACTGATGTGTGTTTGCAGGAGTTTCTAAACCCTTTCTGTGAAGAAGTGGAAAACGCATTTTCCCAGCCAAATGCAGGCATTCAAGAAATAGCTGGAAATCTCCGTCTAAAACACAAAAAGAACGTATCTTGCAAACTGCTCTGCTGGGTGTTCGCTCAGCTAAGGGAGTTGAATACGCCTTCAGAATCAGAGAGTGAGAAGCACGGTTCTTCCAGAAGCTGTGTTTCTTTATACCCGGGTGAATGGGTGCAAACGCAATATTGAGAAATATCTGCTTCTAAAACCAAAACGGAGCTACCTAACAGAACGGTCTTCAATGTGTGCATTCAACTTACAAAGTTAAACTGATGTGTGTTTGCAGGAGTTTCTAAACCCTTTCTGTGAAGAAGTGGAAAACGCATTTTCCCAGCCAAATGTAGGCATTCAAGAAATTGCTGGATATCTCCGTCTAAAACACAAAAAAAACGTATCTGGCAAACTGCTTTTCTGGGTGTGAGCTCAGCTACAAGAGGTGAATCCGTGTTCAGAATCAGAGAGTGAGAAGCACGGTTCTTCCAGTTGCTGTGTTTCGTTATACCCGGGTGAATGGTGGCAAACGCGATATTGAGAAATATCTGCTTCTAAAACCAAAACGGAGCTACCTAACAGAACGGCCTTAAATGTGTGCATTCAACTTACGGAGTTAAACTGATGTGTGTTTGCAGGAGTTTCTAAACCCTTTCTGTGAAGAAGTGGAAAACGCATTTTCCCAGCCAAATGCAGGCATTCAAGAAATAGCTTGAAATCTCCGTCTAAAACACAAGAAGAACGTATCTTGCAAACTGCTCGGCTGGGTGTTCGCTCAGCTAAGAAAGTTGAATCCGCCTTAAGGATCAGAAAGTGAGAAGCACGGTTCTTCCAGGAGCTGTGTTTCGTTATACCTGGGTGAATGGGTGCAAACGCGATATTGAGGAATATATGCTTCTAAAACCAAAAGGGAGCTACCTAACAGAACGGTCTTCAATATGTGCATTCAACTTACGGAGTTCAACTGATGTGTGTTTGCAGGAGTTTCTAAACCCTTTCTGTGAAGAAGTGGAAAACGCATTTTCCCAGCCAAATGCAGGCATTCAAGAAATAGCTGGAAATCTCCGTCTAAAACACAAAAAGAACGTATCTTGCAAACTGCTCTGCTGGGTTTTCGCTCAGCTACGGGAGTTGAGTCCGACTTCGGAATTAGAGAGTGAGCAGCACGGTTCTTCCAGGAGCTGTGTTTCGTTATACCCGGGTGAATGAGTGCAAACGCAATATTGAGAAATATCTGCTTCTAAAACCAAAACGGAGCTACCTAACAGAACGGTCTTCAATGTGTGCATTCAACTTACGGAGTCAAACTGATGTGTGTTTGCAGGGGTTTGTAAACCCCTTCTGTGAAGAAGTGGAAAACGCGTTTTCCAGCCAAATGCAGGCATTCAAGAAATAGCTGGAAATCTCCGTCTAAAACACAAAAAGAACGTATCTTGCAAACTGCTCGGCTGGGTGTTCGCTCGGCTAAGGGAGTTGAATCCGCCTTCAGAATCAGAGAGTGAGAAGCACGGTTCTTCCAAGAGCTGTGTTTCGTTATACACGGGTGAATGGTGGCAAACGCGATATTGAGAAATATCTGCTTCTAAAACCAAAACGGAGCTACCTAACAGAACGGTCTTCAATGTGTGCATTCAACTTACGGAGTTAAACTGATGTGTGTTTGCAGGAGATTCTAAACCCTTTCTGTGAAGAAGTGGAAAACGCATTTTCCCAGCCAAATGCAGGCATTCAAAAAATAGCTGGAAATCTCCGTCTAAAACACAAAAAGAACGTATCTTGCAAACTGCTCTGCTGGGTGTTCGCTTAGCTAAGGGAGTTGAATCCGCTTTCAGAATCCGAGAGTGAGAAGCACGGTTCTTCCAGGAGCTGTGTTTCGTTATACCCTGGTGAATGGGTGCAAACGCAATATTGAGAAATATCTGCTTCTAAAACCAAAACGGAGCTACCTAACAGAATGGTCTTCAATGTGTGCATTCAACTTACGGAGTTAAACTGATGTGTGTTTGCAGGAGTTTCTAAACCCTTTCTGTGAAGAAGTGGAAAACGCATTTTCCCAGCCAAATGTAGGCATTCAAGAAATAGCTGGATATCTCCGTCACAAACACAAAAAAAACGTATCTGGTAAACTGCTCTGCTGGGTGTGAGCTCAGCTACGGTAGGTGAATCCGTGTTCAGAATCAGAGAGTGAGAAGCACGGTTCTTCCAGTTGCTGTGTTTCGTTATACCCGGGTGAATGGGTGCAAACGCGATATTCAAAAATATATGCTTCTAAAACCAAAACGGAGCTACCTAACAGTACCGTTTTCAATGTGTGCATTCAACTTACGGAGTTAAACTGATGTGTGTTTGCAGGAGTTTCTATACCCTTTCTGTGAAGAAGTGGAAAACGCATTTTCCCAGCCAAATGCAGGCATTCAATAAATAGCTGGAAATCTCCGTCTAAAACACAAATAGAACGTATCTTGAAAACTGCTCTGCTGGGTGTTCGCTCAGCTAAGGGAGTTGAATCCGCCTTCAGAATCAGAGAGTGAGAAGCACGGTGCTTCCAGGAGCTGTGTTTCGTCATACACGGGTGAATGGGTGCAAACGCAATATTGAGAAATATCTGCTTCTAAAACCAAAACGGAGCTACCTAACAGAACAGTCTTCAATGTGTGCAATCAATGAACGGAGTTAAACTGATGTGTGTTTGCAGGAGTTTCAAAACTTTTTCTGTGAAGAAGTGGAAAATGCATTTTCCCAGCCAAATGTAGGCATTCAAGAAATAGCTGTAAATTTTCGTCTAAAACACAAAACGATCGTATCTTGCAGACTGCTCTGCTGGGTGGTCGCTCAGCTAAGGGAGTTGAATCCGCCTTCAGAATCAGAGAGTGAGAAGCACGGTTCTTCCAGGAGCTGTGTTTCGTTATACACGGGTGAATGGATTCAAACGCGATATTGAGAATAATATGCTTCTAAAACCAAAACGGAGCTACGTAACAGAACGGTCTTCAATGTGTGCATTCAACTTACGGAGTTAAACTGATGTGTGTTTGCTGGAGTTTCTAAACCCTTTCTGTGAAGAAGTGGAAAACGCATTTTCCCAGCCAAATGCAGGCATTCAAGAAATAGATGGAAATCTCCGTCTAAAAACAAAAAGAACGTATCTTGCAAACTGCTCGGCTGGGAGTTCACTCAGCTGAGGGAGTTGAATCCGTTTTCAGGATCAGAGAGTGAGAAGCACGGTTCTTCCAGGAGCTGTGTTTCGTTATACCCGGGTGAATGGGTGCAAACGCTATATTGAGAAATATATGCTTCTAAAACCAAAACGGAGCTACGTAACAGAACGGTCTTCAATGTGTGCATTCAACGTACGGAGTTGAACTGATGTGTGTTTGCAGGAGTTTCGAAACCCTTTCTGTGAAGAAGTGGAAAACGCATTTTCACAGCCAAATGCAGGCATTCAAGAAATAGCTGGAAATCTCCGTCTAAAACACAAAGAGAACGTATCTTGCAAACTGCTCGGCTGGGTGTTCACTCAGCTAAGGGAGTTGAATGCAACTTCAGAATCAGAGAGTGAGAAATACGGTTCTTCCAGGAGCTGTGTTACGTTGTACCCGCGTGAATGGGTGCAAACGCAATATTGAGAAATATATGCTTCTAAAACCAGAACGGAGCTACCTAACAGAACGGTCTTCAATGTGTGCGTTCAACTTACGGAGGTAAACTGATGTGTGTTTGCAGGAGTTTCTAAACCCTTTCTGTGAAGAAGTGGAAAACGCATTTTCCCAGCCAAATGCAGGCATTCAAGAAATAGCTGGAAATCTCCGTCTAAAACACAAAGAGAACGTATCTTGCAAACTGCTCTGCTGGGTGTTCGCTCAGCTAAGTGAGTTGAATCCGCCTTCAGAATCAGAGAGTGAGAAGCACGGTTCTTCCAGGAGCTGTGTTTCGTTATACCCGGGTGAATGGGTGCAAACGCAATATTGAGAAATATCTGCTTCTAAAACCAAAACGGAGCTACCTAACAGAACGGTTTTCAATGTGTGCATTCAACTTATGGAGTTAAACTGACGTGTGTTTGCAGGAGTTTCTAAACCCTTTCTGTGAAGTAGTGGAAAACGCATTTTCCCAGCCAAATACTGGCATTCAAAAAATAGCTGGAAATCTCCGTCTAAAACACATAAAGAACGTATCTTGCAAACTGTTCTGCTGGGTGTTCGCTCAGCTAATGGAGTTGAATCCGCCTTCAGAATCATAGAGTGAGAAGCACGGTTCTGTTAGGAGCTGTGTTTCGTTATACCCGGGTGAATAGGTGCAAACGCAAGATTGAGAAATATCTGCTTCTAAAACCAAAACGGAGCTACCTAACAGAACGGTCTTAAATGTGTGCATTCAACTTACGGGGTTAAAGTGATGTGTGTTTGCAGGAGTTTCTAAACCCTTTCTGTGAAGAAGTGGAAAACGCATTTTCCCAGCCAAATGCAGGCATTCAAGAAATAGCTGGAAATCTCCGTCTAAAACACAAAAAGAACGTATCTTGCAAACTGCTCGGCTGGGTGTTCGCTCAGCTTAGGGAGTTGAATCCGCCTTTAGAATCAGAGAGTGAGAAGCAGGGTTCTCCAGGAGCTGTGTTTTTTTATACCCGGATGAATGGGAGCAAACGCGATATTGAGAAATATCTGCTTCTAAAACCAAAACAAAGCTACCTAAAAGAACTGTCTTCAATTTGTGCGTTCAATTTACGAAGTTAAACTGATGTGTGTTTGCAGGAGTTTCTAAACCCTTTCTGTGAAGAAGTGGAAAACGCAATTTCCCAGCCAAATGCAGGCATTCAAGAAATAGCTGGAAATCTCCGTCTATAACACAAAAAGAACGTATCTTGCAAACAGCTCGGCTGGGTGTTCGCTCAGCTAAGGGAGTTGAATCCGCCTTCAGAATCAGAGAGTGAGAAGCACGGTTCTTCCAGGAGCTGTGTTTGGTCATACCCGGGTGAATGGGTGCAAACGCGATATTGAGAAATATATGCTTCTAAAACCAGAACGGAGCTACCTAACAGAACGGTCTTCAATGTGTGCATTCAACTTACGGAGTTAAACTGATGTGTGTTGGCAGGAGTTTCTATACCCTTTCTGTGAAGAAGTGGAAAACGCATTTTCCCAGCCAAATGCAGGCATTCAAGAAATAGCTGGAAATCTCCGTCTAAAACACAAAAAGAACGTATCTTGCAAACTGCTTTGCTGAGTGTTCGCTCAGCTAATGGAATTGAATCCGCCTTCAGAATCAGAGAGTGAGAAGCACGGTTCTTCCAGGAGCTGTGTTTCGTTATACCCGGGTGAATGGGTGCAAACGCAATATTGAGAAATAAATATCTGCTTCTAAAACCAAAACGGAGCTACCTAACAGAACGGTCTTCAATGTGTGCATTCAACTTACGGAGTTTAACTGATGTGTGATTGCAGGAGTTTCTAAACCCTTTCTGTGAAGAACTGGAAAACGCATTTTCCCAGCCAAATGCAGGCATTCAAGAAATAGCTGAAAATCTCCCCGTCTAAAACACAAAAAGAACGTATCTTGCAAACTGCTCGGCTGGCTGTTGGCTCAGCTAAGAAAGTTGAATCCGCCTTCAGAATCAGAGAGTGAGAAGCACGGTTCTTCCAGGGGCTGTGTTTCCTTATACCCGGGTGAATGGGTGCAAACGCAATATTGAGAAATATCTGCTTCTAAAACCAAAACGGAGCTACCTAACAGAACCGTCTTCAATGTGTGCATTCAACTTACGGAGTTAAACTGATGTGTGTTTGCAGGAGTTTCTAAACCCTTTATGTGAAGAAGTGGAAAACGCATTTTCCCAGCCAAATGCAGGAATTCAAGGACTAGCTGGAAATCTCCGTCTAAAACACAAAAAGGACGTATCGTGCAAACTGCTCTGATGGGTGTTCGCTCAGCTAAGGGAGTTGAATCCGCCTTCAGAATCAGAGAGTGAGAAGCACGGTTCTTCCAGGAGGTGTGTTTCGTTATACCCGGGTGAATGGGTAAAAACGGAATATTGAGAAATATCTGCTTCTAAAACCAAAACGGGTTTATCTAACAGAACAATCTTCAATGTGTGCAAACAATGTACGGAGTTAAACTGATGTGTGTTTCCAGGAGTTTCTAAACCCTTTCTCTGAGGAAGTGGAAAACGCATTTTCCCAGCCAAATGCAGGCATTCATGAAATAGCTGGAAATCTCCGTCTAAAACACAAAAAGAACGTATCTTGCAAACTGCTCTGCTGGGTGTTCGCTCAGCTTAGGAAGTTGAGTCCGCCTTCAGAATCAGAGAGTGAGAAGCACGGTTCTTCCAGGAGCTGTATTTTCTTATACCCGGGTGAATGGGTGCAAACGCGATATTGAGAAATATCTGCTTCTAAAACCAAAACGGAGCTACCTAACAGAACGGTCTTCAATGTGTGCATTCAACTTACAGAGTTAAACTGATGTGTGTTTGCAGGAGTTTCTAAACCCTTTCTGTGAAGAAGTGGAAAACGCATTTTCCCAGCCAAATGCAGGCATTCAAGAAATAGCTGGAAATCTCCGTCTAAAACACAAAAAGAACGTATCTTGCAAACTGCTCTGCTGGGTGTTCGCTCAGGTAAAGGAGTTGAATCCGCCTTCAGAATCAGAGAGTGAGGAGCATGGTTCTTCAAGGAGCTGTGTTTTTTTATACCCGGGTGAATGGGTGCAAAGCGATATTGAGAAATATCTGCTTCTAAAACCAAAACGGAGCTACCTATCAGAACGGTCTTCAATGTGTGCATTCAACTTACGGAGTTAAACTGTTGTGTGTTTGCAGGAGTTTCTAAACCCTTTCTGTGAAGAAGTGGAAAACGCATTTTCCCAGCCAAATGCAGGCATTCAAGAAATATTTGGAAATCTCCGTCTAAAACACAAAAGGAACGTATCTTGCAAACTGCTCTGCTGGGTGTTTACTCAGCTAAGGGAGTTGAATCCGCCTTCAGAATCAGAGAGTGAGAAGCACGGTTCTTCCAGGAGCTGTGTTTCGTTATACCTTGGTGAATGGGTGCAAACGCGATATTGAGAAACATCTGCTTCTAAAACCAAAACGGAGCTACCTAACAGAACGGTCTTCAATGTGTGCATTCAACTTACGGAGTTAAACTGATGTGTGTTTGCAGGAGTTTCTAAACCCTTTCTGTGAAGAAGTGGAAAACTCATTTTCCCAGCCAAATGCAGGCATTCAAGAAATACCTGAAAATCTCCGTCTAAAACACAAAGAGAACGTATTTTGCAAACTGCTCTGCTGGGTGTTCGCTCAGCTAAGGGAGTTGAATCCGCCTTCAGAATCAGAGAGTGAGAAGCACGGTTCATCCAGGAGGTGCGTTTCGTTATACCCGGGTGAATGGGTGCAAACGCAATATGGAGAAATATCTGCTTCTAAAACCAAAACGGAGCTACCTAACAGAACGGTCTTCAATGTGTGCATTCAACTTACGGAGTTAAACTGATGTGTGTTTGCAGGAGTTTCTAAACCCTTTCTGTGAAGAAGTGGAAAACGCATTTTCCCAGCCAAATGCAGGCATTCAAGAAATAGCTGGAAATCTCCGTCTAAAACACAAAAAGAACGTATCTTGCAAACTGCTCTGCTGGGTGTTTGCTCAGCTAAGGGAGTTGAATCCGCCTTCAGAATCAGAGAGTGAGAAGCACGGTTCTTCCAGGAGCTGTGTTTCGTTATACCTTGGTGAATGGGTGGAAACGCGATATTGAGAAACATCTGCTTCTAAAACCAAAACGGAGCTACCTAACAGAACGGTCTTCAATGTGTGCATTCAACTTACGGAGTTAAACTGATGTGTGTTTGCAGGAGTTTCTAAACCCTTTCTGTGAAGAAGTGGAAAACTCATTTTCCCAGCCAAATGCAGGCATTCAAGAAATACCTGGAAATCTCCGTCTAAAACACAAAGAGAACGTATTTTGCAAACTGCTCTGCTGGGTGTTCGCTCAGCTAAGGGAGTTGAATCCGCCTTCAGAATCAGAGAGTGAGAAGCACGGTTCATCCAGGAGCTGCGTTTCGTTATACCCTGGTGAATGGGTGCAAACGCAATATGGAGAAATATCTGCTTCTAAAACCAAAACGGAGCTACCTAACAGAACGGTCTTCAATGTGTGCATTCAACTTACGGAGTTAAACTGATGTGTGTTTGCAGGAGTTTCTAAACCCTTTCCGTGAAGAAGTGGAAAACGCATTTTCCCAGCCAAATGCAGGCATTCACGAAATAGCTGGAAATCTCCGTCTAAAACACAAAAAGAACGTATCTTGCAAACTGCTCTGCTGGGTGTTTGCTCAATTAAGGGAGTTGAATCCGCCTTCAGAATCAGAGAGTGAGAAGCACGGTTCTTCCAGGAGCTGTGTTTGGATATACCTTGGTGAATGGGTGCAAACGCGATATTGAGAAACATCTGTTTCTAAAACCAAAACGGAGCTACCTAACAGAACGGTCTTCAATGTGTGCATTCAACTTACGAAGTTAAACTGATGTGTGTTTGCAGGAGTTTCTAAACCCTTTCTGTGAGGGAGTGGAAAACTCAATTTCCCAGCCAAATGCAGGCATTCAAGAAATACCTGGAAATCTCCGTCTAAAACACAAAGAGAACGTATCTTGCAAACTGCTCTGCTGGGTGTTCGCTCAGCTAAGGGAGTTGAATCTGCCTTCAGAATCAGAGAGTGGGAATCACGGTTCATCTAGGAGTTGCGTTTCGTTATACCCGGGTGAATGGATGCAAACGCGATATTGAGAAATATCTGCTTCTAAAACCAAAACGGAGCTACCTAACACAACCGTCTTCAATGTGTGCATTCAACTTTCGGAGGTAAACTGATGTGTGTTTGCAGGAGTTTCTAAACCCTTTCTGTGAAGAAGTGGAAAACGCATTTTCCCAGCCAAATGCAGGCATTCAAAAAATAGCTGGAAATCTCCGTCTAAAACACAAAAAGAACGTATCGTGCGAACTGCTCTGATGGGTGTTCGCTCAGCTAAGGGAGTTGAATCCGCCTTCAGAATCAGAGAGTGAGAAGCAAGGTTCTTCCAGGAGGTGTGTTTCGTTATACCCGGGTGAATGGGTAAAAACGCAATATTGAGAAATATCTGCTTCTAAAACCAAAACGGGTCTATCTAACAGAACAATCTTCAATGTGTGCAATCAATGTACGGAGTTAAACTGATGTGTGTTTTCAGGAGTTTCTAAACTTTTTCTGTGAAGAAGTGGAAAACGCATTTTCCCAGCGAAATGCCGGCATTCAAGAAATAGCTGGAAATCTCCGTCTAAAACACAAAAAGAACGTATCTTGCAAACTGCTCTGCTGGGTGTTCGCTCAGCTAAGGGAGTTGAGTCCGTTTTCAGAATCAGAGAGTGAGAAGCACGGTTCTTCCAGGAGCTGTATTTCGTTATACCCGGGTGAATGGATGCAAACGCGATATTGAGAAATATCTACTTCGAAAACCAAAACGGAGCTACCTAACAGAACGGTCTTCAATGTGTGCATTCAACTTACGGAGTTAAACTGATGTGTGTTTGCAGGAATTTCTAAACCCTTTCTGTGAAGAAGTGGAAAACGCATTTTCCCAGCCAAATGCAGGCATTCAAGAAATAGCTGGAAATCTCCGTCTAAAACACAAAAAGAACGTATCTTGCAAACTGCTCTGCTGGGTGTTTGCTCAGCTAAGGGAGTTGAGTCCGTTTTCAGAATCAGAGAGTGAGAAGCACGGTTCTTCCAGGAGCTGTGTTTCGTTATACCGTGGTGAATGGGTGCAAACGCGATATTGAGAAATATCTGCTTCGAAAATTATAACGGAGCTACCTAACAGAACGGTCTTCAATGTGTGCATTCAGCTTACGGAGTTGAACTGATGTGTGTTTGCAGGAATTTCTAAACCCTTTCTGTGAAGAATTGGAAAACGCATTTTCCCAGCCAAATGCAGGCATTCAAGAAATAGCTGGAAATCTCCGTCTAAAACACAAAAAGAACGTATCTTGCAAACTGCTCTGCTGAATGTTCGCTCAGCTAAGGGAGTTGAATCCGCCTTCATAATCAGAGAGTGAGAAGCACGATTCTTCCAGGAGCTGTGTTTCGTTATATCCGGGTGAAAGGGTGCAAACGCGATATTGAGAAATATCTGCTTCTAAAACCAAAACAAAGCTACCTAACAGAACGGTCTTCAATGTGTGCATTCAACTTACGGTGTTAAACTGAAGTGTGTTTGCAGGAGTTTCTAAACCAATTCTGTGAAGAAGTGGAAAATGTATTTTCCCAGCCAAATGCAGGCATTCAAGAAATATTTGGAAGTCTCTGTCTAAAACACAAAAAGAACGTATCTTGCAAACTGCTCTGCTGGGTGTTCGCTCAGCTAAGGGAGTTGAATCCGCCTTCAGAATCAGAGAGTAAGAATCACGGTTCTTCCAGGAGCTGTGTTTCGTTATACTCGGGTGAATAAATGCAAACGCGATATTGAGAAATATCTGCTTCTAAAACCAAAAGGGAGCTACCTAACAGAACGGTCTTCAATGTGTCCATTCAACTTACAGAGTTAAACTGATGTGTGTTTGCAGGAGTTTCTAAACCAATTCTGTGAAAAAGTGGAAAACGCATTTTCCCAGCCAAATGCAGGCATTCAAGAAATAGCTGGAAAACTCCGTCTAAAACACAAAAAGAACGTATCTTGCAAACCGCTCGGCTGGGTGTTCGCTCAGCTAATGGAGTTGAATCCGCTTTCAGAATCAGAGAGTGAGAAGCAAGATTCTTCCAGGAGCTGTGTTTCGTTATACCCGAATGAATGGGTGCAAACGCGATATTGAGAAATATCTGCTTCTAAAACCAAAACGGAGCTACCTAACAGAACGGTCTTCAATGTGTGCATTCAACTTACGTGGTTAAATTGATGTGTGTTTGCAGGAGTTTCTAAACCCTTTCTGTGAAGAAGTGGAAAACGCATTTTCCCAGCCAAATACAGGCATTCAAGAAATAGCTGGAAATCTCAGTCTAACACACAAAAAGAACGTATCTTGCAAACTGCTCGGCTGGGTGTTCGCTCAGCTAAGGGAGTTGAATCCGCTTTCAGAATCAGAGAGTGAGAAGCAAGATTCTTCCAGGAGCTGTGTTTCGTTATACCCAAGTGAATGGGTGCAAACGCGATATTGAGAAATATCTGCTTCTAAAACCAAAACAGAGCTACCTAACAGAACGGTCTTCAATGCGTGCATTCAACTTACGGAGTTAAACTGATGTGTGTTTGCAGGAGTTTCTAAACCCTTTCTGTGAAGAAGTGGAAAACGCATTTTCCCAGCCAAATGCAGGCATTCAAGAAATAGCTGGAAATCTCCGTCTAAAACACAAAAAGAACGTATCTTGCAACCTGCTCGGCTGAATGTTCGCTCAGCTAAGGGAGTTGAATCCGCCTTCAGAATCAGAGAGTGAGAACCAGGGTTCTTCCAGGAGCTGTTTTTCTTTATACCCGTGTGAATGGGTGCAATCGCCATATTGAGAAATATCTGCTTCTAAAACCAAAACGGAGCTACCTAACAGAACGGTCTTCAATGTGTGCATTCAACTTACGGAGTTAAACTGATGTGTGTTTTCAGGAGTTTCTAAACCCTTTCTGTGAAGAAGTGGAAAACGCATTTTCCCAGCCAAATGCAGGCATTCAAGAAATAGCTGGAAATCTCCGTCTAAAACACAAAAAGAACGTATCTTGCAAACTGCTCTGCTGGGTGTTCGCTCACCTAAGGGACTTGAATCCGCCTTCAGAATCAGAGGGTGAGAAGCACGGTTCTTCCAGGAGCTGTGTTTCGTTATACCCGGGTGAATGGGTGCAAACGCAATATTGAGAAATATCTGCTTCTAAAACCAAAACGGAGCTACCTAACAGAACGGTCTTCAATGTGTGCATTCAACTTACGGAGTTAAACTGATGTGTGTTTGCAGGAGTTTCTAAACTCTTTTAGTGAAGAAGTGGACAACGCATTTTCCCAGCCAAATGCAGGCATTCAAGAAATAGCTGGAAATCTCCGTCTAAAACACAAAAAGAACGTATCTTGCAAACTGCTCTGCTGGGTGTTCGCTCAGCTTAGGGAGTTGAATCCGCCTTTAGAATCAGAGAGTGAGAAGCAGGGTTCTTCCAGGAGCTGTGTTTCCTCATACCCGGATGAATGGGAGCAAACGCAATATTGAGAAATATCTGCTTCTAATACCGAAACGGAGCTACCTAACAGAACGGTCTTCAATGTGTGCATTCAACTTACGGAATTAAACTGATGTGTGTTTGCAGGAGTTTCTAAACCCTTTCTGTGAAGAAGTGGAAAACGCAATTTCCCAGCCAAATGAAGGCATTCAAGAAATAGCTGGAAATCTCCGTCTAAAACACAAGAAGAACGTATCTTGCAAATAGCTCGGCTGAAAGTTCGCTCAGCTAAGGGAGTTTAATCCGCGTTCAGAATCAGAGAGTGAGAAGCACGGTTCTTCCAGGAGCTGTGTTTCGTCATACCCGTGTGAATGGGTGCGAACGCGATATTGAGAAATATATGCTTCTAAAACCAGAACGAAGATACCTAACAGAACGGTCTTCAATGTGTGCATTCAACTTACGGAGTTAAACTGATGTGTGTTTGCAGGAGTTTCTAAACCCTTTCTGTGAAGAAGTGGAAAACGCATATTCCCAGCCAAATGCAGGCATTCAAGAAATACCTGGAAATCTCCGTCTAAAACACAAAAAGAACGTATCTTGCAAACTGCTCTGCTGGGTGTTCGCTCAGCTAAGGGAGTTGAATCCGCCTTCAGAATCAGAGAGTGAGAAGCACGGTTCTTCCAGGAGCTGTGGTTCGTTATACCCGGGTGAATGGGTGCAAACGCGATATTGAGAAATATCTGCTTCTAAAACCAAAACAGAGCTACCTAACAGAACGGTCTTCAATGCGTGCATTCAACTTACGGAGTTAAACTGATGTGTGTTTGCAGGAGTTTCTAAACCCTTTCTGTGAAGAAGTGGAAAACGCATTTTCCCAGCCAAATGCAGGCATTCAAGAAATAGCTGGAAATCTCCGTCTAAAACACAAAAAGAACGTATCTTGCAACCTGCTCGGCTGAATGTTCGCTCAGCTAAGGGAGTTGAATCCGCCTTCAGAATCAGAGAGTGAGAACCAGGGTTCTTCCAGGAGCTGTTTTTCTTTATACCCGTGTGAATGGGTGCAATCGCCATATTGAGAAATATCTGCTTCTAAAACCAAAACGGAGCTACCTAACAGAACGGTCTTCAATGTGTGCATTCAACTTACGGAGTTAAACTGATGTGTGTTTTCAGGAGTTTCTAAACCCTTTCTGAAAAGAAGTGGAAAACGCATTTTCCTAGCCAAATGCAGGCATTCAAGAAATAGCTGGAAATCTCCGTCTAAAACACAAAAAGAACGTATCTTGCAAACTGCTCTGCTGGGTGTTCGCTCACCTAAGGGACTTGAATCCGCCTTCAGAATCAGAGGGTGAGAAGCACGGTTCTTCCAGGAGCTGTGTTTCGTTATACCCGGGTGAATGGGTGCAAACGCGATATTGAGAAATATCTGCTTCTAAAACCAAAACGGAGCTACCTAACAGAACGGTCTTCAATGTGTGCATTCAACTTACGGAGTTAAACTGATGTGTGTTTGCAGGAGTTTCTAAACCCTTTTAGTGAAGAAGTGGACAACGCATTTTCCCAGCCAAATGCAGGCATTCAAGAAATAGCTGGAAATCTCCGTCTAAAACACAAAAAGAACGTATCTTGCAAACTGCTCTGCTGGGTGTTCGCTCAGCTTAGGGAGTTGAATCCGCCTTTAGAATCAGAGAGTGAGAAGCAGGGTTCTTCCAGGAGCTGTGTTTCCTCATACCCGGATGAATGGGAGCAAACGCAATATTGAGAAATATCTGCTTCTAATACCGAAACGGAGCTACCTAACAGAACGGTCTTCAATGTGTGCATTCAACTTACGGAATTAAACTGATGTGTGTTTGCAGGAGTTTCTAAACCCTTTCTGTGAAGAAGTGGAAAACGCAATTTCCCAGCCAAATGAAGGCATTCAAGAAATAGCTGGAAATCTCCGTCTAAAACACAAGAAGAACGTATCTTGCAAACAGCTCGGCTGAAAGTTCGCTCAGCTAAGGGAGTTTAATCCGCGTTCAGAATCAGAGAGTGAGAAGCACGGTTCTTCCAGGAGCTGTGTTTCGTCATACCCGTGTGAATGGGTGCGAACGCGATATTGAGAAATATATGCTTCTAAAACCAGAACGAAGATACCTAACAGAACGGTCTTCAATGTGTGCATTCAACTTACGGAGTTAAACTGATGTGTGTTTGCAGGAGTTTCTAAACCCTTTCTGTGAAGAAGTGGAAAACGCATATTCCCAGCCAAATGCAGGCATTCAAGAAATACCTGGAAATCTCCGTCTAAAACACAAAAAGAACGTATCTTGCAAACTGCTCTGCTGGGTGTTCGCTCAGCTAAGGGAGTTGAATCCGCCTTCAGAATCAGAGAGTGAGAAGCACGGTTCTTCCAGGAGCTGTGGTTCGTTATACCCGGGTGAATGGGTGCAAACGCAATATTGAGAAATATCTGCTTCTAAAACCAAAACGGAGCTACCTAACAGAACGATCTTCAATGTGTGCATTCAACTTACGGAGTTTACCTTATGTGTTTCTGCAGGAGTTTCTAAACCCTTTCTGTGAAGAAGTGGAAAACGCATTTTCCCAGCCAAATGCAGGCATTCAAGAAATAGCTGGAAATCTCCCCGTCTAAAACACAAAAAGAACGTATCTTGCAAACTGCTCGGCTGGGTGTTCGCTCAGCTAAGGGAGTTGAATACGCCTTCAGAATCAAAGAGTGAGAAGCACGGTTCTTCCAGGAGCTGTGATTCGTTATACCCGTGTGAATGGGTGCAAACCCAATATTGAGAAATATCAGCTTCTAAAACCAAAACGGAGCTACCTAACAGAAAGGTCTTCAATGTGTGCATTCAACTTACGGAGTTAAACTGATGTGTGTTTGCAGGAGTTTCTAAACCCTTTCTGTGAAGAAGTGGAAAACGCATTTTCCCAGCCAAATGCAGGCATTCAATAAATAGCTGGAAATCTCCGTCTAAAACACAAAAAGAACCTGTCTTGCAAACTGCTCTGCTGGGTGTTCGCTCAGCTAAGGGAGTTGAATCCGCCTTCAGAATCAGAGAGTGAGAAGCACGGTTCTTCCAAGAGCTGTGTTTCGTTATACCCGGGTGAATGGGTGCAAACGCGATATTGAGAAATACATGCTTCTAAAACCAAAACGGAGCTACATAACAAAACGGTCTTAAATGTGTGCATTCAACTTACGGAGTTAAACTGATGTGTGTTTGCAGGAGTTTCTAAACCCTTTCTGTGAAGAAGTGGAAAACGCATTTTCCCAGCCAAATGCAGGCATTCAAGAAATAGCTGTAAATCTCCGTCTAAAACACAAAAAGAACGTATCTTGCAAACTGCTCTGCTGGGTGTTCGCTCACCTTAGGGAGTTGAATCCGCCTTTAGAATCAGAAAGTGAGAAGAAGGGTTCTTCCAGGAGCTGTGTTTCCTTATACCCGACTGAATGGGAGCAAACGCAATATTGAGAAATATCTGCTTCTAAAACCAAAACGGAGCTACCTAACAGAACGGTCTTCAATGTGTGCATTCAACTTACGGAGTTAAACTGATGTGTGTTTGCAGGAGTTTCTAAACCCTTTCTGTGAAAAAGTGGAAAACGCAATTTCCCAGCCAAATGCAGGCATTCAAGAAATAGCTGGAAATCTCCGTCTAAGACACAAAAAGTACGTATCTTGCAAACTGCTCTGCTGGGTATTCGCTCAGCTAAAGGAGTTGAATCCGCCTTCAGAATCAGAGAGTGAGGAGCATGGTTCTTCCAGGAGCTGTGTTTCGTTATACCCGGGTGAATGGGTGCAAACGCGATATTGAGAAATATCTGCTTCTAAAACCAAAACGGAGCTACCTAACAGAACGGTCTTAAATGTGTGCATTAAACTGACGGAGTTAAACTGATGTGTGTTTGCAGGAGTTTATAAACCCTTTCTGTGAAGAAGTGGAAAACTCATTTTCCCAGCCAAATGCAGGAATTCAAGAGATACATGGAAATCTCCGTCTAATACACAAAGAGAACGTATCTTGCAAACTGCTCTGCTGGGTGTTCGCTCAGCTAAGGGAGTTGAATCTGCCTTCAGAATCAGAGAGTGGGAAGCACGGTTAATCCAGGAGCTGCGTTTCGTTATACCCGGGTGAATGGGTGCAAACGCAATATGGAGAAATATCTGCTTCTAAAACCAAAACGGAGCTACCTAACAGAACGGTCTTCAATGTGTGCATTCAACTTACGGAGTTTAACTGATGTGTGTTTGCAGGAGTTTCTAAACGCTTTCTGTGAAGAAGTGGAAAATGCATTTTCCCAGCCAAATGCAGGCATTCAAGAAATAGCTGGAAATCTCCGTCTAAAACACAAAAAGAACGTATCTTGCAAACTGCTCGGCTGGGTGTTCGCTCAGATAAGGAAGTTGAGTCCGCCTTCAGAATCAGAGAGTGAGAAGCACGGTTCTTCCAGGAGCTGTATTTCCTTATACCCGGGTGAATGGGTGCAAACGCGATATTGAGAAATATCTGCTTCTAAAACCAAAACGGAGCTACCTAACAGAACGGTCTTCAATGTGTGCATTCAACTTACGGAGTTAAACTGATGTGTGTTTGCAGGAGTTTCTAAACCCTTTCTGTGAAGAAGTGGAAAACGCATTTTCCCAGCCAAATGCAGGCATTCAAGAAATAGCTGGAAATCTCAGTCTAAAACATAAAATGAACGTATCTTGCAAACTGCTCTGCTGGGTGTTCGCTCAGCTAAAGGAGTTGAATCCGCCGTCAGAATCAGAGAGTGAGGAGCATGGTTCTTCCAGGAGCTGTGTTTCCTTATACCCGGGTGAATGGGTGCAAAGCGATATTGAGAAATATCTGCTTCTAAAACCAAAACGGAGCTACCTAACAGAACGGTCTTCAATGTGTGCATTCAAATTACGGAGTTAAACTGATGTGTGTTTGCAGGAGTTTCTAAACCCTTTCTGTGAAGAAGTGGAAAACGCATTTTCCCAGCCAAATGCAGGCATTCAAGAAATAGTTGGAAATCTCCGTCTAAAACACAAAAAGAACGTATCTTGCAAACTGCTCTGCTGGGTGTTTGCTCAGCTAAGGGAGTTGAATCCGCCTTCAGAATCAGAGAGTGAGACGCACGGTATTTCCAAGAGCTGTGTTTCGTTATACCTTGGTGAATGGGTGCAAACGCGATATTGAGAAACATCTGCTTCTAAAACCAAAACGGAGCTACCTAACAGAACGGTCTTCAATGTGTGCATTCAACTTACGGAGTTAAACTGATGTGTGTTTGCAGGAGTTTCTAAACCCTTTCTGTGAAGAAGTGGAAAACTCATTTTCCAGGCCAAATGCAGGCATTCAAGAAACACCTGGAAATCTCCGTCTAAAACACAAAAACAACGTATGTTGCAAACTGCTCTTCTGGGTGTTCGCTCAGCTAAGGGAGTTGAATCTGCCTTCAGAATCAGAGAATGAGAAGCACGTTTTTTCCAGGAGCTGTGTTTCGTTATACCCGCGTGAATGGGTGCAAACGCAATACTGAGAAATATCTGCTACTACAACCAAAACGGAGCTACCTAACAGAACGGTCTTCAATGTGTGCATTCAACTTACGGAGTTAAACTGAGGTGTGCTTGCAGGAGTTTCTAAACCCTTTCTGTGAAGAAGTGGGAAACGCATTTTTCCAGCCAAATGCAGGCATTCAAGAAATAGCTGGAAATCTCCGTCTCAAACACAAAAAGAACGTATCTTGCAAACTGCTCGGCTGGGTGTTCGCTCGGCTAAGGGAGTTGCATTTGCCTTCAGAATCAGAGAGTGAGAAGCACGGTTCTTCCAGGAGCTGTGTTTCGTTATACCCGGGTGAATGGGTGCAAACGCAATATTGAGAAATATCTGCTTCTAAAACCAAAACGGAGCTACCTAACAGAACGGACTTCAATGTGTGCATTCAACTTACGGAGTTAAACTGATGTGTGTTTGCAGGAGTTTCTAAACCCTTTCTGTGAAGAAGTGGAAAACGCATTTTCCCAGCCAAATGCAGGCATTCAAGAAGTAGCAGGAAATCTCCGTCTAGAACACAAGAAGAACGTATCTTGCAAACTGCTCTGCTGGTTATTCGCTCAGTTAAAGGAGTTGAATCCGCCTTCAGAATCAGAGAGTGAGGAGCATGGTTCTTCCAGGAGCTGTGTTTCGTTATACCCGGGTGAATGGGTGCAAACGCGACATTGAGAAATATCTGCTTCTAAAACCAAAACGGAGCTACCTAACAGAACGGTCTTCAATGTGTGCATTCAACTTACGGAGTTGAACTGATGTGTGTTTGCAGGAGTTTCTAAACCCTTTCTGTGAAGAAGTGGAAAACGCATTTACCCAGCCAAATGCAGGCATTCAATAAATAGCTGGAAATCTCCGTCTAAAACACAAAAAGAACGTGTCTTGCAAACTGCTCGGCTGGGGGTTCGCTCAGCTATGGGAGTTGAATCCGCCTTCAGAATCAGAGAGTGAGAAGCACGGTTCTTCCAAGAGCTGTGATTCGTTATACCCGGGTGAATGGGTGCAAACGCGATATTGAGAAATATATGCTTCTAAAACCAAAACGGAGCTACCTAACAGAACGGTCTTAAATGTGTGCATTCAACTTACGGAGTTAAACTGATGTGTGTTTGCAGGAGTTTCTAAACCCTTTCTGTGAAGAAGTGGAAAACGCATTTTCCCAGCCAAATGCAGGCATTCAAGAAATAGCTGTAAATCTCCGTCTAAAACACAAAAAGAACGTATCTTGCAAACTGCTCTGCTGGGTGTTCGCTCAGCTTATGGAGTTGAATCCGCCTTTAGAATCAGAGAGTGAGAAGAAGGGTTCTTCCAGAAGCTGTGTTTCGTTATACCCGGGTGAATGGGTGCAAACGCGATATTGAGAAATATCTGCTTCTAAAACCAAAACGGAGCTACCTAACAGAACGGTCTTCAATGTGTGCATTCAACTTACGGAGTTAAACTGATGTGTGTTTGCAGGAGTTTCTAAACCCTTTCTGTGAAAAAGTGGAAAACGCAATTTCCCAGCCAAATGCAGGCATTCAAGAAATAGCTGGAAATCTCCGTCTAAAACACAAAAAGAACGTATCTTGCAAACTGCTCTGCTGGGTATTCGCTCAGCTAAAGGAGTTGAATCCGCATTCAGAATCAGAGAGTGAGGAGCATGGTTCTTCCAGGAGCTCTGTTTCGTTATACCCGGGTGAATGGGTGCAAACGCGATATTGAGAAATATCTGCTTCTAAAACCAAAACGGAGCTACCTAACAGAACGGTCTTAAATGTGTGCATTCAACTGACGGAGTTAAACTGATGTGTGTTTGCAGGAGTTTATAAACCCTTTCTGTGAAGAAGTGGAAAACTCATTTTCCCAGCCAAATGCAGGAATTCAAGAGATACCTGGAAATCTCCGTCTAATACACAAAGAGAACGTATCTTGCAAACTGCTCTGCTGGGTGTTCGCTAAGCTAAGGGAGTTGAATCTGCCTTCAGAATCAGAGAGTGGGAAGCACGGTTCATCCAGGAGCTGCGTTTCGTTATACCCGGGTGAATGGTTGCAAACGCAATATGGAGAAATATCTGCTTCTAAAACCAAAACGGAGCTACCTAACAGAACGGTCTTCAATGTGTGCATTCAACTTACGGAGTTTAACTGATGTGTGTTTGCAGGAGTTTCTAAACCCTTCCTGTGAAGAAGTGGAAAATGCATTTTCCCAGCCAAATGCAGGCATTCAAGAAATAGCTGGAAATCTCCGTCTAAAACACAAAAAGAACGTATCTTGCAAACTGCTCTGCTGGGTGTTCGCTCAGCTAAGGAAGTTGAATCCGCCTTCAGAATCAGAGAGTGAGCAGCATGGTTCTTCCAGGAGCTGTGTTTCCTTATACCCGGGTGAATGGGTGCAAAGCGATATTGAGAAATATCTGCTTCTAAAACCAAAACGGAGCTACCTAACAGAACGGTCTTTAATGTGTGCATTCAACTTACGGAGTTAAACTGATGTGTGTTTGCAGGAGTTTCTAAACCCTTTCTGTGAAGAAGTGGAAAACGCATTTTCCCAGCCAAATGCAGGCATTCAAGAAATATTTGGAAATTTCCGTCTAAAACACAAAAAGAACGTATCTTGCAAACTGCCATGCTGGGTGTTTGCTCAGCTAAGGGAGTTGAATCCGCCTTCAGAATCAGAGAGTGAGAAGCACGGTTCTTCCAAGAGCTGTGTTTCGTTATACCTTGGCGAATGGGTGCAAACGCGATATTGAGAAACATCTGCTTCTAAAACCAAAACGGAGCTACCTAACAGAACGGTCTTCAATGTGTGCATTCAACTTACGGAGTTAAACTGATGTGTGTGTGCAGGAGTTTCTAAACCCTTGCTGTGAAGAAGTGGAAAACTCATTTTCCAGGCAAAATGCAGGCATTCAAGAAACACCTGGAAATCTCCGTCTAAAACACAAAGAGAACGTATCTTGCAAACTGCTCTGCTGGGTGTTCGCTCAGCTAAGGGAGTTGAATCCGCCTTCAGTATCAGAAAGTGAGAAGCACGGTTCATCCAGGAGCTGCGTTTCGTTATACCCGGGTGAATTGGTGCAAACGCAATATGGAGAAATATCTGCTTCTAAAACCAAAACGGAGCTACCTAACAGAACGGTCTTCAATGTGTGCATTCAACTTACGGAGTTAAACTGATGTGTGTTTGCAGGAGTTTCTAAACCCTTTCTGTGAAGAAGTGGAAAACGCATTTTCCCAGCCACATGCAGGTATTCAAGAAATAGTTGAAAATCTCCGTCTAAAACACAAAAAGAACGTATCTTGCAAACTGCTCTGCTGGGTGTTTGCTTAGCTAAGGGAGTTGAATCCGCCTTCAGAATCAGAGAGTGAGAAGCACGGTTCTTCCAAGAGCTGTGTTTCGATATACCTTGGTGAATGGGTGCAAACGCGATATTGAGAAACATCTACTTCTAAAACCAAAACGGAGCTACCTAACAGAACGGTCTTCAATGTGTTCATTCAACTTTCGAAGTTGAGCTGTTGTGTGTTTGCAGGAGTTTCTAAACCCTTTCTGTGAAGAAGTGGAAAACTCATTTTCCCAGCCAAATGCAGGCATTCAAGAAATACCTTGAAATCTCCGTCTAAAACACAAAGAGAACGTATCTTGCAAACTGCTCTGCTGGGTGTTCGCTCAGCTAAGGGAGTTGAATCTGCCTTCAGGATCAGAGAGTGGGAAGCACAGTTCATCTAGGAATTGCGTTTCGTTATACCCGGGTGAATGGGTGCAAACGCGATATTGGGAAATATCTGCTTCTAAAACCAAAACGGAGCTACCTAACAGAACCGTATTCAATGTGTGCATTCAACTTACGGAGTTAAACTGATGTGTGTTTGCAAAAGTTTCTAAACCCTTTCTGTGAAGAAGTGGAAAACGCATTTTCCCAGCCAAATGCAGGCATTCAAGAAATAGTTGGAAGTCTCTGTCTAAAACACAAAAAAAACGTATCTTGCAAACTGCTCTGCTGGGTGTTCGCTCAGCTAAGGGAGTTGAATCCGCCTTCAGAATCAGAGAGTAAGAATCACGGTTCTTCCAGGAGCTGTGTTTCGTTATACCCGGGTGAATAAGTGCAAACGCGATATTGAGACATATCTGCTTCTAAAACGAAAACGGAGCTACCTAACAGAACGGTCTTCAATGTGTCCATTCAACTTACGGAGTTAAACTGATGTGTGTTTGCAGGAGTTCCTAAACCAATTCTGTGAAAAAGTGGAAAACGCATTTTCCCAGCCAAATGCAGGCATTCAAGAAATAGCTGGAAATCTCCGTCTAAAACACAAAAAGAACGTATCTTGCAAACTGCTCGGCTGGGTGTTCGCTCAGCTAATGGAGTTGAATCCGCCTTCAGAATCATAGAGTGAGAAGCACGGTTCTTCCAGGAGCTGTGTTTCGTTATACCCGGGTGAATGGGTGCAAACGCAAGATTGAGAAATATCTGCTTCTAAAACCAAAACGGAGGTACATAACAGAACGGTCTTCAATGTGTGCATTCAACTTACGGGGTTAAATTGATGTGTGTTTGCAGGAGTTTCTAAACCCTTTCTGTGAAGAAGTGGAAAACGCATTTTCCCAGCCAAATGCAGGCATTCAAGAAATAGCTGGAAATATCCGTCTAAAACACAAAAAGAACGTATCTTGCAAACTGCTCTGCTGGGTGTTCGCTCAGCTAAGGGAGTTGAATCCGCCTTCAGAATCAGAGAGTGAGAAGCACGGTTCATCCAGGAGCTGCGTTTCGTTATACCCGGGTGAATGGGTGCAAACGCAATATGGAGAAATATCTGCTTCTAAAACCAAAACGGAGCTACCTAACAGAACGGTCTTCAATGTGTGCATTCAACTTACGGAGTTAAACTGATGTGTGCTTGCAGGAGTTTCTAAACCCTTTCTGTGAAGAAGTGGAAAACTCATTTTCCCAGCCAAATGCAGGCATTCAAGAAATACCTGGAAATCTCCGTCTAAAACACAAAGAGAACGTATCTTGCAAACTGCTCTGCTGGGTGTTCGCTCAGCTAAGGGAGTTGAATCCGCCTTCAGAATCAGAGAGTGAGAAGCACGGTTCATCCAAAAGCTGCGTTTCGTTATACCCGGGTGAATGGGTGCAAACGCAATATGGAGAAATATCTGCTTCTAAAACCAAAACGGAGCTACCTAACAGAACGGTCTTCAATGTGTGCATTCAACTTACGGAGTTAAACTGATGTGTGTTTGCAGGAGTTTCTAAACCCTTTCTGTGAAGAAGTGGAAAACGCATTTTCCCAGCCAAATGCAGGCATTCAAGAAATAGCTGGAAATCTCCGTCTAAAACACAAAAAGAACCTATCTTGCAAGCTGCTCTGCTGGGTGTTCGCTCAGCTAAGGGAGTAGAATCCGCCTTCAGAATCAGAGAGTGAGAAGCACGGTTCTGCCTGGAGCTGTGTTTCGTTATACCCGGGTGAATGGTTGCAAACGAGATATTGAGAAATATCTGCTTCTAAAACCAAAACGGAGCTTCCTAACAGAACAATCTTCAATGTGTGCAATCAACATATGGAGTTGAACTGATGTGCGTTTGCAGGAGTTTCTAAACCCTTTCTGTGAAGAAGTGGAAAACGCATATTCCCAGCCAAATGCAGGCATTCATGAAATAGCTGGAAATCTCTGTCTAAAACACAAAAAGAACGTATCTTGCAAACTGCTCTGCTGGGTGTTCGCTCAGCTAAGGGAGTTGAATCCGCCTTCAGAATCAGAGAGTGAGAAGCACGGTTCTTCCAGGAGTTGTGTTTCGTTATACCCGGGTGAATGGGTGCAAACGCGATATTGAGAAATATATGCTTCTAAAACCAAAAGGGAGTTACCTAACAGAACCGTCTTCAATGTGTGCATTCAACTTACGGAGTTAAACTGATGTGTGTTTGCAGGAGTTTCTAAACCCTTTCTGTGAAGAAGTGGAAAACGCATTTTCCCAGCCAAATGCAGGCATTCAATAAACTGCTGGAAGTCTCCGTCTAAAACACAAAAAGAACGTATCTTGCAAACTGCTCTGCTGGGTGTTCGCTCAGCTAAGGGAGTTGAATCCGCCTTCAGAATCAGAGAGTGAGAAGCACGGTTCTTCCAGGAGCTGTGTTTCGTTAAACCCGCGTGAATGGGTGCAAACGCGATATTGAGAAATATCTGCTTCTAAAGCCAAAACGGAGCTACCTAACAGAACGGTCTTCAATGTGTGCATTCAACGTACGGAGTTAAATTTATGTGTGTTTGCAGGAGTTTCTAAACCCTTTCTGTGAAGAAGTGAAAATCGCATATTCCCAGCCAAATGCAGGCATTCAAGAAATAGCTGGAAATCTCCGTCTAAAACACAAAAAGAACGTATCTTGCAAACTGCTCGGCTGGGTGTTCGCTAAGCTAAGGGAGTTGAATCCGCCTTCAGAATCAGAGAGTGAGAAGCACGGTTCTTCCAGGAGCTGTGTTTCGTTATACCCGGGTGAATGGGTGCAAACGCGATATTGAGAAATATCTGCTTCTAAAACCAAAACGGAGCTACCTAACAAAACTGTCTTCAATGTGTGCATTCAACTTACAAAGTTAAACTGATGTGTGTTTGCAGGAGTTTCTAAACACTTTCTGTGAAGAAGTGGAAAACGCATTTTCCCAGCCAAATGCAGGCATGCAAGAAATAGCTGGAAATCTTTGTCTAAAACACAAAAAGAACGTATCGTGCAAACTGCTCTGACGGGTGTTCGCTCAGCTAAGGGAGTTGAATCCCCCTTCAGAATCAGAGAGTGAGAAGCACGGTTCTTTCAGGAGGTGTGTTTCGTTATAACCGGGTGAATGGGTAAAAACGCAATATTGAGAAATATCTGCTTCTAAAACCAAATGGGGTCTATCTAACAGAATAATCCTCAATGTGTGCAATCAATGTACGGAGTTAAACTGATGTGTGTTTGCAGGAGTTTCTAAACTCTTTCTGTGAAGAAGTGGAAAACGCATTTTTTCAGCCAAATGCAGGCATTCAAGAAATAGCTGGAAATCTCCGTCTAAAAATCAAAAAGAACGTATCTTGCAAACTGCTCTGCTGGGTGTTCGCTCAGCTAAAGGAGTTGAATCCGCCTTCAGAATCAGAGAGTGAGGAGCATGGTTCTTCCAGGAGCTGTGTTTCGTTATACCCGGTGAATGGGTGCAAACGCTATATTGAGAAATATCTGCTTCTAAAACCAAAACGGAGCTACCTAACAGAACGGTCTTCAATGTGTGCATTCAACTTACGGAGTTAAACTGATGTGTGTTTGCAGGAGTTTCTAAACCCTTTCTGTGAAGAAGTGGAAAACGCATTTTCCCAGCCAAATGCAGGCATTCAAGAAATAGCTGGAAACCTCCGTCTAAAACACAAAAAGAACGTATCTTGAAAACTGCTCTGCTGGGTGTTCGCACAGCTAAGGGAGTTGAGTCCGCCTTCAGAAACAGAGAGTGAGAAGCACGGTTCTTCCAGGAGCTGTATTTCGTTATACCCGGGTGAATGGGTGCAAACGCGATATTGAGAAATATCTGCTTCTGAAACAAAAACGGAGCTCCCTAAAAGAACGGTCTTCAATGTGTGCATTCAACTTACAAAGTTAAACTGATGTGTGTTTGCAGGAGTTTCTAAACCCTTTCTGTGAAGAAGTGGAAAACGCATTTTCCCAGCCAAATGCAGGCATTCAAGAAATAGCTGGAAATCTCCGTCTAAAACACAAAAAGAACGTATCTTGCAAACTGCCCTGCTGGGTGTTCGCTCAGCTAAAAAAGTTGAATCCGCCTTCAGAATCAGAGAGTGAGAAGCACAGTTCTTCCAGGAGCTGTGTTTCGTTATACGCGGGTGAATGGGTGTAAACACAATATTGAGAAATATCTGCTTCTAAAACCAAAACGGAGCTACCTAACAGAACCGTCTTCAATGTGTGCATTCAACTTACGGAGTTAAACTGATGTGTGTTTGCAGGAATTTCTAAACCCTTCCTGTGAAGAAGTGGAAAACGCATTTTCCCAGCCAAATGCAGGCATTCAAGAAATAGCTGGAAATCTCCGTCTAAAACACAATAAGAACGTATCGTGCAAACTGCTCTGCTGGGTGTTCGCTCAGCTAAGGGAGTTGAATCCGCCTTCAGAATCAGAGAGTGAGAAGCACGGTTCTTCCAGGAGGTGTGTTTCGTTATACCCGGGTGAATAAGTAAAAACGCAATATTGAGAAATATCTGCTTCTAAAACAAAAACGGGTCTATCTAACAGAACAATCTTCAATGTGTGCAATCAATGTACGGAGTTAAACTGATGTGTGTTTGCAGGAGTTTCTAAACCCTTTCTGTGAACAAGTGGAAAACGCATATTCCCAGCCAAATGCAGGCATTCAAGAAATAGCTGGAAATCTCAGTCTAAAACACAGAAAGAACGTATCTTGCAAACTGCTCTGCTGGGTGTTCGCTCAGCTGAGGGAGTTGAGTCCGCCTTCAGAATCAGAGAGTGAGAAGCACGGTTCTTCCAGGAGCTGTATTTCGTTATACCCGGGTGAATGGGTGCAAACGCGATATTGAGAAATATCTGCTTCTAAAACCAAAACGGAGCTACCTAACAGAACGGTCTTCAATGTGTGCATTCAACTTACGGAGTTAACCTGATGTGTGTTTGCAGGAGTTTCTAAATCCTTTCTGTGAAGAAGTGGAAAACGCATTTTCCCGTCCAAATGCAGGCATTCAAAAAATATTTGGAAATCTCAGTGTAAAACACAAAACGAATGTATCTTGCAAACTGCTCTGCAGGGTGTTCGCTCAGCTAAAGGAGTTGAATCCGCCTTCAGAATCAGAGAGTGAGAAGAAGGGTTCTTCCAGGAGCTGTGTTTCGTTATACCCGGGTGAATGGGTGCAAAGCGATATTGAGAAATATCTGCTTCTAAAACCAAAACGGAGCTACCTAACAGGACGGTCTTCAATGTGTGCATTCAACTTACGGAGTTAAACTGATGTGTGTTTGCAGGAGTTTCTAAACCCTTTCTGTGAAGAAGTGGAAAACGCATTTTCCCAGCCAAATGCAGGCATTCAAGAAATAGTTGGAAATCTCCGTCTAAAACACAAAAAGAACGTATCTTGCAAACTGCTCTGCTGGGTGTTCGCTCAGCTAAGGGAGTTGAATCCGCCTTCAGAATCAGAGAGTGAGAAGCACGGTTCTTCCAGGAGCTGCGTTTCGTTATACCTTGGTGAATGGGTGCAAACGCGATATTGAGAAACATCTGCTTCTAAAACCAAAACGGAGCTACCTAACAAAACGGTCTTCAATGTGTGCGTTCACCTTACGGAGTTAAACTGATGTGTGTTTGCAGGAGTTTCTAAACCCTTTCTGTGAAGAAGTGGAAAACTCATTTTCCCAGCCAAATGCAGGCATTCAAGAAATACCTGGAGATCTCCGTCTAAAACACAAAGAGAACGTATCTTGCAAACTGCTCTGCTGGGTGTTCGCTCAGCTAAGGGAGTTGAATCTGCCTTAAGAATCAGAGAGTGAGAAGCACGGTTCATCCAGGAGCTGCGTTTCGTTATACCCGGGTGAATGGGTGCAAACGCAATATGGAGAAATATCTGCTTCTAAAACCAAAACGGAGCTTCCTAACAGAACAATCTTCAATGTGTGCAATCAACATACGGAGTTGAACTGATGTGCGTTTGCAGGAGTTTCTAAACCCTTTCTGTGAAGAAGTGGAAAACGCATATTCCCAGCCAAATGCAGGCATTCATGAAATAGCTGGAAATCTCTGTCTAAAACACAAAAAGAACGTATCTTGCAAACTGCTCTGCTGGGTGTTCGCTCAGCTAAGGGAGTTGAATCCGCCTTCAGAATCAGAGAGTGAGAAGCACGGTTCTTCCAGGAGTTGTGTTTCGTTATACCCGGGTGAATGGGTGCAAACGCGATATTGAGAAATATATGCTTCTAAAACCAAAAGGGAGTTACCTAACAGAACCGTCTTCAATGTGTGCATTCAACTTACGGAGTTAAACTGATGTGTGTTTGCAGGAGTTTCTAAACCCTTTCTGTGAAGAAGTGGAAAACGCATTTTCCCAGCCAAATGCAGGCATTCAATAAACTGCTGGAAGTCTCCGTCTAAAACACAAAAAGAACGTATCTTGCAAACTGCTCTGCTGGGTGTTCGCTCAGCTAAGGGAGTTGAATCCGCCTTCAGAATCAGAGAGTGAGAAGCACGGTTCTTCCAGGAGCTGTGTTTCGTTAAACCCGCGTGAATGGGTGCAAACGCGATATTGAGAAATATCTGCTTCTAAAGCCAAAACGGAGCTACCTAACAGAACGGTCTTCAATGTGTGCATTCAACGTACGGAGTTAAATTTATGTGTGTTTGCAGGAGTTTCTAAACCCTTTCTGTGAAGAAGTGAAAATCGCATATTCCCAGCCAAATGCAGGCATTCAAGAAATAGCTGGAAATCTCCGTCTAAAACACAAAAAGAACGTATCTTGCAAACTGCTCGGCTGGGTGTTCGCTAAGCTAAGGGAGTTGAATCCGCCTTCAGAATCAGAGAGTGAGAAGCACGGTTCTTCCAGGAGCTGTGTTTCGTTATACCCGGGTGAATGGGTGCAAACGCGATATTGAGAAATATCTGCTTCTAAAACCAAAACGGAGCTACCTAACAAAACTGTCTTCAATGTGTGCATTCAACTTACGGAGTTAAACTGATGTGTGTTTGCAGGAGTTTCTAAACACTTTCTGTGAAGAAGTGGAAAACGCATTTTCCCAGCCAAATGCAGGCATGCAAGAAATAGCTGGAAATCTTTGTCTAAAACACAAAAAGAACGTATCGTGCAAACTGCTCTGACGGGTGTTCGCTCAGCTAAGGGAGTTGAATCCCCCTTCAGAATCAGAGAGTGAGAAGCACGGTTCTTTCAGGAGGTGTGTTTCGTTATAACCGGGTGAATGGGTAAAAACGCAATATTGAGAAATATCTGCTTCTAAAACCAAAAGGGGTCTATCTAACAGAATAATCCTCAATGTGTGCAATCAATGTACGGAGTTAAACTGATGTGTGTTTGCAGGAGTTTCTAAACTCTTTCTGTGAAGAAGTGGAAAACGCATTTTTTCAGCCAAATGCAGGCATTCAAGAAATAGCTGGAAATCTCCGTCTAAAAATCAAAAAGAACGTATCTTGCAAACTGCTCTGCTGGGTGTTCGCTCAGCTAAAGGAGTTGAATCCGCCTTCAGAATCAGAGAGTGAGGAGCATGGTTCTTCCAGGAGCTGTGTTTCGTTATACCCGGTGAATGGGTGCAAACGCTATATTGAGAAATATCTGCTTCTAAAACCAAAACGGAGCTACCTAACAGAACGGTCTTCAATGTGTGCATTCAACTTACGGAGTTAAACTGATGTGTGTTTGCAGGAGTTTCTAAACCCTTTCTGTGAAGAAGTGGAAAACGCATTTTCCCAGCCAAATGCAGGCATTCAAGAAATAGCTGGAAACCTCCGTCTAAAACACAAAAAGAACGTATCTTGAAAACTGCTCTGCTGGGTGTTCGCACAGCTAAGGGAGTTGAGTCCGCCTTCAGAAACAGAGAGTGAGAAGCACGGTTCTTCCAGGAGCTGTATTTCGTTATACCCGGGTGAATGGGTGCAAACGCGATATTGAGAAATATCTGCTTCTGAAACAAAAACGGAGCTCCCTAAAAGAACGGTCTTCAATGTGTGCATTCAACTTACAAAGTTAAACTGATGTGTGTTTGCAGGAGTTTCTAAACCCTTTCTGTGAAGAAGTGGAAAACGCATTTTCCCAGCCAAATGCAGGCATTCAAGAAATAGCTGGAAATCTCCGTCTAAAACACAAAAAGAACGTATCTTGCAAACTGCTCTGCTGGGTGTTCGCTCAGCTAAAAAAGTTGAATCCGCCTTCAGAATCAGAGAGTGAGAAGCACAGTTCTTCCAGGAGCTGTGTTTCGTTATACGCGGGTGAATGGGTGTAAACACAATATTGAGAAATATCTGCTTCTAAAACCAAAACGGAGCTACCTAACAGAACCGTCTTCAATGTGTGCATTCAACTTACGGAGTTAAACTGATGTGTGTTTGCAGGAGTTTCTAAACCCTTCCTGTGAAGAAGTGGAAAACGCATTTTCCCAGCCAAATGCAGGCATTCAAGAAATAGCTGGAAATCTCCGTCTAAAACACAATAAGAACGTATCGTGCAAACTGCTCTGCTGGGTGTTCGCTCAGCTAAGGGAGTTGAATCCGCCTTCAGAATCAGAGAGTGAGAAGCACGGTTCTTCCAGGAGGTGTGTTTCGTTATACCCGGGTGAATAAGTAAAAACGCAATATTGAGAAATATCTGCTTCTAAAACCAAAACGGGTCTATCTAACAGAACAATCTTCAATGTGTGCAATCAATGTACGGAGTTAAACTGATGTGTGTTTGCAGGAGTTTCTAAACCATTTCTGTGAACAAGTGGAAAACGCATATTCCCAGCCAAATGCAGGCATTCAAGAAATAGCTGGAAATCTCAGTCTAAAACACAGAAAGAACGTATCTTGCAAACTGCTCTGCTGGGTGTTCGCTCAGCTAAGGGAGTTGAGTCCGCCTTCAGAATCAGAGAGTGAGAAGCACGGTTCTTCCAGGAGCTGTATTTTGTTATACCCGGGTGAATGGGTGCAAACGCGATATTGAGAAATATCTGCTTCTAAAACCAAAACGGAGGTACCTAACAGAACGGTCTTCAATGTGTGCATTCAACTTACGGAGTTAACCTGATGTGTGTTTGCAGGAGTTTCTAAATCCTTTCTGTGAAGAAGTGGAAAACGCATTTTCCCGTCCAAATGCAGGCATTCAAAAAATATTTGGAAATCTCAGTGTAAAACACAAAACGAATGTATCTTGCAAACTGCTCTGCAGGGTGTTCGCTCAGCTAAAGGAGTTGAATCCGCCTTCAGAATCAGAGAGTGAGAAGAAGGGTTCTTCCAGGAGCTGTGTTTCGTTATACCCGGGTGAATGGGTGCAAAGCGATATTGAGAAATATCTGCTTCTAAAACCAAAACGGAGCTACCTAACCGGACGGTCTTCAATGTGTGCATTCAACTTACGGAGTTAAACTGATGTGTGTTTGCAGGAGTTTCTAAACCCTTTCTGTGAAGAAGTGGAAAACGCATTTTCCCAGCCAAATGCAGGCATTCAAGAAATAGTTGGAAATCTCCGTCTAAAACACAAAAAGAACGTATCTTGCAAACTGCTCTGCTGGGTGTTCGCTCAGCTAAGGGAGTTGAATCCGCCTTCAGAATCAGAGAGTGAGAAGCACGGTTCTTCCAGGAGCTGCGTTTCGTTATACCTTGGTGAATGGGTGCAAACGCGATATTGAGAAACATCTGCTTCTAAAACCAAAACGGAGCTACCTAACAAAACGGTCTTCAATGTGTGCGTTCACCTTACGGAGTTAAACTGATGTGTGTTTGCAGGAGTTTCTAAACCCTTTCTGTGAAGAAGTGGAAAACTCATTTTCCCAGCCAAATGCAGGCATTCAAGAAATACCTGGAGATCTCCGTCTAAAACACAAAGAGAACGTATCTTGCAAACTGCTCTGCTGGGTGTTCGCTCAGCTAAGGGAGTTGAATCTGCCTTAAGAATCAGAGAGTGAGAAACACGGTTCATCCAGGAGCTGCGTTTCGTTATACCCGGGTGAATGGGTGCAAACGCAATATGGAGAAATATCTGCTTCTAAAACCAAAACGGAGCTACCTAACAGAACGGTCTTCAATGTGTGCATTCAACTTACGGAGTTAAACTGATGTGTGTTTGCAGGAGTTTCTAAACCCTTTCTGTGAAGAAGTGGAAAACGCATTTTCCCAGCCAAATGCAGGCATTCAAGAAATAGTTGAGAATCTCCGTCTAAAACACAAAAAGAACGTATCTTGTAAACTGCTCTGCTGGGTGTTTGCTCAGCTAAGGGAGTTGAATCCGCCTTCAGAATCAGAGACTGAGAAGCACGGTTCTTCCAGGAGCTGTGTTTCGATATACCTTGGTGAATGGGTGCAAACGCGATATTGAGAAACATCTGCTTCTAAAACCAAAACGGAGCTACCTAATAGAACGGTCTTCAATGTGTGCATTCAACTTACGGAGTTAAACTGATGTGTGTTTGCAGGAGTTTCTAAACCATTTCTGTGAAGAAGTGGAAAACTCATTTTCCCAGCCAAATGCAGGCATTCAAGAAATACCTGGAAATCTCCGTCTAAAACACAAAGAGAACGTATCTTGCAAACTGCTCTGCTGGGTGTTCGCTCAGCTAAGGGAGTTGAATATGCCTTCAGAATCAGAGTGGGAAGCACGGTTCATCCAGGAGCTGCGTTTCGTTATACCCGGGTGAATCGGTGCAAACGCTATATTGAGAAATATCTTTTTCTAAAACGAAAATGGAACTACCTAACAGAACCGTCTTCAATCTGTGCATTAAACTTACGGAGTTAAACTGATGTGTGTTTGCAGGAGTTTCGAAACCCTTTCTGTGAAGAAGTGGAAAACGCATTTTCCCAGCCAAATGCAGGCATTCAAGAAATAGCTGGAAATCTCCGTCTAAAACACAAGAAGAACGTATTGTGCGAACTGCTCTGATGGGTGTTCGCTCAGCTAAGGGAGTTGAATCGGCCTTCAGAATCAGAGAGTGAGAAGCACGGTTCTTCCATGAGGTGTGTTTCGTTATACCCGGGTGAATGGGTAAAAACGCAATATTGAGAAATATCTGCTTCTAAAACCAAAGCGGGTCTATCTAACAGAACAATCTTCAATGTGTGCAATCAATGTACGGAGTTAAACTGATGTGTGTTTGCAGGAGTCTCTAAACCCTTTCTGTGAAGAAGTGGAAGACGCATTTTCCCAGCCAAATTTAGGCATTCAAGTAATAGCTGGAAATCTCCGTCTAAAACACAAAAAGAACGTATCTTGCAAACTGCTCTGCTGGGTTTTCGCTCAGCTAAGGGAGTTGAGTCCGTTTTCAGAATCAGAGAGTGAGAAGCACGGTTCTTCCAGGAGCTGTATTTCGTTATACCCGGGTGAATGGATGCAAACGCGATATTGAGAAATATCTGCTTCTAAAACCAAAACGGAGCTACCTAAAAGAACGGTCTTCAATGTGTGCATTCAACTTACGGAGTTAAACTGATGTGTGTTTGCAGGAATTTCTAAACCCTTTCTGTGAATAAGAGGAAAACGCATTTTCCCAGCCAAATGCAGGCATTCAAGTAATAGCTGGAAATCTCCGTCTAAAACACAAAAAGAACGTATCTTGCAAACTGCTCTGCTGAATGTTCGCTCAGCTAAAAGAGTTGAATCCGCCTTCAGAATCAGAGAGTGAGAAGCACGGTTCTTCCAGGAGCTGTGTTTCGTTATACACGGGTGAAAGGGTGCAAACGCGATATTGAGAAATATCTGCTTCTAAAACCAAAACGGAGCTACCTAACAGAACGGTCTTCAATGTGTGCATTCAACTTACGGTGTTAAACTGATGTGTGTTTGCAGGAGTTTCTAATCCCTTTCTGTGAAGAAGTGGAAAATGTATTTTCCCAGCCAAATGCAGGCATTCAAGCAATATTTGGAAGTCTCTGTCTAAAACACAAAAAGAACGTATCTTGCAAACTGCTCTGCTGGGTGTTCGCTCAGCTAAGGGAGTTGAATCCGCCTTCAGAATCAGAGAGTGAGAATCACGGTTCTTCCAGGAGCTGTGTTTCGTTATACCCGGGTGAATGGGTGCAAACGCGATATTGAGAAATATCTGCTTCTAAAACAAAAACGGAGCTACCTAACAGAACGGTCTTCAATGTGTGCATTCAACTTACGGGGTTAAATTGATGTGTGTTTGCAGGAGTTTCTAAACCCTTTCTGTGAAGAAGTGGAAAACGCATTTTCCCAGCCAAATGCTGGCATTCAAGAAATAGCTGGAAATATCCGTCTAAAACACAAAAAAAAACGTATCTTGCAAACTGCTCGTCTGGGTGTTCGCTCAGCTAAGGGAGTTGAATCCGCCTTCAGAATCAGAGAGTGAGAAGCAAGATTCTTCCAGGAGCTGTGTTTCGTTATACCAGGGTGAATGGGTGCAAACGCGATATTGAGAAATATCTGCTTCTAAAACCAAAACGGAGCTACCTAACAGAACGGTCTTCACTGTGTGCATTCAACGTACGGAGTTACACTGATGTGTGTGTGCAGGAGTTTCTAAACCCTTTCTGTGAAGAAGTGGAAAACGCATTTTCCCAGCCAAATGCAGGCATTAAAGAAATAGCTGGAAATCTTCGTCTAAAACACAAAAAGAACGTATCTTGCAAACTGCTCTGCTGGGTGTTCGCTCAGCTTAGGGATTTGAATCCGCCTTTAGAATCAGAGAGTGAGAAGCAGGGTTCTTCCAGGAGCTGTGTTTCCTTATACCCGGATGAATGGGAGCAAACGCGATATTGAAAAATATCTGCTTCTAAAACCAAAACGGAGCTACCTAACAGAACGGTCTTCAATGTGTGCATTCAACTTACGGAATTAAACTGATGTGTGTTTGCAGGAGTTTCTAAACCCTTTCTGTGAAGAAGTGGAAAACGCAATTTCCCAGCCAAATGCAGGCATTCAAGAAATAGCTGGAAATCTCCGTCTAAAACACAAAAAGTACGTATCTATCAAACTGCTCGGCTGAGTGTTCGCTCAGCTAAGGGAGTTGAATCCGCGTTCGAAATCAGAGAGTGAGAAGCACGGTTCTTCCAGGAGCTGTGTTTCGTCATACCCGTGTGAATGGGTGCAAACGCGATATTGAGAAATATATGCTTCTAAAACCAGAACGAAGCTACCTAACAGAACGGTCTTCAATGTGTGCATTCAACTTACGGAGTTAAACTGATGTGTGTTTGCAGGAGGTTCTATGCCCTTTCTGTGAAAAAGTGGAAAACGCATTTTCCCAGCCAAATGCAGGCATTCAAGAAATAGCTGGAAATCTCCGTCTAAAACACAAAAAGAACGTATCTTGCAAACTGCTCTGCTGGGTGTTCGCTCAGCTAAGGGAGTTGAATCCGCCTTCAGAATCAGAGAGTGAGAAGCACGGTTTTACCAGGAGCTGTGTTTCGTTATACCCGGGTGAATGGGTGCAAACGCAATATTGAGGAATATCTGCTTCTAAAACCAAAACGGAGCTACCTAACAGAAAACTCTTCAATCTGTGCAATCAATGTACAAAGTTAAACTGATGTGTGTTTGCAGGAGTTCTTAAACACTTTCTGTGAAAAAGTGGAAAATGCATTTTCCAGGCCAAATGCAGGCATTCAAGAAATAGCTGGAAATCTCCGTCTAAAACACAAAAAGAACGTATCTTGGAAACTGCTCTGCTGGGTGTTCGCTCAGCTAAGGGAGTTGAATCCGCCTTCAGAATCAGAGAGTGAGAAGCACGGTTCTTCCAGGAGCTGTGTTTCCTTATACACGGGTGAATGGGTGCAAACGCGGTATTGAGAAATATCTGCTTCTAAAACCAAAACGGAGCTACCTAACAGAACGGTCTTCAATGTGTGCATTCAACGTACGGACTTAAACGGATGTGTGCTTGCAGGAGTTTCTAAACCCTTTCTGTGAAGAAGTGGAAAAGGCATTTTCCCAGCCAAATGCAGGCATTCAAGAAATAGCTGGAAATCTCCGTATAAAACACAAAAAGGACGTATCTTGCAAACTGCTCGACTGGGTGTTCGCTCAGCTAAGGGAGTTGAATCCAACTTCAGAATCAGAGAGTGAGAAACACGGTTCTTCCAGGAGCTGTGTTACGTTATACCCGGGTGAATGGGTGCAAACGTAATATTGAGAAATATATGCTTCTAAAACCAGAACGGAGCTACCTAACAGAACGGTCTTCAATGTGTGCATTCAACTTACGTAGGTAAACTGATGTGTGTTTGCAGGAGTTTCTAAACCCTTTCTGTGAAGAAGTGGAAAACGCATTTTCCCAGCCAAATGCAGGCATTCAAGAAATAGCTGGAAATCTCCGTCTAAAACAAAAAGAGAACGTATCTTGCAAACTGCTCTGCTGGGTGTTCGCTCAGCTAAGGGAGTTGAATCCGCCTTCAGAATCAGAGAGTGAGAAACACCGTTCTTCCAGGAGCTGTGTTTCGTTATACACGGGTGAATGGGTGCAAACGCAATATTGCGAAATATCTGCTTCTAAAACCAAAACGGAGCTACCTAACGGAACGGTCTTCAATGTGTGCATTCAACTTAAGGAGTTAAACTGATGTGTGTTTGCAGGAGTTTCTAAACCCTTTCTGTGAAGAAGTGGAAAAGGCATTTTCCAAGCCAAATGCAGGCATTCAAGAAATAGCTGGAAATCTCTGTCTAAAACACAAAAAGAACGTATCTTGCAAACTGCTCTGCTGGGTGTTCGCTCAGCTAAGGGCGTCGAATCCGAGTTCAGAATTAGAGAGTGAGAAGCACGGTTCTTCCAGGAGCTGTGTTTCGTTATACCCGGGTGAATGGGTGCAAACGCGATATTGAGAAATATCTGCTTCTAAAATCAAAACGGAGCTACCGAACAGGACGGTCTTCAATGTGTCCATTCAACTTCAGGAGTTAAACTGATGTGTGTTTGCAGGAGTTTCTAAACCACTTCTGTGAAGAAGTTGAAAACGAATATTCCCAGCCAAATGCAGGCATTAAAGAAATAGATTGAAATCTCCGTCTAAAACACAAAAAGAACGTATCTTGCAAACTGCTCGGCTGGGTGTTCGCTCAGCAAAGAAAGTTGAATCCGCCTTCAGAATCAGAGAGTGAGCAGCACGGTTCTTCCAGGAGTTGTGTTTCGTTATACTCGGGTGAATGGGTGCAAGGAGGATATTGATAAATATATGCTTCTAAAACCAAAACGGAGCTACCTAACAGAACGGTCTTCAATTTGTCCATTCAACTTATGGAGTTAAACTGATGTGTGTTTTCAGGAGTTTCTAAATTCTTTCTGTGAAGAAGTAGAAAACGCATTTTCCCAGCCAAATGCAGGCATTCAAGAAATAGCTGGAAATCTTTGTCTAAAACACAAAAAGAACGTATCTTGCAAACTGCTCTGCTGGGTTTTCGCTCAGCTAAGAAAGTTGAATCCGCCTTCAGAATCAGAGAGTGAGAAGCACGGTTCTTCCAGGAGCTGTGTTTCTTTATAACCGGGTGAATGGGTGCAAACGCAATATTGAGAAATATCTGCTTCTAAAACCAAAACGGAGCTACCTAACGGAACGGTCTTCTATGTGTGCATTCAACATAAGGAGTTAAACTGATATGTGTTTGCAGGAGTTTCTAAACCCTTTCTGTGAAGAAGTGGAAAACGCATTCTCTCAGCCAAATGCAGGCATTCAAGAAATAGCTGGAAATCTCCGTCTAAAACACAAAAAGAACGTATCTTGCTAGCTGCTCTGCTGGGTGTTCGCTCAGCTAAGGTAGTTGAATCCGCCTTCAGAATCAGAGAGTGAGAAGTACGGTTCTTCCAGGAGCTGTGTTTCCTTATACCCGGGTGAATGGCTGCAAACGCTATATTGAGAAATATCTGCTTCTAAAACCAAAACGGAGCTACCTAACAGAACGGTCTTCAATGTGTGCATTCAACTTACAAAGTTAAACTGATGTGTGTTTGCAGGACTCTCTAAACCTTTCTGTGAAGAAGTGGAAAACGCATTTTCCCAGGCAAATGCAGGCATTAAAGAAATAGCTGGCAATCTCCGTCTAAAACACAAAAAGAACGTATCTTGCAAACTGCTCTGCTGGGTGTTCGCTCAGCTAAGGGAGTTGAATGCGCCTTCAGAATCAGAGAGTGAGAAGCACGGTTCTTCCAGGAGCTGTGTTTCGTTATACCCGGGTGAATGGGTGCAAACAGAATATTGAGAAATATCTGTATCTAAAACCAAAACGGAGCTACCTAACAGAACGGTCTTCAATGTGTGCATTCAACTTATGGAGTTAAACTGATGTGTGTTTGCAGGAGTTTCTAAACCCTTTCTGTGAAGAAGTGGAAAACGCATTTTCCCAGCCAAATGCAGGCATTCAAGAAATAGCTGGAAATCTCCGTCTAAAACACAAAAAGAACGTATCTTGCAAACTGCTCTGCTGGGTGTTCGCTCAGCTAAGGAAGTTGAATCCGCCTTCATAATCAGAGAGTGAGAAGCACGGTTTTTCCAGGAGCTGTGTTTCGTTATACCCGAATGAATGGGTGCAAACGCAATATTGAGAAATATCTGATTCTAAAACAAAAACGGAGCTACCTAACAGAACGGTCTTCAATGTGTGCATTCAACTTACGGAGTTAAACTGATGTGTGTTTGCAGGAGTTTCTAAACCCTTTCTGTGAAGAAGTGGAAAATGCATTTTCCCAGCCAAATGCAGGCATTCAAGAAATATTTGGGAATCTCCGTCTAAAACACAAAAAAGAACGTATCTTGCAAACTGCTCTGCTGGGTGTTCGCTCAGCTAAGGTAGTTGAATCCGCCTTCAGAATCATAGAGTGAAAAGCACGGTTCTTCCAGGAGCTGCGTTTCGTTATACCCGGGTGAATGGGTGCAAACGCGATATTGAGAAATATATGATTCTAAAACCAAAACGGAGCTACCTAACAGAACGGTCTTCAATGTGTGCATTCAACTTACGGGGTTAAACTGATGTGTGTTTGCAGGAGTTTCTAAACCCTTTCTGTGAATAAGTGGAAAACGCATTTTCCCAGCCAAATGCAGGCATTCAAGAAATAGCTGGAAATCTCCGTCTAAAACACAAAAAGGACATATCTGGCAAACTGCTCTGCTGGGTGTTCGCTCAGCTTAGGGAGTTGAATCCGCCTTAATTATCAGAGAGTGAGAAGCACGGTTCTTCCAGGAGCTGTGTTTCGTTATATCCGGGTGAATGGGTGCAAACTCAATATTGAGAAATATCTGCTTCTAAAAAAAAACGGAGCTACCTAACAGAACGGTCTTCAATGTGTGCATTCAACTTACGGCGATAAACTGATGTGTGTTTGCAGGAGTTTCTAAACCCTTTCTGTGAAGAAGTGGAAAACGCATTTTCCCAGCCAAATGCAGGCATTCAAGAAATAGCTGGAAATCTCCGTCTAAATCAAAAAGAGAACGTATCTTGCAAACTGCTCGGCTGGGTGTCCGCTCAGCTAAGGGAGTTGAATCCGCCTTCAGAATCAGAGAGTGAGAAGCACGGTTCTTCCAGGAGCTGTGTTTCGTTATACCCGGTTGAATGGGTGCAAACGCGATATTGAGAAATATCTGCTTCTAAAACAAAAACGGAGCTACCTAACAGAACGATCTTCAATGTGTGCATTCAACTTACGGAGTTAAACTGATGTGTGTTTGCAGGAGTTTCTAAACCCTTTCTGTGAAGAAGTGGAAAACGCATTTTCCCAGCCAAATGCAGGCATTCAAGAAATAGCTGGAAATCTCCGTCTAAAACACAAAAAGAACGTATCTTGGAAACTGCTAGGCTGGGTGTTCGCTCAGCTGAGGGAGTTGAATCCGCCTTCAGAATCAGAGCGTGAGAAGCACGGTTCTTCCAGGAGCTGTGTTTCGTTATACCCGAATGAATGGGTGCAAACGCGATATTAAGAAATATATGATTCTAAAACCAAAACGGAGCTACCTAACAGAACGGTCTTCAATGTGTGCATTCAACTTACAGAGTCAAACTGATGTGTGTTTGCAGGAGTTTCTAAACCCTTTCTGTGAAGAAGTGGAAAACGCATTTTCCCAGCCAAATGCAGGCATTCAAGAAATAGCTGGAAATCTCCGTCTAAAACACAAAAAGGACGTATCTTGCCAACTGCTCTGCTAGGTGTTCGCTCAGCTAAGGGAGTTAAATCCGCCTTCAAAATCAGAGAGTGAGAAGCACGGTGTTTCCAGGAGCTGTGTTTCGTTATACCCGGGTGAATGGGTGCAAACGCGATATTGAGAAATATCTGCTTCTAAAACCAAAACGGAGCTACCTAACAGAACAATCTTCAATGTGTGCATTCAACTTACGGAGTTAAACTGATGTGTGTTTGCAGGAGTTTCTAAACCCTTTCTGTGAAGAAGAGGAAAACGCAATTTCCCAGCCAAATGCATGCATTCAAGAAATAGCTGGAAATCTCCGTCTAAAACACAAAAAGAACGTATCTTGCAAACTGCTCTGCTGGGTGTTCGCTCAGCTAAGGGAGTTGAATCCGCCTTCAGAATCAGAGAGTGAGAAGCACGGTTCTTCCAGGAGCTGTGTTTCTTTATACCCGGGTGAATGGGTGCAAACGCGATATTGAGAAATATCTGCTTCTAAAACCAAAACGGAGTTACCTAACAGAACGGTCTTCAATGTGTGCATTCAACTTACGGAGTTAAACTGATGTGTGTTTGCAGGAGTTTCTAAACCCTTTCTGTGAAGAAGTGGAAAACGCATTTTCCCAGCCAAATTCAGGCATTCAAGAAATAGCTGGAAATCTCCGTCTAAAACACAAAAAGAACGTATCTGGCAAACTGCTCTGCTGGGTTTGCGCTCAGCTACGGGAGTTGAATCCGTCTTCAGAATCAGAGAGTGAGAAGCACGGTTCTTCCAGGAGCTGTGTTTCGTTATATCCGAATGAATGGGTGCAAACGCGATATTGAGAAATATATGCTTCTAAAACCAAAACGGAGCTACCTAACAGAACCGTCTTCAATGTGTGCATTCAACTTACGGAGTTAAACTGATGTGTGTTTGCAGGAGTTTCTAAACCCTTTCTGTGAAGAAGTGGAAAACGCATATTCCAAGCCAAATGCAGGCATTCATGAAATAGCTGGAAATCTCTGTCTAAAACACAAAAAGAACGTATCTTGCAAACTGCTCTGCTGGGTGTTCGCTCAGCTAAGGGAGTTGAATCTGCCTTCAGAATCAGAGAGTGAGAAGCACGGTTCTTCCAGGAGCTGTTTTTCGTTATACCCGGGTGAATGGGTGCAAACGCGATATTGAGAAATATCTGCTTCTAAAGCCAAAACGGAGCTACCTAACAGAACGGTCTTCAATGTGTGCATTCAACTTACGGAGTTAAACTGATGTGTGTTTGCAGGAGTTTCTAAACCCTTTCTGTGAAGAAGTGGAGAACGCATTTTCCCAGCCAAATGCAGGCATTCAAGAAATAGCTGGAAATCTCCGTCTAAAACACAAAAAGAACGTATCTTGCAAACTGCTCTGCTGGGTGTTCGCTAAGCTAAGGGAGTTGAATCCGCCTTCAGAATCAGAGAGTGAGAAGCACGGTTCTTCCAGGAGCTGTGTTTCGTTATACCCGGGCGAATGGGTGCAAACGCGATATTGAGAAATATCTGCTTCTAAAACCAAAACGGAGCTACCTAACAGAACGGTCTTCAATGTGTGCATTCAACTTAGGGAGTTAAACTGATGTGTGTTTGCAGGAGTTTCTAAACCCTTTCGGTGAAGAAGTGGAAAACGCATTTTCCCAGCCAAATGCCGGCATTCAAGAAATAGCTGGAAATCTCCATGTAAAAGACAAGACGAACGTATCTTGCAAACTGCTCTGCTGGGTGTTCGCTCAGCTAAGGGAGTTGAGTCCGCCTTCAGAAACAGAGAGTGAGAAGCACGGTTCTTCCAGGAGCTGTATTTCCTTATACCCGGGTGAATGGGTGCAAACGCGATATTGAGAAATATCTGCTTCTGAAACAAAAACGGAGCTCCCTAACAGAACGGTCTTCAATGTGTGCATTCAACTTACAAAGTTGAACTGATGTGTGTTTGCAGGACTCTCTAAACCTTTCTGTGAAGAAGTGGAAAAGGCATTTTCCCAGCCAAATGCAGGCATTCAAGAAATAGCTGGAAATCTTCGTCTAAAACAAAAAAAGCACGTATCTTTCAAACTGCTCGGCTGGGTCTTCGCTCAGCTAAGGGAGTTGAATCCGCCTTCAGAATCAGAGAGTGAGAAGCACGGTTCTTCCAGAAGCTGTGTTTGGTTATACGCGGGTGAATGGGTGTAAATTCAATATTGAGAAATATCTGCTTCTAAAACCAAAACGGAGCTACCTAACAGAACGGTCTTCAATGTGTGCATTCAACTTACGGAGTTAAACTGATGTGTGTTTGCAGGAGTTTCTAAACCCTTTCTGTGAAGAAGTGGAAAATGCATTTTCCCAGCCAAATGCAGGCATTCAAGAAATAGCTGGAAATCTCCATCTAAAACACAAAAAGATCGTATCTTGCAAACTGCTCGGCTGGGTGTTCGCTCAGCTAAGGTGGTTGAATCCGCCTTCACAATCACAGAGTGAGAAGGACGGTTCTTCGATTAGCTGTTTCGTTATACCCGGGTGAATGGGTGCAAACGCGATATAGAGTAATGTATGCTTCTAAAACCAAAACGGAGCTACCTAACAGAACGGTCTTCAATGTGTGCATTCAACTTACAAAGTTAAACTGATGTGTGTTTCCAGGAGTTTCTAAACCCTTTCTGTGAAGAAGTGGAAAACGCATTTTCCCAGCCAAATGCAGGCATTAAAGAAATAGCTGGCAATCTCCGTCTAAAACACAAAAAGAACGTATCTTGCAAACTGCTCTGCTGGGTGTTCGCTCAGCTAAGGGAGTTGAATGCGCCTTCAGAATCAGAGAGTGAGAAGCACGGTTCTTCCAGGAGCTGTGTTTCGTTATACCCGGGTGAATGGGTGCAAACAGAATATTGAGAAATATCTGCATCTAAAACCAAAACGGAGCTACCTAACAGAACGGTCTTCAATGTGTGCATTCAACTTACGGAGTTAAACTGATGTTTGTTTGCAGGAGTTTCTAAACCCTTTCTGTGAAGAAGTGGAAAAGGCATTTTCCCAGCCAAATGCAGGCATTCAAGAAATAGCTGGAAATCTCCGTCTAAAACACAAAAAGAACGTATCTTGCAACCTGCTCTGCTGGGTGTTCCCTCAGCTAAGGGAGTTGAATCCGCCTTCAGAATCAGATAGTGAGAAGCACGGTTCTTCCAGGAGCTGTGTTTCGTTATACCCGGGTGAATGGGTGCAAACGCAATATTGAGAAATATCTGCTTCTAAAACAAAAACGGAGCTACCTAACAGAACGGTCTTCAATGTGTGCATTCAACTTACGGAGTTAAGCTGATGTGTTTTTGCAGGAGTTTCTAAATTTTTTCTGTGAAGAAGTGGAAAACGCATTTTCCCAGCCAAATGAAGGCATTCAACAAATAGCTGGAAATCTCCGTCTAAAACACAAAGAGAACGTATCTTGCAAACTGCTCTGCTTGGTGTTCGCTCAGGTAAGGGAGTTGAATCCGCCTTCAGAATCAGAGAGTAAGAAGCACGGTTCTTCCAGGAGGTGTGTTACGTCATACCCGGGTGAATGGGTGCAAACGCAATATTGAGGACTATCTGGTCTAAATCCAGAACGGAGCTACCTAACAGAACGGTCTTAAATGAGTGCATTCTACTTATGGAGTTAAACTGATGTGTGTTTGCAGGAGTTTCTAAACCCTTTCTGTGAAAAAGTGGAAAACGCATTTTCCCAGCCAAATGCAGGCATTCAAGAAATAGCTGGAAATCTCCGTCTAAAACACAAATAGAACGTATCTTGCAAACTGCTCTGCTGGGTGTTCGCTCAGCTAAGGGAGTTGAATCCGCCTTCAGAATCAGAGAGTGAGAAGCACGGTTCTTCCAGGAGCTGTGTTTCGTTATACCCGGGTGAATGGGTGCAAACGCGATATTGAGGAATATCTGCTTCTAAAACAAAAACGGAGCTACCTAACAGAACAATCTTCAATGTGTGCATTCAACCTACGGGGTTAAATTGATGTGTGTTTGCAGGAGTTTCTAAACCCTTTCTGTGAAGAAGTGGAAAACGCATTTTCCCAGCCAAATGCAGGCATTCAAGAAATAGCTGGAAATATCCGTCTAAAACACAAAAAAAACGTATCTTGCAAACTGCTCGGCTGGGTGTTCGCTCAGCTAAGGGAGTTGAATCCGCCTTCAGAATCAGAGAGTGAGAAGCAAGATTCTTCCAGGAGCTGTGTTTCGTTATACACGGGTGAATGGGTGAAAACGCGATATTGAGAAATATCTGCTTCTAAAACCAAAACGGAGCTACCTAACAGAACGGTCTTCAATGTGTGCATTCAACTTACAGAGTTAAACTGATGTGTGTGGGCAGGAGTTTCTAAACCCTTTCTGTGAAGAAGTGGAAAACGCATTTTCCCAGCCAAATGCAGGCATTCAAGAAATAGCTGGAAATCTCCGTCTAAAACACAAAAAGAACGTATCTTGCAACCTGCTCGGCTGGGTGTTCGCTCAGCTAAGGGAGTTGAATCCGCCTTCAGAATCAGAGAGTGAGAACCAGGGTTCTTCCAGGAGCTGTGTCTCTTTATACCCGTGTGAATGGGTGCAATCGCGATATTGAGAAATATCTGCTTCTAAAACCAAAACGAAGCTACCTAACAGAACGGTCTTCAATGTGTGCATTCAACTTACAGAGTTAAACTGATGTGTGTTTTCAGGAGTTTCTAAACTCTTTCTGTGAAGAAGTGGAAAACGCATTTTCCCAGCCAAATGCAGGCATTCAAGAAATAGCTGGAAATCACCGTCTAAAACACAAAAAGAACGTATCTTGCAAACTGCTCTGCTAGGTGTTCGCTCAGCTAAGGGACTTGAATCCGCGTTAAGAATCAGAGGGTGAGAAGCACGGTTCTTCCAGGAGTTGTGTTTCTTTATACCCGGGTGAATGGGTGCAAACGCAATATTGAGAAATATCTGCTTCTAAAACCAAAACGGAGCTACCTAACAGAACGGTCTTCAATGTGTGCATTCAACTTACGGAGGTAAACTGATGTGTGTTTGCAGGAGTTTCTAATCCCTTTCTGTGAAGAAGTGGACAACGCATTTTCCCAGCCAAATGCAGGCATTCAAGAAATAGCTGAAAATCTCCGTCTAAAACACAAAAAGAACGTATCTTGCAAACTGCTCTGCTGGGTGTTCGCTCAGCTCAGGGATTTGAATCCGCCTTTAGAATCAGAGAGTGAGAAGCAGGGTTCTTCCAGGAGCTGTGTTTACTTATACCCGGATGAATGGGAGCAAACGCGATATTGAGAAATATCTGCTTCTAAAACCAAAACGGAGCTACCTAACAGAACGGTCTTCAATGTGTGCATTCAACTTACGGAATTAAACTGATGTGTGTTTGCAGGAGTTTCTAAACACTTTCTGTGAAGAAGTGGAAAACGCAATTTCCCAGCCAAATGCAGGCATTCAAGAAATAGCTGGAAATCTCTGTCTAAAACACTAAAAGAACGTATCTTTCAAACAGCTCGGCTGGGTGTTCGCTCAGCTAAGGGAGTTGAATCCGCGTTCGAAATCAGAGAGTGAGAAGCACGGTTCTTCCAGGAGCTGTGTTTCGTCATACCCGTGTGAATGGGTGCAAACGCGATATTGAGAAATATATGCTTCTAAAACCAGAACGAAGCTACCTAACAGAACGGTCTTCAATGTGTGCATTCAACTTACGGAGTTAAACTGATGTGTGTTTGCAGGAGGTTCTATGCCCTTTCTGTGAAGAAGTGGAAAACGCATTTTCCCAGCCAAATGCAGGCATTCAAGAAATACCTGGAAATCTCCGTCTAAAACACAAAAAGAACGTATCTTGCCAACTGCTCTGCTGGGTGTTCGCTCAGCTAAGGGAGTTGAATCCGCCTTCAGAATCAGAGAGTGAGAAGCACGGTTCTTCCAGGAGCTGTGTTTCGTTATACCCGGGTGAATGGGTGCAAACGCAATATTGAGAAATATCTGCTTCTAAAACCAAAACGGAGCTACCTAACAGAACGGTCTTCAATGTGTGCATTCAACTTCCGGAGTTAAACTGATGTGTGTTTGCAGGAGTTTCTAAACCCTTTCTGTGAAGAAGTGGAAAACGCATTTTCCCAGCCAAATGCAGGCATTCAAGAAATAGCTGGAAATCTCCGTCTAAAACACAATAAGAACGTATCGTGCAAACTGCTCTGCTGGGTGTTCGCTCAGCTAAGGGAGTTGAATCCGCCTTCAGGATCAGAAAGTGAGAAGCACGGTTCTTCCAGGAGGTGTGTTTCGTTAACCCCGGGTGAATAAGTAAAAACGCAATATTGAGAAATATCTGCTTCTAAAACCAAAACGGGTCTATCTAACAGAACAATCTTCAATGTGTGCAATCAATGTACGAAGTTAAACTGATGTGTGTTTGCAGGAGTTTCTAAACCCTTTCTGTGAAGAAGTGGAAAACGCATATTCCCAGCCAAATGCAGGCATTCAAGAAATAGCTGGAAATCTCAGTCTAAAACACAGAAAGAACGTATCTTGCAAACTGCTCTGCTGGGTGTTCGCTCAGCTGAGGGAGTTGAGTCCGCCTTCAGAATCAGAGAGTGAGAAGCACGGTTCTTCCAGGAGCTGTATTTCGTTATACCCGGGTGAATGGGTGCAAACGCGATATTGAGAAATATCTGCTTCTAAAACCAAAACGGAGCTACCTAACAGAACGGTCTTCAATGTGTGCATTCAACTTACGGAGTTAACCTGATGTGTGTTTGCAGGAGTTTCTAAACCCTTTCTGTGAAGAAGTGGAAAACGCATTTTCTTGTCCAAATGCAGGCATTCAAAAAATATTTGGAAATCTCAGTCTAAAACACAAAAAGAATGTATCTTGCAAACTGCTCTGCTGGGTGTTCGCTCAGCTAAAGGAGTTGAAACCGCCTTCAGAATCAGAGAGTGAGGAGCATGGTTCCTACAGGAGCTGTGTTTCGTTATACCCGGGTGAATGGGTGCAAAGCGATATTGAGAAATATCTGCTTCTAAAACCAAAACGGAGCTACCTAACAGAACGGTCTTCAATGTGTGCATTCAACTTACGGAGTTAAACTGATGTGTGTTTGCAGGAGTTTCTAAACCCTTTCTGTGAAGAAGTGGAAAACGCATTTTCCCAGCCAAATGCAGGCATTCAAGAAATAGTTGGAAATCTCCGTCTAAAACACAAAAAGAACGTATCTTGCAAACTGCTCTGCTGGGTGTTTGCTCAGCTAAGGGAGTTGAATCCGCCTTCAGAATCAGAGAGTGAGAAGCACGGTTCTTCCAGGAGCTGTGTTTCGATATACCTTGGTGAATGGGTGCAAACGCGATATTGAGAAACATCTGCTTCTAAAACCAAAACGGAGCTACCTAACAGAACGGTCTTCAATGTGTGCATTCAACTTACGGAGTTAAACTGATGTGTGTTTGCAGGAGTTTCTAAACCATTTCTGTGAAGAAGTGGAAAACTCATTTTCCCAGCCAAATGCAGGCATTCAAGAAATACCTGGAAATCTCCGTCTAAAACACAAAGAGAACATATCTTGCAAACTGCTCTGCTGGGTGTTCGCTCAGCTAAGGTAGTTGAATATGCCTTCAGAATCAGAGTGGGAAGCACGGTTCATCGAGGAGCTGCGTTTCGTTATACCCGGGTGAATAGGTGCAAACGCTATATTGAGAAATATCTTTTTCTAAAACGAAAATGGAACTACATAACAGAACCGTCTTCAATCTGTGCATTAAACTTACGGAGTTAAACTGATGTGTGTTTGCAGGAGTTTCTAAACCCTTTCTGTGAAGGAGTGGAAAACGCATTTTCCCAGCCAAATGCAGGCATTCAAGAAATAGCTGGAAATCTCCGTCTAAAACACAAGAAGAACGTATTGTGCGGACTGCTCTGATGGGTGTTCGCTCAGCTAAGGTAGTTGAATCCGCCTTCAGAATCAGAGAGTGAGAAGCACGGTTCTTCCATGAGGTGTGTTTCGTTATACCCGGGTGAATGGGTAAAAACGCAATATTGAGAAATATCTGCTTCTAAAACCAAAGCGGGTCTATCTAACATAACAATCTTCAATGTGTGCAATCAATGTACGGAGTTAAACTGATGTGTGTTTGCAGGAGTTTCTAAACCCTTTCTGTGAAGAAGTGGAAAACGCAATTTCCCAGCCAAATGCAGGCATTCAAGAAATAGCTGGAAATCTCCGTCTAAAACACAAAAAGAACGTATCTATCAAACAGCTCGGCTGGGTGTTCGCTCAGCTAAGGAAGTTGAATCCGCGTTCGAAATCAGAGAGGGAGAAGCACGGTTCTTCCAGGAGCTGTGTTTCGTCATACCCGTGTGAATGGGTGCAAACGCGGTATTGAGAAATATATGCTTCTAAAACCAGAACGAAGCTACCTAACAGAACGGTCTTCAATGTGTGCATTCAACTTACGGAGTTAAACTGATGTGTGTTTGCAGGAGGTTCTATGCCCTTTCTGTGAAAAAGTGGAAAACGCATTTTCCCAGCCAAATGCAGGCATTCAAGAAATACCTGGAAATCTCCGTCTAAAACACAAAAAGAACGTATCTTGCCAACTGCTCTGCTGGTTGTTCGCTCAGCTAAGGGAGTTGAATCCGCTTTCACAATCAGAGAGTGAGAAGCACGGTTCTTCCAGGAGCTGTGTTTCGTTATACACGGGTGAATGGGTGCAAACGCAATATTGAGAAATATCTGCTTCTAAAACCAAAACGGAGCTACCTAACAGAACGGTCTTCAATGTGTGCATTCAACTTCCGGAGTTAAACTGATGTGTGTTTGCAGGAGTTTCTAAACCCTTTCTGTGAAGAAGTGGAAAACGCATTTTCCCAGCCAAATGCAGGCATTCAAGAAATAGCTGGAAATCTCCCCGTCTAAAACACAAAAAGAACGTATCTTGCAAACTGCTCGGCTGGGTGTTCGCTCAGCTAAGGGAATTGAATACGCCTTCAGAATCAGAGAGTGAGAAGCACGGTTCTTCCAGGAGCTGTGTTTCGTTATACCAGGGTGAATGGGTGCAAACGAAATATTGTGAAATATCTGCTTCTAAAACCAAAACGGAGCTACCTAACAGAACGGTCTTGAATGTGTGCATTCAACTTACGGAGTTAAACTGATGTGTGTTTGCAGGAGTTTCTAAACCCTTTCTGTGAAGAAGTGGAAAACGCATTTTCCCAGCCAAATGCAGGCATTCGAGAAATAGCTGGAAATCTCCGTCTAAAACACAAAAAGAACGTATCTTGCAAACTGCTCTGCTGGGTTCTCGCTCAGCTAAGGGATTTGAATCCGCCTTCAGAATCAGAGAGTGAGAAGCACGGTTCTTCCAGGAGCTGTGTTTCGTTATACACGGGTGAATGGGTGCAAACGCGATATTGAGAAATATCTGCTTCTAAAACCAAAACGGAGATACCTAACAGAACGGTCTTCAATGTGTGCATTCAACTTAAGGAGTTAAACTGATGTGTGTTTGCAGGAGTTTCTAAACCCTTTCTGTTAAGAAGTGGAAAACGCATTTTCCCAGCCAAATGCAGGCATTCAAGAAATAGCTGGAAATCTCCGTCTAAAACACAAAAAGAACGTATCTTGCAAACTGCTCTGCTGGGTGTTCGCTCAGTTAAGGGAGTTGAATCCGCCTTCAGAATCAGAGAGTGAGAAGCACGGTTCTTCCAGGAGCTGTGTTTCGTAATACCCGGGTGAATGGGTGCAAACGCGATATTGAGAAATATCTGCTTCTAAAACCAAAACGGAGCTACCTAACAAAACGGTCTTCAATGTTTGCATTCAACTTCAGGAGTTAAACTGATGTGTGTTTGCAGGAGTTTGTAAACCCTTTCTGTGAAGAAGTGGAAAACGCATTTTCCCATCCAAATGCAGGCATTCAAGAAATATCTGGAAATCTCTGTCTAAAACACAAAGAGAACGTATCTTGCAAACTGCTCTGCTGGGTGTTCGCTCAGCTAAGGGAGTTGAATCCGCCTTCAGAATCAGAGAGTGAGAAGCACGGTTCTACCAGGAGCTGTGTTTCGTTATACCCGGGTGAATGGGTGCAAACGCAATATTGAGGAATATCTGCTTCTAAAACCAAAACGGAGCTACCTAACAGAAAAATCTTCAATCTGTGCAATCAATGTACAAAGTTAAACTGATGTGTGTTTGCAGGAGTTTCTAAACCACTTCTGTGAAGAAGTTGAAAACGAATTTTCCCAGCCAAATGCAGGCATTAAAGAAATAGATTGAAATCTCCGTCTAAAACACTAAAAGAACGTATCTTGCAAACTGCTCGGCTGGGTGTTCGCTAGGCAAAGAAAGTTGAATCCGCCTTAAGAATCAGAGAGTGAGCAGCACGGTTCTTCCAGGAGCTGTGTTTCGTTATACTCGGGTGAATGGGTGCAAAGAGGATATTGATAAATATATGCTTCTAAAACCAAAACGGAGCTACCTAACAGAACGGTCTTCAATTTGTCCATTCAACTTATGGAGTTAAACTGATGTGTGTTTTCAGGAGTTTCTAAATTCTTTCTGTGAAGAAGTAGAAAACGCATTTACCCAGCCAAATGCAGGCATTCAAGAAATAGCTGGAAATCTTTGTCTAAAACACAAAAAGAACGTATCTTGCAAACTGCTCTGCTGGGTTTTCGCTCAGCTAAGAAAGTTGAATCCGCCTTCAGAATCAGAGAGTGAGAAGCACAGTTCTTTTAGGAGCTGTGTTTCGTTATACCCGGGTGAATGGGTGCAAACGCAATATTGAGAAATATCTGCTTCTAAAACCAAAACGGAGCTACCTAACAGAACGGTCTTAAATGTGTGCATTCGACTTACGAAGTTTAACTGATGTGTGTTTGCAGGAGTTTCTAAACCCTTTCTGTGAAGTAGTGGAAAACGCATTTTCCCAGCCAAATACAGGCATTCAAGAAATAGCTGAAAATCTCCGTCTATAACACAAAAAGAACGTATCTTGCAAACTGCTCTGCTGGGTGTTCGCACAGCTAATGGAGTTGAATCCGCCTTCAGAATCATAAAGTGAGAAGCACGGTTCTTCCAGGAGCTGTGTTTCTTTATATCCGGGTGAATGGGTGCAAACGCAATATTGAGAAATATCTGCTTCTAAAACCAAAACGGAGCTACCTAACGGAACGGTCTTCAATGTGTGCATTCAACATAAGGAGTTAAACTGATATGTGTTTGCAGGAGTTTCTAAACCCTTTCTGTGAAGAAGTGGAAAACGCATTCTCTCAGCCAAATGCAGGCATTCAAGAAATAGCTGGAAATCTCCGTCCAAAACACAATAAAAACGTATCTGGAAAACTGCTCTGCTGGGTGTGCGCTCAGCTACGGGAGTTGAATCCGACTTCAGAATCAGAGAGTGAGAAGCATGTTAATTCCAGGAGCTGTGTTTCGTTATACCTGGGTGAATGGGTGCAAACGCGATATTGAGAAATATCTGCTTCTAAAACCAAAACGGAGCTACCTAACAGAACGTTCTTCAATGTGTGCATTCAACTTACGGAGTTTAACTGATGTGTGTGTGCAGGAGTTTCTAAACCCTTTCTGTGAAGAAGTGGAAAACGCATTTTCCCAGCCAAATGCAGGCATTCAAGAAATAGCTGGAAATCTCCGTCTAAAACACAAAAAGAACGTATCTTGCAAACTGCTCTGCTGGGTGTTCGCTCAGCTAAGGGAGTTGAATCCGCCTTCAGAATCAGAGAGTGAGAAGCACGGTTCTTCCAGGAGCTGTGTTTCGTTATACCCGGGTGAATGGGTGCAAACGCGATATTGAGAAATATCATCTTCTAAAACCAAAACGGAGCTACCTAACAGAACGGTCTTTAATGTGTGCATTCAACTTACGGAGCTAAACTGATGAGTGTTTGCAGGACTTTCTAAACCCTTTCTGTGAAGAAGTGGAAAACGCATTTTCCCAGCGAAATGCAGGCATTCAAGTAATAGATGGAAATCTCCGTCTAAAACACAAAAAGAACGTATCTTGCAAACTGCTCTGCTGGGTGTTCGCTCAGCTAAGGGAGTTGAATCCGCCTTAAGGATCAGAGAGTAAGAAGCACGGTTCTTCCAGGAGCTGTGTTTCTTTATACCCGGGTGAATGGGTGCAAACGCGATATTGAGAAATATATGCTTCGAAAACCAAAACAGAGCTACCTAACAGAACGGTCTTCAATGTGTGCATTCAACTTACGGAGTTAAACTGATGTGTGTTTGCAGGAGTTTCTAAACCCTTTCTGTGAAGAAGTGGAAAACGCATTTTCCCAGCCAAATGCAGGCATTCAAGAAATAGCTGGAAATCTCCGTCTAAAACACAAAAAGAACATATCTTGCAAATTGCTCTGCTGGGTGTTCGCTCAGCTAAGGGAGTTGAATCCGCCTTCAGAATCAGAGAGTGAGAAGCACGGTTCTCCCAGGAGCTGTGTTTCGTTATACCCGGGTGAATGGGTGCAAACGGGATATTGAGAAATACATGCTTCTAAATCCAGAACGGAGCTACCTTACAGAACGGTATTCAATGTGTGCATTCAACTTATGGAGTTAAACTGATGTGTGTTTGCAGGAGTTTCTAAACCCTTTCTGTGAAGAAGTGGAAAACGCATTTTCCCAGCCAAATACAGGCATTCAAGAAATAGTTTGAAATCTCCGTCTAAAACACAAAAAGAACGTATCTTGCAAACTCCTCTGCTGGGTGTTCGCTCAGCTAAGAAAGTTGAATCCGCCTTCAGAATCAGAGAGTGAGAAGCACGGTTCTTCCAGGAGCTGTGTTTCGTTATACCCGGGTGAATGAGTGCAAACGCCATATTGAGAAATACATGCTTCTAAATCCAGAACGGAGCTACCAAACAGAACGGCATTCAAGGTGTGCAGTCAACTTATGGAGTTAAACTGATGTGTGTTTGCAGGAGTTTCTAAACCCTTTCTGTGAAGAAGTGGAAAACGCATTTTCCCAGCCAAATGCAGGCATTCAAGAAATAGCTGGAAATCTCCGTCTAAAACACAAAAAGAACGTATCTTGCAAACTGCTCTGCTGGGTGTTCGCTCAGCTAAGGGAGTTGAATCCGCCTTCAGAATCAGAGAGTGAGAAGCACGGTTCTTCCAGGAGCTGTGTTTTGTTATACACGGGTGAATGGGTGCAAACGCGAAATTGAGAAATATCTGCTTCTAAAACCAAAACGGAGCTACCTAACAGAACGGTCTTCAATGTGTGCATTCAACTTACGGAGTTAAACTGATGTGTGTTTGCAGGAGTTTCTAAACCCTTTCTGTGAATAAGTGGAAAACGCAATTTCCCAGCAAAATGCAGGCATTCAAGAAATAGCAGGAAATCTCCGTCTAAAACACAAAGAGAACGTATCTTGCAAACTGCTCGGCTGGGTGTTCGCTCAGCTAAGGGAGTTGTATCCGCCTTCAAAATCAGAGAGTGAGAAGCACGGATCTTCCAGGAGCTGTTTCGTTATACCCGGGTGAATGGGTGAAAACGAGATATTGAGTAATATATGCTTCTAAAACCAAAACGGAGCTACCTAACAGAACGGTCTTCAATGTGTGCATTCAACATACGGAGGTAAACTGATGTGTGTTTGCAGGAGTTTCTAAACCCTTTCTGTGAAGAAGTGGAAAACGCAATTTCCCAGCCAAATGCAGGCATTCAATAAATAGCTGGAAATCTCCGTCTAAAACACATAAAGAACGTATCTTGCAAACTTCTCGGCTGGGTGTTCGCTCAGCTAAGGTGGTTGAATCCGCCTTCAGAATCACAGAGTTAGAAGGACGGTTCTTCGATTAGCTGTTTCGTTATACCCGGGTGAATGGGTGCAAACGCGATATTGAGAAATATCTGCTTCTAAAACCAAAATGGAGCTACCTAACAGAACGGTCTTCAATGTGTGCATTCAACATACGGAGTTAAACTGATGTGTGTTTGCAGGAGTTTCTAAACCCTTTCTGTGAAGAAGTGGAAAACGCATTTTCCCAGCCAAATGCAGGCATTCAAGAAATAGCAGGAAATCTCCGTCTAAAACACAAAAAGAACGTATCTTGCAAACTGCTCTTCTGGGTGTTCGCTCAGCTAAGGGAGTTGAATCCGCCTTCAGAATCAGATAGTGGGAATCACGGTTCATCTAGGAGTTGCGTTTCGTTATACCCGGGTGAATGGATGCAAACGCGATATTGAGAAATATCTGCTTCTAAAACCAAAACGGAGCTACCTAACACAACCGTCTTCAATGTGTGCATTCAACTTTCGGAGTTAAACTGATGTGTGTTTGCAGGAGTTTCTAAACCCTTTCTGTGAAGAAGTGGAAAACGCATTTTCCCAGCCAAATGCAGGCATTCAAGAAATAGCAGGAAATCTCCGTCTATAACACAAAGAGAACGTATCTTGCAAACTGCCCGGCTGGGTGTTCGCTCAGCTAAGGGAGTTGAATCCGCCTGCAAAATCAGAGAGTGAGAAGCACGGATCTTCCAGGAGCTGTTTCGTTATACCCGGGTGAATGGGTGAAAACGAGATATTGAGTAATATATGCTTCTAAAACCAAAACGGAGCTACCTAACAGAACGGTCTTCAATGTGTGCATTCAACTTACAAAGTTAAACTGATGTGTGTTTGCAGGAATTTCTAAACCCTTTCTGTGAAGAAGTGGAAAACTCATTTTCCCAGCCAAATGCAGGCATTCAAGAAATAGCTGGAAATCTCCGTCTAAAAAACAAAAAGAACGTATCTTGAAAACTGCTCTGCTGGGTGTTCGCTCAGCTAAAAGAGTTGAATCCGCCTTCAGAATCAGAGAGTGAGAAGCACGGTTCTTCCAGGAGCTGTGTTTCATTATACCCGGGTGAATGGTTGCAAACGCAATATTGTGAAATATCTACTTCTAAAACCAAAACTGAGCTACCTAACAGAACGGTCTTCAATGTGTGCATTCACCTTACGGAGTTAAACTAATGTGTGTTTGCAGGAGTTTCTAAACCCTTTCTCTGAAGAAGTATAGAACGCAATTTCCCAGCCAAATGCAGGCATTCAAGAAATAGCTGGAAATCTCCGTCTAAAACACAAAAAGAACGTATCTTGCAAACAGCTCGGCTGGGTGTTCGCTCAGCTAGGGTGGTTGAATCCGCCTTCAGAATCACAGAGTGAGAAGGACGGTTCTTCGATTAGCTGTTTCGTTATACCCGGGTGAATGGGTGCAAACGCGATATTGAGTAATGTATGCTTCTAAATCCAAAACGGAGCTACCTAACAGAACGGTCTTCAATGTGTGCATTCAACTTACAAAGTTAAACTGATGTGTGTTTCCAGGAGTTTCTAAACCCTTTGTGTGAAGAAGTGGAAAACGCATATTCCCAGCCAAATCCAGGCATTCAAGAAATAGCTGGAAATCTCCGTCTAAAACACAAAAAGAACGTATATTGCAAACTGCTCTGCTGGGTGTTCGCTCAGCTAAGGGAGTTGAATCCGCCTTCAGAATCAGAGAGTGAGGAGCACGGTTCTTCCAGGAGCTGTGTTTCGTAATACCCGAATGAATGGGTGCAAACGAAATATTGAAAAATATCTGCTTCTAAAACCAAAACGGAGCTACCTAACAGAACGGTCTTCAATGTGTGCATTCAACTTACGGAGTTAAACTGATGTGTGTTTGCAGGAGTTTCTAAATTCTTTATGTGAAGAAGTGGAATACGCATTTTCCCAGCCAAATGCAGGCATTCAGGAAATAGCTGGAAATCTCCCGGTCTAAAACACAAAAACAACGTATCTTGCAAACTGCTCGGCTGGGTGTTCGCTCAGCTAAGGGAGTTGAATCCGCCTTCAGAATCAGAGAGTGAGAAGCACGGTCCTTCCAGGAGCTGTGTTTCGTTATACCCGGGTGAATGGGTGCAAACGCAATATTGAAAAATATCTGCTTCTAAAACCAAAACGGAGCTACCTAACAGAACGGACTTCAATGTGTGTATTCAACTTACGGAGGTAAACTGATGTGTTTTTGTAGGAGTTTCTAAACCCTTTCTGTGAAGAAGTGGAAAATGCATTTTATTCAGCCAAATGCAGGCATTCAAGAAATAGCTGGAAATCTCCGTCTAAAACACAAAAAGAACGTATCTTGCAAACTGCTCTGCTGGGTGTTCGCTCAGCTAATGGAGTTGAATCCGCCTTCAGAATCAGAGAGTGAGAAGCACGGTTCTTCCAGGAGCTGTGTTTCGTTATACCCGGATGAATGGGTGCAAACGCGATATTGAGAAATACATGCTTCTAAATCCAGAACGGAGCTACCTAACCGAACGGTATTCAATGTGTGCAATCAACATACGGAGTTAAACTGATGTGTGTTTGCAGGAGTTTCTAAACCCTTTCTGTGAAGAAGTGGAAAACGCATTTTCCCAGCCAAATGCAGGCATTCAAGAAATAGTTGGAAATCTCCGTCTAAAACACAAAAAGAACGTATCCTGCTAGCTGCTCTGCTGGGTGTTCGCTCAGCTAAGGTAGTTGAATCCGCCTTCAGAATCAGAGAGTGAGAAGTACGGTTCTTCCAGGAGCTGTGTTTCCTTATACCCGGGTGAATGGGTGCAAACGCTATATTGAGAAATATCTGCTTCTAAAACCAAAACGGAGCTACCTAACAGAACGGTCTTCAATGTGTGCATTCAACTTACAAAGTTAAACTGATGTGTGTTTGCAGGACTCTCTAAACCTTTCTGTGAAGAAGTGGAAAAGGCATTTTCCCAGCCAAATGCAGGCATTCAAGGAATAGCTGGAAATCTCCGTCTAAAACACAAAAAGCACGTATCTTTCAAACTGTTCGGCTGGGTCTTCGCTCAGCTAAGGGAGTTGAATCCGCCTTCAGAATCAGAGAATGAGAAGCACGGTTCTTCCAGAAGCTGTGTTTGGTTATACGCGGGTGAATGGGTGTAAATTCCATATTGAGAAATATCTGCTTCTAAAACCAAAACGGAGCTACCTAACAGAACGGTCTTCAATGTGTGCATTCAACTTACGGAGTTAAACTGATGTGTGTTTGCAGGAGTTTCTAAACCCTTTCTGTGAAGAAGTGGAAAATGCATTTTCCCAGCCAAATGCAGGCATTCAAGAAATAGCTGGAAATCTCCATCTAAAACACAAAAAGATCGTATCTTGCAAACTGCTCACCTGGGTGTTCGCTCAGCTAAGTTGGTTGAATCCGCCTTCACAATCACAGAGTGAGAAGGACGGTTCTTCGATTAGCTGTTTCGTTATACCCGGGTGAATGGGTGCAAACGCGATATAGAGTAATGTATGGTTCTAAAACCAAAACGGAGCTACCTAACAGAACGGTCTTCAATGTGTGCATTCAACTTACAAAGTTAAACTGATGTGTGTTTCCAGGAGTTTCTAAACCCTTTCTGTGAAGAAGTGGAAAACGCATTTTCCCAGCCAAATGCAGGCATTAAAAAATAGCTGGCAATCTCCGTCTAAAACACAAAAAGAACGTATCTTGCAAACTGCTCTGCTGGGTGTTCGCTCAGCTAATGGAGTTGAATGCGCCTTCAGAATCAGAGAGTGAGAAGCACGGTTCTTCCAGGAGCTGTGTTTCGTTATACCCGGGTGAATGGGTGCAAACAGAATATTGAGAAATATCTGCATCTAAAACCAAAACGGAGCTACCTAACAGAACGGTCTTCAATGTGTGCATTCAACTTACGGAGTTAAACTGATGTTTGTTTGCAGAAGTTTCTAAACGCTTTCTGTGAAGAATTGGAAAAGGCATTTTCCCAGCCAAATGCAGGCATTCAAGAAATAGCTGGAAATCTCCGTCTAAAACACAAAAAGAACGCATCTTGCAACCTGCTCTGCTGGGTGTTCGCTCAGCTAAGGGAGTTGAATCCGCCTTCAGAATCAGATAGTGAGAAGCACGGTTCTTCCAGGAGCTGTGTTTCGTTATACCCGGGTGAATGGGTGCAAACGCAATATTGAGAAATATCTGCTTCTAAAACAAAAACGGAGCTACCTAAGAGAACGACCTTCAATGTGTGCATTCAACTTACGGAGTTAAACTGATGTGTGTTTGCAGGAGTTTCTAAACCCTTTCTGTGAAGAAGTGGAAAATGCATTTTCCCAGCCAAATGCAGGCATTCAAGAAATATTTGGGAATCTCCGTCTAAAACACAAAAAGAACGTATCTTGCAAACTGCTCTGCTGGGTGTTCGCTCAGCTAAGGGAGTTGAATCCGCCTTCAGAATCATAGAGTGAGAAGCACGGTTCTTCCAGGAGCTGCGTTTCGTTATACCCGGGTGAATGGGTGCAAACGCGATATTGAGAAATATATGATTCTAAAACCAAAACGGAGATACCTAACAGAACGGTCTTCAATGAGTGCATTCAACTTACGGGGTTAAACTGATGTGTGTTTGCAGGAGTTTCTAAACCCTTTCTGTGAATAAGTGGAAAACGCATTTTCCCAGCCAAATGCAGGCATACAAGAAATACCTGGAAATCTCCGTCTAAAACACAAAAAGGACGTATCTGGCAAACTGCTCTGCTGGGTGTTCGCTCAGCTAAGGGAGTTGAATCCGCCTTAATAATCAGAGAGTGAGAAGCACGGTTCTTCCAGGAGCTGTGTTTCGTTATATCCGGGTGAATGGGTGCAAACTCAATATTGAGAAATATCTGCTTCTAAAAAAAAACGGAGCTACCTAACAGAACGGTCTTCAATGTGTGCATTCAACTTACGGCGATAAACTGAGGTGTGTTTGCAGGAGTTTCTAAACCCTTTCTGTGAAGAAGTGGAAAACGCATTTTCCCAGCCAAATGCAGGCATTCAAGAAATAGCTGAAAATCTCCGTCTAAATCAAAAAGAGAACGTATCTTGCAAACTGCTCGGCTGGGTGTCCGCTCAGCTAAGGGAGTTGAATCCGCCTTCAGAATCAGAGAGTGAGAAGCACGGTTCTTCCAGGAGCTGTGTTTCGTTATACCCGGTTGAATGGGTGCAAACGCGATATTGAGAAATATCTGCTTCTAAAACCAAAACGGAGCTACCTAACAGAACGATCTTCAATGTGTGCATTGAACTTACGAAGTTAAACTGATGTGTGTTTGCAGGAGTTTCTAAACCCTTTCTGTGAAGAAGTGGAAAACGCATTTTCCCAGCCAAATGCAGGCATTCAAGAAATAGCTGGAAATCTCCGTCTAAAACACAAAAAGAACGTATCTTGGAAACTGCTAGGCTGGGTGTTCGCTCAGCTGAGGGAGTTGAATCCGCCTTCAGAATCAGAGCGTGAGAAGCACGGTGTTTCCAGGAGCTGTGTTTCGTTATACCCGAATGAATGGGTGCAAACGCGATATTGAGAAATATATGATTCTAAAACCAAAACGGAGCTACCTAACAGAACGGTCTTCAATGTGTGCATTCAACTTACAGAGTCAAACTGATGTGTGTTTGCAGGAGTTTCTAAACCCTTTCTGTGAAGAAGTGGAAAACGCATTTTCCCAGCCAAATGCAGGCATTCAAGAAATAGCTGGAAATCTCCGTCTAAAACACAAAAAGGACGTATCTTGCCAACTGCTCTGCTGGGTGTTCGCTCAGCTAAGGGAGTTAAATCCGCCTTCAAAATCAGAGAGTGAGAAGCACGGTGTTTCCAGGAGCTGTGTTTCGTTATACCCGGGTGAATGGGTGCAAACGCGATATTGAGAAATATCTGCTTCTAAAACCAAAACGGAGCTACCTAACAGAACGGTCTTCAATGTGTGCATTCAACTTACGGAGTTAAACTGATGTGTGTTTGCAGGAGTTTCTAAACCCTTTCTGTGAAGAAGATGAAAACGCAATTTCCCAGCCAAATGCAGGCATTCAAGAAATAGCTGGAAATCTCCGTCTAAAACACAAAAAGAACGTATCTTGCAAACTGCTCTGCTGGGTGTTCGCTCAGCTAAGGGAGTTGAATCCGCCTTCAGAATCAGAGAGTGAGAAGCACGGTTCTTCCAGGAGCTGTGTTTTTTTATACCCGAGTGAATGGGTGCAAACGCGATATTGAGAAATATCTGCTTCTAAAACCAAAACGGAGTTACCTAACAGAACGGTCTTCAATGTGTGCATTACACTTACGGAGTTAAACTGATGTGTGTTCGCAGGAGTTTCTAAACCCTTTCTGTGAAGAAGAGGAAAACGCATTTTCCCAGCCAAATGCAGGCATTCAAGAAATAGCTGGAAATCTCCGTCTAAAACACAAAAAGAACGTATCTTGCAAACTGCTCTGCTGGGTGTTCGCTCAGCTAAGGGAGTTGAATCCGCCTTCAGAATCAGAGAGTGAGAAGCACGGTTCTTCCAGGAGCTGTGTTTCGTTATACCCGGGTGAATGGGTGCAAACGCGATATTGAGAAATATCTGCTTCTAAAACCAAAACGGAGCTACCTAACAGAACGGTCTTCAATGTGTGCATTCAACTTACGGAGTTAAACTGATGTGTGTTTGCAGGAGTTTCTAAACCCTTTCTGTGAAGAAGTGGAAAAGGCATTTTCCCAGCCAAATGCAGGCATTCAAGAAATAGCTGGAAATCTCCGTCTAAAACACAAAAAGAACGAATCTTGCAAACTGCTCTGCTGGGTGTTCGCTCAGCTAAGAAAGTTGAATCCGCCTTCAGAATCAGAGAGTGAGAAGCACGGTTCTTCCAGGAGCTGTGTTTCCTTATACCCAGGTGAATGGGTGCAAACGCGATATTGAGAAATATCTGCTTCTAAAACCAAAACGGAGCTACCTAACAGAACGGTCTTCAATGTGTGCATTCAACTTACGGAGTTAAACTGATGTGTGTTTGCAGGAGTTTCTAAACCCTTTCTGTGAAAAAGTGGAAAACGCATTTTCCCAGCCAAATGCAGGCATTCAAGAAATAGCTGGAAATCTCCGTCTAAAACACAAAAAGAACGTATCTTGCAAACTGCTCTGCTGGGTGTTCGCTCAGCTAAGGGAGTTGAATCCGCCTTCAGAATCAGAGAGTGAGAAGCACGGTGTTTCCAGGAGCTGTGTTTCGTTATACCCGGGTGAATGGGTGCAAACGCGATATTGAGAAATATCTGCTTCTAAAACCAAAACGGAGCTACCTAACAGAACGGTCTTCAATGTGTGCATTCAACTTATGGAGTTAAACTGATGTGGGTTTGCAGGAGTTTCTAAACCCTTTCTGTGAAGAAGTGGAAAACGCATTTTCCCAGCCAAATGCAGGCATTCAAGAAATAGATGGAAATCTCCGTCTAAAACACAAAAAGAACGTATCTTGCAAACTGCTCTGCTGGGTGTTCGCTCAGCTAAGGGAGTTGAATCCGCCTTCAGAATCAGAGAGTGAGAAGCACGGTTCTTCCAGGAGCTGTGTTTCTTTATACCCGGGTGAATGGGTGCAAACGCGATATTGAGAAATATCTGCTTCTAAAACAAAAACGGAGCTACCTAACAGAACGATCTTCAATGTGTGCATTACACTTACGGAGTTAAACTGATGTGTGTTTGCAGGAGTTTCTAAACCCTTTCTGTGAAGAAGTGGAAAACGCATTTTCCCAGCCAAATGCAGGCATTCAAGAAATAGCTGGAAATCTCCGTCTAAAACACAAAAAGAACGTATCTTGCAAACTGCTCTGCTGGGTGTTCGCTCAGCTAAGGGAGTTGAATCCGCCTTTAGAATCAGAGAGTGAGAAGCACGGTGTTTCCAGGAGCTGTGTTTCGTTATACCCGGGTGAATGGTTGCAAACGCGATATTGAGAAACATCTGCTTCTAAAACAAAAACGGAGCTACCTAACAAAACGGTCTTCAATGTGTGCATTCAACTTACGGAGTTAAACTGATGTGTGTTTGCAGGAGTTTCTAAACCCTTTCTGTGAAGAAGAGGAAAACGCATTTTCCCAGCCAAATGCAGGCATTCAAGAAATAGCTGGAAATCTCCGTCTAAAACACAAAAAGAACGTATCTTGCAAACTGCTCTGCTGGCTGTTCGCTCAGCTAAGGGAGTTGAATCCGCCTTCAGAATCAGAGAGTGAGAAGCACGGTTCTTCCAGGAACTGTGTTTGTTTATACCCGGGTGAATGGGTGCAAACGCGATATTGAGAAATATCTGCTTCTAAAACCAAAACGGAGCTACCAAACAGAACGGTCTTCAATGTGTGCATTCAACTTACGGAGTTAAACTGATGTGTGTTTGCAGGAGTTTCTAAACCCTTTCTGTGAAGAAGTGGAAAACGCATTTTCTTAGCCAAATACAGGCATTCAAGAAATAGCTGGAAATCTCCGTCTAAAACACAAAAAGAACGTATCTTGCAAACTGCTCTGCTGGGTGTTCGCTCAGCTAAGGGAGTGTAATCCGCCTTCAGAATCAGAGAGTGAGAAGCACGGTTCTTCCAGGAGCTGTGTTTCGTTATACACGGGTGAATGGGTGCAAACGCGATATTGAGAAATATCTGCTTCTAAAACCAAAACGGAGCTACCTAACAGAACGGTCTTCAATGTGTGCATTCAACTTACGGAGTTAAACTGATGGGTGTTTGCAGGAGTTTCTAAACCCTTTCTGTGAAGAAGTGGAAAACGCATTTTCCCAGCCAAATGCAGGCATTCAAGAAATAGTTGGAAATCTCCGTCTAGAACACAAAAAGAACGTATCTTGCAAACTGCTCTGCTGGGTGTTCGCTCAGCTAAGGGAGTTGAATCCGCCTTCAGAATCAGAGAGTGAGAAGCACGGTTCTTCCAGGAGCTGTGTTTCGTTATACCCGGGCGAATGGGTGCAAACGCGATATTGAGAAATATCTGCTTCTAAAACCAAAACGGAGCTACCTAACAGAACGGTCTTCAATGTGTGCATTCAACTTACGGAGTTAAACTGATGTGTGTTTGCAGGAGTTTCTAAACCCTTTCTTTAAAAAAGTGGAAAACAAGTTTTCGTAGCCAAATGTAGGCATTCAAAAAATAGCTGGAAATCTCCGTCTAAAACACAAAAAGAACGTATCTTGCAAACTGCTCTGCTGCGTGTTCGCTCAGCTAAAAGAGTTGGCTCCGCCTTCAGAATCAGAGAGTGAGAAGCACGGTTCTTCCAGGAGCTGTGTTTCGTTATACCCTGGTGAATGGGTGCAAACGCGATATTGAGAAATATCTGCTTCTAAAACCAAAACGGAGCTACCTAATAGAACGGTCTTCAATCTGTGCATTCAACTTACGGAGTTAATCTGATGTGTGTTTGCAGGAGTTTCAAAACCCTTTCTGTGAAGAAGTGGAAAACGCATTTTCCCAGCCAAATGCAGGCATTCAAGAAATAGCTAGAAATCTCCGTCTAAAACACAAAAAGAACGTATCTTGCAAACTGCTCTGCTGGGTGTTCGCTCAGCTAAGGGAGTTGGATCCGCCTTCAGAATCAGAGAGTGGGAAGCACGGTTCTTCCAGGAGCTGTGTTTCTTTATACCCGGGTGAATGGGTGCAAACGCGATATTGAGAAATATCTGCTTCTAAAACCAAAACGGAGCTACCTAACAGAACGGCCTTCAATGTGTGCATTCAACTTACGGAGTTAAACTGATGTGTGTTTGCAGGAGTTTCTAAACCCTTTCTGTGAAGAAGTGGAAAACGCATTTTCCCAGCCAAATGCAGGCATTCAAGAAATAGCTGGAAATCTCCGTCTAAAACGAAAAAAGAACGTATCTTGCAAACTGCTTTGCTGGGTGTTCGCTCAGCTAAGGGAGTTGAATCCGCCTTCAGAATCAGAGAGTGAGAAGCACGGTTCTTCCAGGAGCTGTGTTTCGTTATACCCGGGTGAATGGGTGCAAACGCGATATTGAGAAATATCTGCTTCTAAAACCAAAACGGAGCTACCTAACAGAACGGTCTTCAATGTGTGCATTAAAAAAACGGAGTTAAACTTACGTGTGTTTGCAGGAGTTTCTAAATTCTTTCTGTGAAGAAGTGGAAAACGCATTTTCCCAGCCAAAAGCAGACATTCAAGAAATAGCTGGAAATCTCCGTCTAAAACACAAAAAGAACGTATCTTGCAAACTGTTCTGCTGGCTGTTCGCTCAGCTAAGGGAGTTGAATCCGCCTTCAGGATCAGAGAGTGAGAATCACGGTTCTTCCAGGAACTGTGTTTCCTTATACCCGGGTGAATGGGTGCAAACGCGATATTGAGAAATATCTGCTTCTAAAACCAAAACGGAGCTACCTAACAGAACGGTCTTCAATGTGTGCATTCAACTTACGGAGTTAAACTGATGTGTGTTTGCAGGAGTTTCTAAACCCTTTCTGTGAAGAAGTGGAAAAGGCATTTTCCCAGCCAAATGCAGGCATTCAAGAAATAGCTGGAAATCTCCTTCTAAAACACAAAAAGAACGTATCTTGCAAACTGCTCTGCTGGGTGTTCGCTCAGCTAAGAAAGTTGAATCCGCCTTCAGAATCAGAGAGTGAGAAGCGCGGTTCTTCCAGGAGCTGTGTTTCCTTATACCCAGGTGAATGGGTGGAAACGCGATATTGAGAAATATCTGCTTCTAAAACCAAAACGGAGCTACCTAACAGAACGGTCTTCAATGTGTGCATTCAACTTACGGAGTTAAACTGATGTGTGTTTGCAGGAGTTTCTAAACCCTTTCTGTGAAGAAGTGGAAAACGCATTTCCCCAGCCAAATGCAGGCATTCAAGAAATAGCTGGAAATCTCCGTCTAAAACACAAAAAGAACGTATCTTGCAAACTGCTCTGCTGGGTGTTCGCTCAGCTATGGAAGTTGAATCCGCCTTCAGAATCAGAGAGTGAGAAGCACGGTTCTTCCAGGAGCTGTGTTTCGTTATGCCCGGGTTAATGGGTGCCAAGGCGATATTGAGAAATATCTGCTTCTATAACCAAAACGGAGTTACCTAACAGGACGGTTTTCAATGTGTGCATTCAACTTACGGAGTTAAACTTATGTGTGTTTGCAGGAGTTTCTAAACGCTTTCTGTGAAGAAGTGGAAAACGCATTTTCCCAGCCAAATGCAGGCATTCAAGAAATAGCCTGAAATCTCCGTCTAAAACACAAAAAGAACGGATCTTGCAAACTGCTCTGCTGGGTGTTCGCTCAGCTAAGGGAGTTGAATCCGCCTTAGAAATCAGAGAGTGAGAAGCACGGTTCTTCCAGGAGCTGTGTTTCGTTATACACGGGTGAATGGGTGCAAACGCGATATTGAGAAATATCTGCTTCTAAAACCAAAACGGAGCTACCTAACAGAACGGTCTTGAATGTGTGCATTCAACTTACAGAGTTAAACTGATGTGTGTTTGCAGGAGTTTCTAAACCCTTTCTGTGAAGAAGTGGAAAACGCATTTTCCCAGCCAAATGCAGGCATTCAAGAAATAGCTGGAAATCTCCGTCTAAAACACAAAAAGAACGTATCTTGCAAACTGCTCTGCTGGGTATTCGCTCAGCTGAGGGAGTTGAATCCGCCTTCAGAATCAGAGAGTGAGAAGCACGGTTCTTCCAGGAGCCTTGTTTCGTTATGCCCGGGTTAATTGGTGCAAACGCGATATTGAGAAATATGTGCTTCTAAAACCAAAACGGAGCTACCTAACAGAACGGTTTTCAATGTGTGCATTCAACTTACGGAGTTAAACTGATGTGTGTTTGCAGGAGTTTCTAAACGCTTTCTGTGAAGAAGTGGAAAACGCATTTTCCCAGCCAAATGCAGGCATTCAAGAAATAGCTGGAAATCTCCGTGTAAAACACAAAAAGAACGTATCTTGCAAACTGCTCTGCTGGGTGTTCGCTCAGCTAAGGGAGTTGAATCCGCCTTCAAAATCAGAGAGTGAGAAGCACGGTGTTTCCAGGAGCTGTGTTTCGTTATACCCGGGTGAATGGGTGCAAACGCGATATTGAGAAATATCTGCTTCTATAACCAAAACGGAGCTACCTAACAAAACGGTCTTAAATGTGTGCATTCAACTTACGGAGTTAAACTGATGTGTGTTTGCAGGAGTTTCTAAACCCTTTCTGTGAAGAAGAGGAAAACGCATTTTCCCAGCCAAATGCAGGCATTCAAGAAATAGCTGGAAATCTCCGTCTAAAACACAAAAAGAACGTATCTTGCAAACTGCTCTGCTGGCTGTTCGCTCAGCTAAGGGAGTTGAATCCGCCTTCAGAATCAGAGAGTGAGAAGCACGGTTCTTCCAGGAACTGTGTTTCGTTATACCCGGGTGAATGGGTGCAAACGCGATATTGAGAAATATCTGCTTCTAAAACCAAAACGGAGCTACCTAACAGAACGGTCTTCAATGTGTGCATTCAACTTACGTAGTTAAACTGATGTGTGTTTGCAGGAGTTTCTAAACCATTTCTGTGAAGAAGTGGAAAACGCATTTTCCCAGCCAAATGCAGGCATTCAAGAAATAGTTGGAAATCTCCGTCTAAAACACAAAAAGAACGTATCTTGCAAACTGCTCTGCTGGGTGTTCGCTCAGCTAAGGGAGTTGAATCCGCTTTCAGAATCAGAGAGTGAGAAGCACGGTTCTTCCAGGAGCTGTGTTTCGTTATACCCGGGCGAATGGGTGCAAACGCGATATTGAGAAATATCTGCTTCTAAAACCAAAACGGAGCTACCTAACAGAACGGTCTTCAATGTGTGCATTCAACTTACGGAGTTAAACTGATGTGTGTTTGCAGGAGTTTCTAAACCCTTTCTTTAAAAAAGTGGAAAACGAATTTTCCCAGCCAAATGTAGGCATTCAAAAAATAGCTGGAAATCTCCGTTTAAAACACAAAAAGAACGTATCTTGCAAACTGCTCTGCTGCGTGTTCACTCAGCTAAAAGAGTTGGCTCCGCCTTCAGAATCAGAGAGTGAGAAGCACGGTTCTTCCAGGAGCTGTGTTTCGTTATACACGGGTGAATGGGTGCAAACGCGATATTGAGAAATATCTGCTTCTAAAACCAAAACGGAGCTACCTAACAAAACGGTCTTCAATGTGTGCATTCAACTTACGGAGTTAAACTGATGTGTGTTTGCAGGAGTTTCTAAACCCTTTCTGTGAAGAAGAGGAAAACGCATTTTCCCAGCCAAATGCAGGCATTCAAGAAATAGCTGGAAATCTCCGTCTAAAACACAAGAAGAACGTATCTTGCAAACTGCTCTGCTGGCTGTTCGCTCAGCTAAGGGAGTTGAATCCGCCTTCAGAATCAGAGAGTGAGAAGCACGGTCCTTCCAGGAACTGTGTTTCGTTATACCCGGGTGAATGGGTGCAAACGCGATATTGAGAAATATCTGCTTCTAAAACCAAAACGGAGCTACCAAACAAAACGGTCTTCAATGTGTGCATTCAACTTATTGAGTTAAACTGATGTGTGTTTTCAGGAGTTTCTAAACCCTTTCTGTGAAGAAGTGGAAAACGCATTTTCTTAGCCAAATACAGGCATTCAAGAAATAGCTGGAAATCTCCGTCTAAAACACAAAATGAACGTATCTTGCAAACTGCTCTGCTGGGTGTTCGCTCAGCTAAGGGAGTGTAATCCGCCTTCAGAATCAGAGAGTGAGAAGCACGGTTCTTCCAGGAGCTGTGTTTCGTTATACCCGGGTGAATGGGTGCAAAGGCGATATTGAGAAATATCTGCTTCTAAAACCAAAACGGAGCTACCTAACAGAACGGTCTTCAATGTGTGCATTCAACTTACGGAGTTAAACTGATGGGTGTTTGCAGGAGTTTCTAAACCCTTTCTGTGAAGAAGTGGAAAACGCATTTTCCCAGCCAAATGCAGGCATTCAAGAAATAGTTGGAAATCTCTGTCTAAAACACAAAAAGAACGTATCTTGCAAACTGCTCTGCTGGGTGTTCGCTCAGCTAAGGGAGTTGAATCCGCTTTCAGAATCAGAGAGTGAGAAGCACGGTTCTTCCAGGAGCTGTGTTTCGTTATACCCGGGCGAATGGGTGCAAACGCGATATTGAGAAATATCTGCTTCTAAAACCAAAACGGAGCTACCTAACAGAACTGTCTTCAATGTGTGCATTCAACTTACGGAGTTAAACTGATGTGTGTTTGCAGGAGTTTCTAAACCCTTTCTTTAAAAAAGTGGAAAATGAATTTTCCCAGCCAAATGTAGGCATTCAAAAAATAGCTGGAAATCTCCGTCTAAAACACAAAAAGAACGTATCTTGCAAACTGCTCTGCTGCGTGTTCACTCAGCTAAAAGAGTTGGCTCCGCCTTCAGAATCAGAGAGTGAGAAGCACGGTTCTTCCAGGAGCTGTGTTTCGTTATACCCGGGTGAATGAGTGCAAACGCGATATTGAGAAATATCTGCTTCTAAAACCAAAACGGAGCTACCTAATAGAACGGTCTTCAATGTGTGCATTCAACTTACGGAGTTAAACTGATGTGTGTTTGCAGGAGTTTCTAAACCCTTTCTGTGAAGAAGTGGAAAACCCATTTTCCCAGCCAAATGCAGGCATTCAAGAAATAGCTAGAAATCTCCGTCTAAAACACAAAAAGAACGTATCTTGCAAACTGCTCTGCTGGGTGTTCGCTCAGCTAAGGGAGTTAAATCCGCCTTCAGAATCAGAGAGTGAGAAGCACGGTTCTTCCAGGAGCTGTGTTTCGTTATACCCGGGTGAATGGGTGCAAACGCGATATTGAGAAATATCTGCTTCTAAAACCAAAACGGAGCTACCTAACAGAACGGCCTTCAATTTGTGCATTCAACTTACGGAGTTAAACTGATGTGTGTTTGCAGGAGTTTCTAAACCCTTTCTGTGAAGAAGTGGAAAACGCATTTTCCCAGCCAAATGCAGGCATTCAAGAAATAGCTGGAAATCTCCGTCTAAAACGCAAAAAGAACGTATCTTGCAAACTGCTCTGCTGGGTGTTCGCTCAGCTAAGGGAGTTGAATCCGCCATCAGAATCAGAGCGTGAGAAGCACGGTTCTTCCAGGAGCTGTGTTTCGTTATACCCGGGTGAATGGTTGCAAACGCGATATTGAGAAATATCTGCTTCTAAAACCAAAACGGAGCTACCTAACAGAACGGTCTTCAATGTGTGCATTAAAAAAACGGAGTTAAACTTACGTGTGTTTGCAGGAGTTTCTAAATTCTTTCTGTGAAGAAGTGGAAAACGCATTTTCCCAGCCGAAAACAGACATTCAAGAAATAGCTGGAAATCTCTGTCTAAAACACAAAAAGGACGTATCTTGCAAACTGTTCTGCTGGCTGTTCGCTCAGCTAAGGGAGTTGAATCCGCCTTCAGAATCAGAGAGTGAGAAGCACGGTTCTTCCAGGAACTGTGTTTCCTTATACCCGGGTAAATGGGTGCAAACGCGATATTGAGAAATATCTGCTTCTAAAACCAAAACGGAGCTGCCAAACAGAACGGTCTTCAATGTGTGCATTCAACTTACGGAGTTAAACTGATGTGTGTTTGCAGGAGTTTCTAAACCATTTCTGTGAAGAAGTGGAAAACGCATTTTCCCAGCCAAATGCAGGCATTCAAGAAATAGCTGGAAATCTCCGTCTAAAACACAAAAAAAACGTATCTTGCAAACTGCTCTGCTGGGTGTTCGCTAAGCTAAGGGAGTTGAATCCGCCTTCAGAATCAGAGAGTGAGAAGCACGGTTCTTCCAGGAGCTGTGTTTCGTTATACCCGGGTGAATGGGTGCAAACGCGATATTGAGAAATATCTGCTTCTAAAACCAAAACGGAGCTACCTAAAAGAACGGTCTTCAAGGTGAATTCAACTTACGGAGTTTAACTGATGTGTGTTTGCAGGAGTTTCTAAACCCTTTCTGTGAAGAAGTGGAAAACGCATTTTCCCAGCCAAATGCAGGCATTCAAGAAATAGCTGGAAATCTCCGACTAAAACACAAAAAGAACCTATCTTGCAAACTGCTCTGCTGGGTGTTCGCTCAGCTAAGGGAGTTCAATCCGCCTTCAGAATCAGAGAGTGAGAAGCACGGTTCTTCCAGGAGCTGTGTTTCGTTATACCCGGGTGAATGGGTGCAAACGCGATATTGAGAAATATCTGCTTCTAAAACCAAAACGGAGCTACCTAACAGAACGGTCTTCAATGCGTGCATTCAACTTACGGAGGTAAACTGATGTGTGTTTGCAGGAGTTTCTAAACACTTTCTGTGAAGAAGTGGAAAACGCATTTTCCCAGCCAAATGCAGGCATTCAAGAAATAGCTGGAAATCTCCGTCTAAAACACAAAAAGGACGTATCTTGCAAACTGCTCTGCTGGGTGTTCGCTCAGCTAAGAAAGTTTAATCCGCTTTCAGAATCAGAGAGTGAGAAGCACGGTTCTTCCAGGAGCTGTGTTTCCTTATACCCGGGTGAATGGGTGCAAATGCGATATTGAGAAATATCTGCTTCTAAAACCAAAACGGAGCTACCTAACAGAACGGTCTTCAATGTGTGCATTCAACTTACGGAGTTAAACTGATGTGTGTTTGCAGGAGTTTCTAAACCCTTTCTGTGAAGAAGAGGAAAACGCATTTTCCCAGCCAAATGCAGGCATTCAAGAAATAGCTGGAAATCTCCGTCTAAAACACAAAAAGAACGTATCTTGCAAACTGCTCTGCTGGGTGTTCGCTCAGCTAAGGGAGTTGAATCCGCCTTCACAATCAAAGAGTGAGAAGCACGGTTCCTCCAGGAGCTGTGTTTCGTTTCTCCCTGGTGAATGGGTGCAAACGCGATATTGAGAAATATCTGCTTCTAAAATTAAAACGGAGCTACCTAACAGAACGGTTTTCAATGTGTGCATTCAACTTACGGAGTTAAACTGATGTGTGTTTGCAGGAGTTTCTAAACGCTTTCTGTGAAGAAGTGGAAAACGCATATTCCCAGCCAAATGCAGGCATTCAAGAAATAGCTGGAAATCTCCGTCTAAAACACAAAAAGAACGTATCTTGCAAACTGCTCTGCTGGGTGTTCGCTCAGCTAAGGGAGTTGAATCCGCCTTCAGAATCAGAGAGTGAGAAGCACGGTTCTTCCAGGAGCTGTGTTTCGTTATACCCGGGTGAATGGGTGCAAACGCGATATTGAGAAATATCTGCTTCTAAAACCAAAACGGAGCTACCTAACAGAACGGTCTTCAATGTGTGCGTTCAACTTACGGAGTTAAACTGATGTGTGTTTGCAGGAGTTTCTAAACCCTTTCTGTGAAGAAGTGGAAAACGCATTTTCCCAGCCAAATGCAGGCATTCAAGAAATAGCTGGAAATCTCCGTCTAAAACACAAAAAGAACGTATCTTGCAAACTGCTCTGCTGGGTGTTCGCTCAGCTAAGGGAGTTGAATCCGCCTTCAGAATCAGAGAGTGAGAAGCACGGTTCTTCCAGGAGCTGTGTTTTGTTAGGCCCGGGTGAATGGGTGCAAACGCGATATTGAGAAATATCTGCTTCTAAAACCAAAACGAAGCTACCTAACAGAACGGTTTTCAATGTGTGCATTCAACTTATGGAGTTAAACTGATGTGTGTTTGCAGGAGTTTCTAAACGCTTTCTGTGAAGAAGTGGAAAACGCATTTTCCAAGCCAAATGCAGGCATTCAAGAAATAGCTGGAAATCTCCGTCTAAAACACAAAAAGAACGGATCCTGCAAACTGCTCTGCTGGGTGTTCGCTCAGCTAAGGGAGTTGAATCCGCCTTAAGAATCAGAGAGTGAGAAGCACGGTTCTTCCAGGAGCTGTGTTTCGTTATACCCGGGTGAATGGGTGCAAACGCGATATTGAGAAATATGTGCTTCTAAAACCAAAACGGAGCTACCTAACAAAACGGTCTTCAATGTGTGCATTCAAATTGCGGAGTTAAACTGATGTGTGTTTGCAGGAGTTTCTAAACCCTTTCTGTGAAGAAGTGGAAAACGCATTTTCCCAGCCAAATGCAGGCATTCAAGAAATAGCTGGAAATCTCCGTCTAAAACACAAAAAGAGCGTATCTTGCAAACTGCTCTGCTGGGTGTTCGCTCAGCTAAGGGAGTTGAATTTGCCTTCAGAATCAGAGAGTGAGAAGCACGGTTCTTCCAGGAGCTGTGTTTCGTTATACTCGGGTGAATGGGTGCAAACGCGATATTGAGAAATATCTGCTTCTAAAACCAAAACGGAGCTACCTAACAGAACGGTCTTCAATGTGTGCATTCAATTTACGGAGTTAAACTGATGTGTGTTTGCAGGAGTTTCTAAACCCTTTCTGTGAAGAAGTGGAAAAGGCATTTTCCCAGCCAAATGCAGGCATTCAAGAAATAGCTGGAAATCTCCGTCTAAAACACAAAAAGAACGTATCTTGCAAACTGCTCTGCTGGGTGTTCGCTCAGCTAAGAAAGTTGAATCCACCTTCAGAATCAGAGAGTGAGAAGCACGGTTCTTCCAGGAGCTGTGTTCCCTTATACCCGGGTGAATGGGTGCAAACGCGATATTGAGAAATATCTGCTTCTAAAACCAAAACGGAGCTACCTAACAGAACGGTCTTCAATGTGTGCATCCAACTTACGGAGTTAAACTGATGTGTGTTTGCAGGAGTTTCTAAACCCTTTCTGTCAAGAAGTGGAAAACGCATTTTCCCAGCCAAATGCAGGTATTCAAGAAATAGCTGGAAATCTCCGTCTAAAACACAAAAAGAACGTATCCTGCAAACTGCTCTGCTGGGTGTTCGCTCAGCTAAGGGAGTTGAATCCGCCTTCAGAATCAGAGAGTGAGAAGCACGGTTCTTCCAGGAGCTGTGTTTCGTTATACCCGGGTGAATGGGTGCAAACGCGATATTGCGAAATATCTGCTTCTAAAACCAAAACGGAGCTACCTTACAGAACGGTCTTCAATGTGTGCATTCAACTTACGGAGTTAAACTGATGTGTGTTTGCAGGAGTTTCTAAACCCTCTCTGTGAAGAAGTGGAAAACGCATTTTCCCAGCCAAATGCAGGCATTCAAGAAATAGCTGGAAATCTCCGTCTAAAATACAAAAAGAACGTATCTTGCAAACTGCTCTGCTGGGTGTTCGCTCAGCTAAGGGAGTTGAATCCGCCTTCAGAATCAGAGAGTGAGAAGCACGGTGTTTCCAGGAGCTGTGTTTCGTTATACCCGGGTGAATGGGTGCAAACGCGACATTGAGAAATATCTGCTTCTAAAACCAAAACGGAGCTACCTAACAGAACGGTCTTCAATGTGTGCATTCAACTTACGGAGTTAAACTGATGTGTGTTTGCAGGAGTTTCTTAACCCTTTCTGTGAAGAAGAGGAAAACGCATTTTCCCAGCCAAATGCAGGCATTCAAGAAATAGCTGGAAATCTCCGTCTAAAACACAAAAAGAACGTATCTTGCAAACTGCTCTGCTGGGTGTTCGCTCAGCTAAGGGAGTTGAATCCGCCTTCAGAATCAGAGAGTGAGAAGCTCGGTTCTTCCAGGAGCTGTGTTTCTTTATACCCGGGTGAATGGGTGCAAACGCGATATTGAGAAATATCTGCTTCTAAAACCAAAACGGAGCTACCTAACAGAACGGTCTTCAATGTGTGCATTCAACTTACGGAGTTAAACTGATGTGTGTTTGCAGGAGTTTCTAAACCCTTTCTGTGAAGAAGTGGAAAACGCATTTTCCCAGCAAAATGCAGGCATTCAAGAAATAGCTGGAAATCTCCGTCTAAAACACAAAAAGAACGTATCTTGCAAACTGCTCTGCTGGGTGTTCGCTCAGCGAAGGGAGTTGAATCCGCCTTCAGAATCAGAGAGTGAGAAGCACGGTTCTACCAGGAGCTGTGTTTCGTTATACCCGGGTGAATGGGTGCAAACGCGATATTGAGAAATATCTGCATCTAAAACCAAAAGGGAGCTACCTAACAGAACGGTCTTCAATGTGTGCGTTCAACTTACGGAGTTAAACTGATGTGTGTTTGCAGGAGTTTCTAAACCCTTTCTGTGAAGAAGTGGAAAACGCATTTTCCCAGCCAAATGCAGGCATTAAAGAAATAGCTGGAAATCTCCCTCTAAAACACAAAAAGAACGTATCTTGCAAACTGCTCTGCTGGGTGTTCGCTCAGCTAAGGGAGTTGAATCCGCCTTCAGAATCAGAGAGTGAGAAGCACGGTTCTTCCAGGAGCTGTGTTTCTTTATACCCGGGTGAATGGGTGCAAACGCGATATTGAGAAATATCTGCTTCTAAAACCAAAACGGAGCTACCTAACAGAACGGTCTTCAAAGTGTGCATTCAACTTACGGAGTTAAACTGATGTGTGTTTGCAGGAGTTTCTAAACCCTTTCTGTGAAGAAGTGGAAAACGCATTTTCTCATCCAAATGCAGGCATTCAAGAAATAGCTGGAAATCTCCGTCTAAAACACAAAAAGAACCTATCCTGCAAACTGCTCTGCTGGGTGTTCGCTCAGCTAAAAGAGTTGCATCCGCCTTGAGAATCAGAGAGTGAGAAGCACGGTTCTTCCAGGAGCTGTGTTTCGTTATACCCGGGTGAATGGGTGCAAACGCGATATTGAGAAATATCTGCTTCTAAAACCAAAACGGAGCTACCTAACAGAACGGTCCTCAATGTGTGCATTCAACTTACGGAGTTAAACTGATGTGTGTTTGCAGGAGTTTCTAAACCCTTTCTGTGAAGAAGAGGAAAACGCATTTTCCCAGCCAAATGCAGGCATTCAAGAAATAGCTGGAAATCTCCGTCTAAAACACAAAAAGAACGTATCTTGCAAACTGCTCTGCTGGGTGTTCGCTCAGCTAAGGGAGTTGAATCCGCCTTCAGAATCAGAGAGTGAGAAGCACGGTTCTTCCAGGAGCTGTGTTTCGTTATACCCGTTCGAATGGGTGCAAACGCGATATTGAGAAATATCTGCTTCTAAAACCAAAACGGAGCTACCTAACAGAACGGTCTTCAATGTGTGCATTCAACTTACGGAGTTAAACTGATGTGTGTTTGCAGGAGTTTCTAAACGCTTTCTGTGAAGAAGTGGAAAACGCATTTTCCCAGCCAAATGCAGGCATTCAAGAAATAGCTGGAAATCTCCGTCTAAAACACAAAAAGAACGTATCTTGCAAACTGCTCTGCTGGGTGTTCGCTCAGCTAAGGGAGTTGAATCCGCCTTCAGAATCAGAGAGTGAGAAACACGGTTTTTCCAGGAGCTGTGTTTCGTTATACACGGGTGAATGGGTGCAAACGCGATATTGAGAAATATCTGCTTCTAAAACCAAAACGGAGCTACCTAACAGAACGGTCTTCAATGTGTGCATTCAACATACGGAGTTAAACTGATGTGTGTTTGCAGGAGTTTCTAAACCCTTTCTGTGAAGAAGTGGAAAACGCATTTTCCCAGCCAAATGCAGGCATTCAAGAAATAGCTGGAAATCTCCGTCTAAAACACAAAAAGAACGTATCTTGCAAAGTGCTCTGCTGGGTGTTCGCTCAGCTAAGGGAGTTGAATCCGCCTTCAGAATCAGAGAGTGAGAAGCACGGTGTTTCCAGGAGCTGTGTTTCGTTATACCCGGGTGAATGGGTGCAAACGCGATATTGAGAAATATCTGCTTCTAAAACCAAAACGGAGCTACCTAACAGAACGGTCTTCAATGTGTGCATTCAACTTACGGAGTTAAACTGATGTGTGTTTGCAGGAGTTTCTAAACCCTTTCTGTGAAGAAGTGGAAAAGGCATTTTCCCAGCCAAATGCAGGCATTCAAGAAATAGCTGGAAATCTCCGTCTAAAACACAAAAAGAACGTATCTTGCAAACTGCTCTGCTGGGTGTTCACTCAGCTAAGAAAGTTGAATCCGCCTTCAGAATCAGAGAGTGAGAAGCACGGTTCTTCCAGGAGCTGTGTTTCGTTATACCCGGGTGAATGGGTGCAACCGCGATATTGAGAAATATCTGCTTCTAAAACCAAAACGGAGCTACCTAACTGAACGGTCTTCAATGTGTGCATCCAACTTACGGAGTTAAACTGATGTGTGTTTGCAGGAGTTTCTAAACCCTTTCTGTGAAGAAGTGGAAAACGCATTTTCCCAGCCAAATGCAGGCATTCAAGAAATAGCTGGAAATCTCCGTCTAAAACACAAAAAGAACGTATCTTGCAAACTGCTCTGCTGGGTGTTGGCTCAGCTGAGCAAGTTGAATCCGCCTTCAGAATCAGAGAGTGAGAAGCACGGTTCTTCCAGGAGCTGTGTTTCGTTATGCCTTGTGAATGGGTGCAAACGCGATATTGAGAAATATCTGCTTCTAAAACCAAAACGGAGCTACCTAACAGAACGGTTTTCAATGTTTGCATTCAACTTACGGAGTTAACCTGATGTGTGTTTGCAGGAGTTTCTAAACGCTTTCTGTGAAGAAGTGGAAAACGCATTTTCCAAGCCAAATGCAGGCATTCAAGAAATAGCTGGAAATCTCCGTCTAAACCACAAAAAAAACGGATCTTGCAAACTGCTCTGCTGGGTGTTCGCTCAGCTAAGGGAGTTGAATCCGCCTTCAGAATCAGAGAGTGAGAAGCACGGTTCTTCCAGGAGCTGTGTTTCGTTATACCCGGGTGAATGGGTGCAAACGCGATATTGAGAAATATCTGCTTCTAAAACCAAAACGGAGCTACCTAACAGAACGGTCTTCAATGTGTGCATTCAACTTACGGAGTTAAACTGATGTGTGTTTGCAGGAGTTTCTAAACCCTTTCTGTGAAGAAGTGGAAAACGCATTTTCCCAGCCAAATGCAGGCATTCAAGAAATAGCTGGAAATCTCCGTCTAAAACACAAAAAGAACGTATCTTGCAAACTGCTCTGCTGGGTGTTCGCTCAGCTAAGGGAGTTGAATCCGCCTTCAGAATCAGAGAGTGAGAAGCACGGTTCTTCCAGGAGCTGTGTTTCGTTATACCCGGGTGAATGGGTGCAAACGCGATATTGAGAAATATCTGCTTCTAAAACCAAAACGGAGCTACCTAACAGAACGGTCTTCAATGTGTGCATTCAACGTACGGAGCTAAACTGATGTGTGTTTGCAGGAGTTTCTAAACCCTTTCTGTGAATAAGTGGAAAACGCATTTTCCCAGCCAAATGTAGGCATTCAAGAAATAGCTGGAAATCTCCGTCTAAAACACAGAAAGAACGTATCTTGCAAACTGCTCTGCTGGGTTTTCGCTCAGCTAAGGGAGTTGAATCCGCCTTCAGAATCAGAGAGTGAGAAGCACGGTTCTTCCAGGAGCTGTGTTTCGTTATACCCGGGTGAATGGGTGCAAACGCGATATTGAGAAATATCTGCTTCAAAAACCAAAACGGAGCTACCTAACAGAACGGTCTTCAATGTGTGCATTCAACTTACGGAGTTAAACTGATGTGTGTTTGCAGGAGTTTCTAAACCCTTTCTGTGAAGAAGTGGAAAACGCATTTTCTCAGTCAAATGCAGGCATTCAAGAAATAGCTGGAAATCTCCGTCTAAAACACAAAAAGAACGTATCTTGCAAACTGCTCTGCTGGGTGTTCGCTCAGCTAAGGGAGTTGAATCCGCCTTCAGAATCAGAGAGTGAGAAGCACGGTTCTTCCAGGAGCTGTGTTTCGTTATACCCGGGTGAATGGGTGCAAACGCGATATTGAGAAATATCTGCTTCTAAAACCAAAACGGAGCTACCTAACAGAACGGTCTTCAATGTGTCCATTCAACTTACGGAGTTAAACTGATGTGTGTTTGCAGGAGTTTCTAAACCCTTTCTGTCAAGAAGTGGAAAACGCATTTTCCCAGCCAAATTCAGGCATTCAAAAATAGCTGAAAATCTCCGTCTAAAACACAAAAAAAACGTATCTTGCAATCTGCTCTGCTGGGTGTTCGCTCAGCTAAGGGAGTTGAATCCGCGTTCAGAATCAGAGAGTGAGAAGCACGGTTCTTCCAGGAGCTGTGTTTCTTTATACCCGGGTGAATGGGTGCAAACGCGATATTGAGAAATATCTGCTTCTAAAACCAAAACGGAGCTACCTAACAGAACGGTCTTCAATGTGTGCATTCAACTTACGGAATTAAACTGATGTGTGTTTGCAGGAATTTCTAAACCCTTTCTGTGAATAAGTGGAAAACGCATTTTCCCAGCCAAATGCCGGCATTCAAGAAATAGCTGGAAATCTTTGTCTAAAACACAAAAAGAACGTATCTTGCAAACTGCTCTGCTGGGTGTTCGCTCAGCTAAGGGAGTTGAATCCGCCTTCAGAATCAGAGGGTGAGAAGCACGGTTCTTCCAGGAGCTGTGTTTCGTTATACCCGGGTGAATTGGTGCAAACGCGATATTGAGAAATATCTGCTTCTAAAACCAAAACGGAGCTACCTAACAGAACGGTCTTCAATGTGTGCATTCAACTTACCGAGTTAAACTGATGTGTGTTTGCAGGAGTTTCTAAACTTTTTCTGTGAAGAAGTGGAAAATGCATTTTCCCAGCCAAATGCAGGCATTCAAGAAATAGCTGGAAATCTCCGTCTAAAACACAAAAAGAACGTATCTTGCAAACTGCTCTGCTGGGTGTTCGCTCAGCTAAGGGAGTTGAATCCGCCTTCAGAATCAGAGGGTGAGAAGCACGGTTCTTCCAGGAGCTGTGTTTCGTTATACCCGGGTGAATGTGTGCAAACGCGATATTGAGAAATATCTGCTTCTAAAACCAAAACGGAGCTACCTAACAGAACGGTCTTCAATGTGTGCATTCAACTTACGGAGTTAAACTGATGTGTGTTTGCAGGAGTTTCTAAACTTTTTCTGTGAAGAATTGGGAAATGCATTTTCCCAGCCAAATGCAGGCATTCAAGAAATAGCTGGAAATCTCCGTCTAAAACACAAAAAGAACGTATCTTGCAAACTGCTCTGCTGGGTGTTCGCTCAGCTAAGGGAGTTGAATCCGCCTTCAGAATCAGAGAGTGAAAAGCACGGTTCTTCCAGGAGCTGTGTTTCGTTATACCCGGGTGAATGGGTGCAAACGCGATATTGAGAAATATCTGCTTCTAAAACCAAAACGGAGCTACCTAACAGAACGGTCTTCAATGTGTGCATTCAAATTACAAAGTTAAACTGATGTGTGTTTGCAGGAGTTTCTAAACCCTTTCTGTGAAGAAGTGGAAAACGAATTTTCCCAGCCAAATGCAGGCATTCAAGAAATAGCTGGAAATCTCCGTCTAAAACACAAAAAGAACGTATCTTGCAAACTGCTCTGCTGGGTGTTCGCTCAGCTAAGGGAGTTGAATCCGCCTTCAGAATCAGAGAGTGAGAAGCACGGTTCTTCCAGGAGCTGTGTTTCGTTATACCCGGGTGAATGGGTGCAAACGCGATATTGAGAAATATCTGCTTCTAAAACCAAAACGGAGCTACCTAACAGAACGGTCTTCAATGTGTGCGTTCAACTTACGGAGTTAAACTGATGTGTGTTTGCAGGAGTTTCTAAACCCTTTCTGTGAAGAAGTTGAAAACGCATTTTCCCAGCCAAATGCAGGCATTCAAGAAATAGCTGGAAATCTCCGTCTAAAACACAAAAAGAACGTATCTTGCAAACTGCTCTGCTGGGTGTTCGCTCAGCTAAGGGAGTTGAATCCGCCTTCAGAATCAGAGAGTGAGAAGCACGGTTCTTCCAGGAGCTGTGTTTCTTTATACCCGGGTGAATGGGTGCAAACGCGATATTGAGAAATATCTGCTTCTAAAACCAAAACGGAGCTACCTAACAGAACGGTCTTCAAAGTTTGCATTCAACTTACGGAGTTAAACGGATGTGTGTTTGCAGGAGTTTCTAAACCCTTTCTGTGAAGAAGTGGAAAACGCATTTTCTCAGCCAAAGGCAGGCATTCAAGAAATATCTGGAAATCTCCGTCTAAAACAAAAAAAGAACGTATCTTGCAAACTGCTCTGCTGGGTGTTCGCTCAGATAAGGGAGTTGAATCCGCCTTCAGAATCAGAGAGTGAGAAACACGGTTCTTCCAGGAACTGTGTTTCGTTATACCCGGGTGAATGGGTGCAAACGTGATATTGAGAAATATCTGCTTCTAAAACCAAAACGGAGCTACCAAACAGAACGGTCTTCAATGTGTGCATTCAACTTACGGAGTTAAACTGATGTGTGTTTGCAGGAGTTTCTAAACCCTTTCTGTGAAGAAGTGGAAAACGCATTTTCTTAGCCAAATGCAGGCATTCAAGAAATAGCTGGAAATCTCCGTCTAAAACACAAAAAGAACGTATCTTGCCAACTGCTCTGCTGGGTGTTCGCTCAGCTAAGTGTGTTGAATCCGCCTTCAGAATCAGAGAGTGAGAAGCACGGTTCTTCCAGGAGCTGTGTTTCGTTATACCCGGGCGAATGGGTGCAAACGCGATATTGAGAAATATCTGCTTCTAAAACCAAAACGGAGCTACCTAACAGAACGGTCTTCAATGTGTGCATTCAACTTACGGAGTTAAACTGATGTGTGTTTGCAGGAGTTTCTAAACCCTTTCTTTGAAAAAGTGGAAAAGGAATTTTCCCAGCCAAATGTAGGCATTCAATAAATAGCTGGAAATCTCCGTCTAAAACACAAAAAGAACGTATCTTGCAAACTGCTCTGCTGCGTGTTCGCTCAGCTAAAAGAGTTGGCTCCGCCTTCAGAATCAGAGAGTGAGAAGCACGGTTCTTCCAGGAGCTGTGTTTCGTTATACCCGGGTGAATGGGTGCAAACGCGATATTGAGAAATATCTGCTTCTAAAACCAAAACGGAGCTACCTAATAGAACGGTCTTCAATGTGTGCATTCAACTCACGGAGTTAAACTGATGTGTGTTTGCAGGAGTTTCTAAACCCTTTCTGTGAAGAAGTGGAAAACGCATTTTCCCAGCCAAATGCAGGCATTCAAGAAATAGCTAGAAATCTTTGTCTAAAACAGAAAAAGAACGTATCTTGCAAACTGCTCTGCTGGGTGTTCGCTCAGCTAAGGGAGTTGGATCCGCCTTCAGAATCAGAGAGTGAGAAGCACGGTTCTTCCAGGAGCTGCGTTTCGTTATACCCGGGTGAATGGGTGCAAACGCGATATTGAGAAATATCTGCTTCTAAAACCAAAACGGAGCTACCTAACAGAACGGCCTTCAATGTGTGCATTCAACTTACGGAGTTAAACTGATGTGTGTTTGCAGGAGTTTCTAAACCCTTTCTGTGAAGAAGTGGAAAACGCAATTTCCCAGCCAAATGCAGGCATTCAAGAAATAGCTGGAAATCTCCGTCTAAAACGCAAAAAGAACGTATCTTGCAAACTGCTCTGCTGGGTGTTCGCTCAGCTAAGGGAGTTGAATCCGCCTTCAGAATCAGAGAGTGAGAAGCACGGTTCTTCCAGGAGCTGTGTTTCGTTATACCCAAGTGAATGGTTGCAAACGCGATATTGAGAAATATCTGCTTCTAAAACCAAAACGGAGCCACCTAACAGAACGGTCTTCAATGTGTGCATTAAAAAAACGGAGTTAAACTTATGTGTGTTTGTAGGAGTTTCTAAATTCTTTCTGTGAAGAAGTGGAAAACGCATTTTCCCAGCCAAAAGCAGACATTCAAGAAATAGCTGGAAATCTCCGTCTAAAACACAAAAAGAACGTATCTTGCAAACTGTTCTGTTGGCTGTTCGCTCAGCTAAGGGAGTTGAATCCGCCTTCAGAATCAGAGAGTGAGAAGCACGGTTCTTCCAGGAACTGTGTTTCGTTATACCCGGGTGAATGGGTGCAAACGCGATATTGAGAAATATCTGCTTCTAAAACCAAAACGGAGCTACCAAACAGAACGGTCTTCAATGTGTGCATTCAACTTACGGAGTTAAACTGATGTGTGTTTGCAGGAGTTTCTAAACCATTTCTGTGAAGAAGTGGAAAACGCATTTTCCCAGCCAAATGCAGGCATTCAAGAAATAGCTGGAAATCTCCGTCTAAAACACAAAAAAAACGTATCTTGCAAACTGCTCTGCTGGGTGTTCGCTCAGCTAAGGGAGTTGAATTCGCCTTCAGAATCAGAGAGTGAGAAGCACGGTTCTTCCAGGAGCTGTGTTTCGTTATACCCGGGTGAATGGGTGCAAACGCGATATTGAGAAATATCTGCTTCTAAAACCAAAACGGAGCTACCTAACAGAACGGTCTTCAAAGTGTGCATTCAACTTACGGAGTTAAACTGATGTGTGTTTGCAGGAGTTTCTAAACCCTTTCTGTGAAGAAGTGGAAAACGCATTTTCTCATCCAAATGCAGGCATTCAAGAAATAGCTGGAAATCTCCGTCTAAAACACAAAAAGAACGTATCCTGCAAACTGCTCTGCTGGGTGTTCGCTCAGCTAAGGGAGTTGAATCCGCCTTCAGGATCAGAGAGTGAGAAGCACGGTTCTTCCAGGAGCTGTGTTTCGTTATGCCCGGGTGAATGGGTGCAAACGCGATATTGAGAAATATCTGCTTCTAAAACCAAAACGGAGCTACCTAACAGAACGGTTTTCAATGTTTGCATTCAACTTACGGAGTTAAACTGATGTGTGTTTGCAGGAGTTTCTAAACGCTTTCTGTGAAGAAGTGGAAAACGCATTTTCCAAGCCAAATGCAGGCATTCAAGAAATAGCTGGAAATCTCCGTCTAAACCACAAAAAGAACGGATCTTGAAAACTGCTCTGCTGGTTGTTCGCTCAGCTAAGGGAGTTGAATCCGCCTTCAGAATCAGAGAGTGAGAAGCACGGTTCTTCCAGGAGCTGTGTTTCGTTATACGCTGGTGAATGGGTGCAAACGCGATATTGAGAAATATCTGCTTCTAAAACCAAAACGGAGCTACCTAACAGAACGGTCTTCAAAGTGTGCATTCAAATTACGGAGTTGAACTGATGTGTGTTTGCAGGAGTTTCTAAACCCTTTCTGTGAAGAAGTGGAAAACGCATTTTCCCAGCCAAATGCAGGCATTCAAGAAATAGCTTGAAATCTCCGTCTAAAACACAAAAAGAACGTATCTTGCAAACTGCTCTGCTGGGTGTTCGCTCAGCTAAGGGAGTTGAATCCGCCTTCAGAATCAGAGAGTGAGAAGCACGGTTCTTCCAGGAGCTGTGTTTCGTTATACCCGGGTGAATGGGTGCAAACGCGATATTGAGAAATTTCTGTTTCTAAAACCAAAACGGAGCTACCTAACAGAACGGTTTTCAATGTGTGCATTCAACTTACGGAGTTACACTGATGTGTGTTTGCAGGAGTTTCTAAACGCTTTCTGTGAAGTAGTGGAAAACGCATTTTCCCAGCCAAATGCAGGCATTCAAGAAATAGCTGGAAACCTCCGTCTAAAACACAAAAAGAACGTATCTTGCAAACTGCTCTGCTGGGTGTTCGCTCAGCTAAGGGAGTTGAATCCGCCTTCAGAATCAGAGAGTGAGAAGCACGGTTCTTCCAGGAGCTGTGTTTCGTTATGCCCAAGTGAATGGGTGCAAACGCGATATTGAGAAATATCTGCTTCTAAAACCAAAACGGAGCTACCTAACAGAACGGTTTTCAATGTTTGCATTTAACTTACGGAGTTAAACTGATGTGTGTTTGCAGGAGTTTCTAAACGCTTTCTGTGAAGAAGTGGAAAACGCATTTCCAAGCCAAATGCAGGCATTCAAGAAAGAGCTGGAAACCTCCGTCTAAACCACAAAAAGAACGGATCCTGCAAACTGCTCTGCTGGGTGTTCGCTCAGCTAAGGGAGTTGAATCCGCCTTCAGAATCAGAGAGTGAGAAGCACGGTTCTACCAGGAGCTGTGTTTCGTTATACCCGGGTGAATGGGTGGAAACGCGATATTGAGAAATATCTGCTTCTAAAACCAAAACGGAGCTACCTAACAGAACGGTCTTCAATGTGTGCGTTCAACTTACGGAGTTAAAATGATGTGTGTTTGCAGGAGTTTCTAAACCCTTTCTGTGAAGAAGTGGAAAACGCATTTTCCCAGCCAAATGCAGGCATTAAAGAAATAGCTAGAAATCTCCGTCTAAAACACAAAAAGAACGTATCTTGCAAACTGCTCTGCTGGGTGTTCGCTCAGCTAAGGGAGTTGAATCCGCCTTCAGAATCAGAGAGTGAGAAGCACGGTTCTTCCAGGAGCTGTGTTTCCTTATACCCGGGTGAATGGGTGCAAAGGCGATATTGAGCAATATCTGCTTCTAAAACCAAAACGGAGCTACCTAACAGAACGGTCTTCAAAGTGTGCATTCAACTTTCGGAGTTAAACTGATGTGTGTTTGCAGGAGTTTCTAAACCCTTTCTGTGAAGAAGTTGAAAACGCATTTTCCCAGCCAAATGCAGGCATTCAAGAAATAGCTGGAAATCTCCGTCTAAAACACAAAAAGAACGTATCTTGCAAACTGCTCTGCTGGGTGTTCGCTCAGCTAAGGGAGTTGAATCCGCCTTCAGAATCAGAGAGTGAGAAGCACGGTTCTTCCAGGAGCTGTGTTTCGTTATACCCGGGTGAATGGGTGCAAACGCGATATTGAGAAATATCTGCTTCTAAAACCAAAACGGAGCTACCTAACAGAACGGTCTTCAATGTGTGCATTCAACTTACGGAGTTAAACTGATGTGTGTTTGCAGGAGTTTCTAAACCATTTCTGTGAAGAAGTGGAAAACGCATTTTCCCAGTCAAATGCTGGCATTCAAGAAATAGCTGAAAATCTCCGTCTAAAACACAAAAAGAACGTATCTTGCAAACTGCTCTGCTGGGTGTTCGCTCAGCTAAGGGAGTTGAATCCGCCTTCAGAATCAGAGAGTGAGAAGCACGGTTCTTCCAGGAGCTGTGTTTCGTTATACCCGGGTGAATGGGTGCAAACGCGATATTGAGAAATATCTGCTTCTAAAACCAAAACGAAGCTACCTAACAGAACGGTCTTCAATGTGTGCATTCAACTTATGGAGTTAAACTGATGTGTGTTTGCAGGAGTTTCTAAACCCTTTCTGTGAAGAAGAGGAAAACGCATTTTCCCAGCCA